>NC_090831.1:21875367-22177564 GCF_028021215.1 Eschrichtius robustus
TTTTCTACCTGAATCTTTTCTTTAACCCTGATGTGTAACAGACGTGTAGAATCAGAGTTGGTATTAAAAGTCTACAAATCAATAAAAAATCAAAGAGGATGATCTCTTAATACAGAGTCCTCATCAAATTTAATGTTTAGTTGAGTAATCACCTCCAGGCTCTTTGGGAGTGCAAAGTAGAGTGAACACATAGGTGAAGGATTTATTCACAGTGCCAGAAGTGCTTAGTATGCAAGACATACTCTGTTTTCTCTGAAGTGGCAGCCTTTAATAACAAGCTCTCTCTACTAATCCACTTTGGAATCTCATTCCTGTGTTTTTCAGCCTAGAAGAACTGAACAAAAATGTAAAGTCTGAATTTGTTTACTCATAAAAATAAGATCTGTAGTGTCATTTTAGTCATATTTCAGAATGTAGCTTATCACCTACATGTTGTTTCTAGATCGGTACTATCAAAATGAAAAGGCAACTTGCCAGGTGGTTATTATATTCTAGAATATTCAAGCAAAGAAATTTGCATTTGGAATTAAATATAAGATCCTTGGTCTTCCATAGATCCAGCTAAGGCTCACAGTTCAGTTAGAGACAAGAATCTGGCCTTCACTTGTATGCATTTAAATGGGTGGGTTGCTGGAAAGAAATACTCCAAAAAGCTAGCAGAGGTTGTCTCTAGAGGTGAAAACAGGTGGTATTAATATTCTTTTCTCTGCTCTTCTCTACTGTTCAAGTTTTCTGCAATGAGCACATGCCCCTTTCACAATAAAAATAATTTTTATTTTTAAGAACAAGCAAAGGCTATTTATTCAGATCTTGATATATCAAGGGGGTCAGCCACTGTCACTTGCATTTTAGCAGAGACTCAAAGACAAGTAGGAAAGTGGGAAAGCTTATAGTGGAAAAAAGGGAAGGCTTCAGGTATGCCCTGATTGGAAGCTGTTTGCATGAGGAAGCCATAGGTGGGCTAACTAGAAGCCTAAAAGCAAGGTATTTTATGGTGTACATATTTGGGTCTCTCTGACTGTTCCTAAATTGGAAGTGGGGATAAAAATTAGAGAAGCTGTCAGTTATTAGTCAAGTCCTTGTCATTTTGAGCCAGTTATCATAGAAGTTACTGTTTGGCTTCTTGGATTATTATTAGAGATAGCAATCCAGTCTCCTGCAAGGCTGACTTATAGCAGGCTGGCTTCATGGGCTGATTATTGTATAATAAGGGGGTTGGTTTCCTGGGCAGGTTGCTGTAAGTTGTGGGTCAGAGTTCTGTTTTTATACACGGTTTGGTAATTGTCTGTTTGTATATTCAGTTTCTCACCCAGTGGCGCTGACTGCCCTTCTCATTGACTGCCGTTTCTCTGTCATGCATTATTATTTCTAAGGACATCTTCACATTGAGTCCGTCAATATCAGGTCCTCCAACAGTTAAAATAAGTTTTACAAAGGCATGTTTTTTAGGTAGTGTGATGCTGTGATTTATGATAAGAAATGTATGTTTGGTCTTCATCCACTATTCCTAGCACAGAGCTCTTAAACCCTTGGAATTTCTTAGGTATTGAGAGCCATAAGGGTGTCTTTTGCTATGTTAATGAGATGACATTTTTTTTACAAAAATAATTTTTAAAAAATTACATCTATGCTGAATTGTGAAAGTTCTTGGAATATACCGAATTAAGTTTAAGCAAGATATAGCTACTTAATGAAACTGACTGACACTCAGAAAACTGTGGCTTGAACCCCGTTCTGGGCACTCTGATTCTGCCTTGACTCTGCAGGACAGGTCCCAGTGTGGTCTGGCATGTGTGCCCACCTCGGGATCCTTTGCTGTGCCGTTGGGGCTGCAGGAGACCTATCTGCACGAACCCCATAAGGCCTCTTAGGACAAACCCAGAGGGGACTCTAGAGCTTAAGTTCAGGTCTCCAGTTCTCAAGGTTTCAGAGTGCATCAAAAAGAAGAGAAATTTTCCCCAACTTCTGAGAGTAAGGGCCGGGGTGGGAGAGGGAGCATATCCCTTTAAGTGGGGAGGGAGAGCCATAGGCACAGTGCCATGAAAGAAGACCCTTCACTCCCAAGCCCTCTCCTCAAGCATTTACCTCGTCTGTGCTCACCACGTGCCAGCAGGATCACTGGCTCATCTCTTCCAAGTGCCTGTAAGCTCAGGTGTCAGGTTTGGGAAGGGTCTGTCCAGCACACAAGAGTCCCGTTGACGAAGAGTGCAGCGCAGTAGCACTCAAATCTCAGACCCAATCTGACTCACAGTACACTTGTTCAAGAACAAAGTCACAGTTAGAAGCCTGCAGAGAATCCTGACCATCGAGCAGTAGCATAAGGCCCAGGTTAAGACGACCGTGAATGGGTCTTGGAGGTAACAGGCCTGATGTGAGTCCTGGCTCTTACCCAGCAGAGGTGAGATCTTGGGGCAGAACTTACCCGCTCTGAGAGAAATTTCTTATATAGAAGTGTGGGTAGTTTATTAGAAAGGTTACCAGAAATAAGATGGGGGTGAAATGTTGGCAATAGAAATTGCTTAATAAATGACAACTCTCGTTATAGTTATATGCTAAGTCATGTTTACAAAATAAATTCAGTCCCCTTCCCAGCCATTTCTTTCAGACTCAAAACCCCATTCTTTAAATTCCCCATCAAACCTATTAGTAAAACCAAGAACCATTTGTTGCTCATCTCTGAACCAGCTATAAATTGTCTTTATCACGCTTCAGCTACGACGCACAAGCTGGAAACAGCTTGGCATCCATCTTTTGGATTCCAGGGATGACTTTTATCACCTTGGAAGGCTTAGGCATGTTACTCATAGGAAGTGCTATTAATAGGTCAGACCATTATCCATAGTGTTCAGAACATATCAGGTTTATTTTGGTTTCTTTGTTTGTTTGTTTTAATAAGGAGAAAGAAAAGAAAAAGCAACCCTACTGAGTCTGCTGATCCTGTGGTGGAAGTCAGGTCCTCACTTTTTTGTATATTCTTCTGTAACTAGGTTAACTTTGATATTTTACTTTTCTCTGTTAATAAGACGATCCTTGACAAAGTCATGGTCACCAAATCAGTGTGTTTCTCTAATACGGTAAATCATGTTAGAGATAACGGAAGCTTTTGAGTATCTGGTTTTACCAGAAACTAAATGTAATGTGGGCCACAGTGGACTGGAGCAAAGAAAGCATAACCTTTGCAGTTTTCATTACTTCATAGACGCTATGCATAATCTTATTTTCCACATGCAGATGTTAGGATAAGGAAATGGCTACATTCTGTTTTTTCCCATATCATAAACCAGTAATTTCATCTGAAAAAGTAGCTTGTTCAGTGTTTTATTGAATCTAAGATGCTGTCTATTGTAAAATATATCATTATTCTGTGTAATCACTAAGAAAGAGCACTGCCATTGATTGAGAGATGTTAAATCTGAAAAAGTGAGTCTTGAAGTCAGTCAAAGATGGTATATACTTCTATGTTTGATGAGTTCTTTTTTACATCCTTTGTGTCTCCCTGCTCCCGTTAATACTTAAAGACATTAGTTGACTAGTTTGAGAGAATTCATCACAATTAAAATAGATGTTCCACGTTATACAACACAGATACAGCCGTTCACCGCTGAATGCCCTAATCATAATGGCATTTTAAGCACTAATGAAATGGAGCTAGTTTATATTTCTTGAATTGATTAAATAAGATAAAGGCTCAGTCATCAGGCAGATCAAGACAGGCATCACCAGGAGGACTGGCTGGATCTTATAGTGTTCACAGGATTTGTAAATAGAAATGCCATTTTGTCATTCCTACTATCTTGAGCACTTGTTCCTAACAAGTCCTTGGGATAACACCAGATCCCCCTGCCCTTTTTTTTTTTTTTTTTTTTTTCTGAACCAGTCACAGAAGAGCTTCAGATTTTGGCTAATATTAATCAGTTGACCCCAGGCAGTTATGACATATTCCTTAGGAGTATAACAGGCAAACAGGCAGAGTTATTTCAGCAAGAGATTTTGGTAGCAGAAGACTAAGAAAAAACTCAGCAAGGAGAATGGTAGATGGAAAATGTTGGGTGGGAAATTGGGTTTCTATTTTGAGGATAGTAAAACCATTACATTTTAATGCATTCGGGTTCAGACTGATTCATAGCCAATGGCCATGGAAGTTAAAGCCAGAGGTGCACACTCCCACTGAGGTGCAGTGCATCCACACTCTGACTTTCAAGAGTCAGAGGACAGGAGGTAGGGGCTTGATCTCTGGAAGCCTCAGTTTCCTCATCTATGCTCTTGGACTAGGTGGTCTCCAAGCCCCCTTTTAGTCCATGATGCTGTGGTCTAGCCAGAGGTCATCGTTGAACAGCAAAAGCAAGCCCTGGGTCAGCCTCCCCATGAAGGAGGTTAGGACTGAGTAACTGCCATGGTGCCAAGGACTTCTGGCATCAGCTTGGCCCACAGGACCTCAGACTCCAGGTTCCTGGACCTTGCAGAGCTGTTCCTGAGATTGTTGTTTTGACTGTTGGGTATCCAAACACCCTTCCTACTGGGGGACAACCCCAGATTAGGTGGAGCACAAGGGCCAGCCAGGACGTGGGCATGTGCCAGGGCCTAGCCAAGCAGAGCCACAGGCACGAAGACACGGGGAGACGTAGAGCTTCCTACGGTGGCCTCAGTAGTAGAGGTGAGCCTGGAGCAACACACCGTCTGGCATGCCATGGCAGTGTTCGGTCAGACGGTTCTGGGACCAGAGTCTGGCTGTGCTCTCACTGGGTAGCCTCCCTTTGTTCATGCCCACTCTTGGAGCCTGTTTTCCACCTTCCCACAGATTCTCATTAAAGCTCTCCATGGTC
Source organism: Eschrichtius robustus (assembly GCF_028021215.1). Lineage (NCBI taxonomy): Eukaryota > Metazoa > Chordata > Mammalia > Artiodactyla > Eschrichtiidae > Eschrichtius > Eschrichtius robustus. The sequence goes on from NC_090831.1 coordinate 21,880,191, forward strand.
TCCACGACTTCCCGCTGTCTGCCACTAAGAAGTCTGACTCCCTGATCTCTGTCAAGGGCAGGTCTTTACTCAGCTCAGGAATTCCAGAGATAAGGGCCTAAGCATAGAGGTGGCCGGGAGGGTGCTTCTGGGTAAGGCAGCATGGAAGGACACCTGGAGTGGCTTAGAAAGCTCTTCTCGAGGAGCCATCCTACTGGTAGATAGTAAGTCTGACCATCTGCCGTTTTTCCCTTGTCCCCTCTGTCTGTAAACCCTTCCCAATACCCCAGGCATGCAACTGGGTACTATTTTTAAAATCAGCTTTTATCTAAGCATCTTATGGGTTATCTCTGCTCTCACAGAGGTGCAGGAAACTCTGACAGCACACTGATTACACCCCACTTGATGGGGGCAGCCTGGGAAGTTGAGATGGACAGGGCAGCTCTCTTGCCTGCCCTGCCAGGGGGTTTCAATGCTTATCTCTTAAGTCTCTGAGATTTTTTTGCAGTTTCTCCACAGTATAGAGAGTGCCGTATATCACAGTGCTGGTGTAAGATGGATTTCTTTCTTTCTTTTTTTTTTTTTTAAAACCATGCTTACTCAGGCATTGAGGAATATAGTTCCTGGCTTTTAAGAGAAGGTGCCTGTTGGACTCTGAATAAGGCCATTTCCTCTGCAATTAGAGACTTTGGCCCGAACAAGACCTTTTCCAAGAAACCATAGGCCCATATTCTGGTATTCAACATTTCATCCCTCGTCCTCCCATCAGTCCTCTCTAGGGTTCATAGGGTCCTAGAAATTGAACACCACCATGAAATAATCACCTAAACTCATTCTTCCACTTTACAGCCTTAAGAAAATGAAGTTAAAAACACAGACCCCAAAAACCTTTAGTGGAACTTTAGACCTAATATATGTGAAGGGCCTTTTCCAGAGGGAATAATAACTAGAAGCCACAAATAAAGCACTGAAATAAAATCCCCCTTTGAATTATGCATAAGCAAAGTAAATTAGTAAAAGCTAAATGTACTTTAAGAATAGAGATTTGCCATTTGCTGGGGCTGAGGTTTACTTCATTATTGAAAAGGAAGGGAAAAAACAGAAGTAATAAAATTAGTACTTAATATTGAGGACAAACATGCTTCACATTTTTGATGATCATCTGTCTAGTCCATCAGTATATTGTCTGAGCTGCACCTGGGTTAAAACTGTCATTAAAAGGAGAGTTATCTTATTTGGAGGGGTTGATTGTCTCTTGAGCTGAGGAGATGGGAACCTGAAGGTTTGATTTTTCTTCCTTTTGTTCGTTTGTTCATTCATTTGTTCATCATGAAGCCCCTTCTCTGCCTGGTACTGAGGAAGGATATTAACACAAGAACAGCTCCTACTCTTCAGGAAGTTTTCTTCAGTATTTAAGAATGGTGCCTCTTGTCATACTTATTCTTCATTTGATGGCTAAAGAAGATGCTTAACTCGTGGTTCTCTTTGAATTTCAAAGGAGAGTCACTGCTTCCTGTCGGGGTAATCAGGGATGAATTCATGGGGAGCAGTGATTTGAACTGGGTTTTCAAGGGTAAGATATTGATAGGTGGAAATGGGCAGGACAAAGGCACTTCAGGGGAGAGGGGAGAATGGGGATAAGCATCTGGGAGATTCCAGTAATATTTACTCAGGAAGAGAGTCCTTTGGAGTAAGATGAGAAGAGTAGTGTGGAGCTGCCCAGTGGAGGCCCTTGAACAGAGAACATAATTTTGTTCTGGAGAAGTTGGGGCAGGGAAGCCCTAGTTTTCTTTTCTGTCCTTGAACCTTCCTGTAGGAATTGCTTCTGTGCTTTTCAGTTGATGGGCTTGGTTCATGAAAAACTAGAGAGCTTGCTGTTGGATTCTCCCCCTTCCACCTTCGCGGCCTTTGATAAACTCTGGAAACTTCCACCGTCAGGAGCCTGAGGAGCCAGAGCGTCCCTGAGGGGAGGCTTCCTGTGCGGAGAGCCTGTGTGGTTGAGGTCTGACCACACGGCAGCCCTCGTGCTGCTTGTCATTGTGGGTCAACGATGGGAGAAAAGTCATGAGCAGAACGGGGCATGGGCCAGCGGGGAGATGCCCCCGACCTTTCCGTCAAGTGAAGGAGTTGAACTTCCTTATCCCTGGGATGCCTTCTTTCCATGCTTTAGTCTACCCTGCCTTTGTCATTTTGGTGGGGAGCCCCTGTCTCATTTGGCATGGGTTTTGCAGATCTACAGGCTACGGTTTGCTGAGCTCCTTTGCTAATATGAAAAATCACATTTCTTTTTTTGTTTCTCTGGATTGCTTGAATTTTAAAAATTTGAGCAGTGTTTTAAATAGCAAGGTTTAAAATCTCAAGTCATCTTAGAGGCTGTAATTCTGTAATTTCAGCTCCCTAGCCTCATTCCTGACGTTGATCATCAAGTCTGCTGTTACGTTGGACTATTAAAGGGATGTGGACATCAGGGAGAGAGCAGGCGGGGAGTAATATTTGAAGGGCTTGATTAGTCTTCTGTAGTTCAGGTAAGATCAGCACAGCATATTGTTAAAACTCTAAATTCTGGTACTCTGTCTCTGGGCATAGATACTCTAACATTCAGAGGTTTTTGCTGCCCTTTGAAAGCTGTCAAACTCATAACCCATCTATGGGCATTAGCTCATTTTATCTCAAAAGACCCTTATAGAATTACCCTGTTTCTCCCAAGGAGGCGCAGTTAGGAAGATTACATATGTGCTCTAGGCCACTCACAGGTAAGGGGCGGCGCCTTGTCAGGATCTCTGGGTTTGCTCGTAACCCTTACACAGTCCTACCTCCCTCGGAAAAGGGTGGAATGACACCTTCTTACTTTGTGTCTGGGAGTTTTCTTTTCTGATTTAAACAGAACCAACTCTGTAGAAACTGCTTAACCTCTGGAGGTTTGGCCTACCTGCGAATTTTCAGCAAAGGAAGGACCTAGGCAGGGTGGCAAGTGAGGGAAGATGATAAGAGAGGAAAAGCTAACCTTTTTCTATTCCTATTGTATATCATGACATTTGGAAAACTCTTTGAATTTATTTTCTTAAAAATTTTTTTCTGATTTAAAAATATAAAGAAGAAAATTAAAATGATCTATTATCCCTCAATCAGGAAGAAACACTGTAAAATTTTTTTGTGTACTTTCTCTTATTTCTTATTTTTTATTACTGAGCCACTTTTCTTTCGATAGCACTAAAGAGGTTGCACACTTGGTAAGCCAATTCAGAACACAAAGCATTTTTGTTAATTAGCTAACTATTGCCATATTTGACTTTTCATTCTTTCTTGTACTACAAGGAAAGATCTTTTCTCTTGCCAAGTCTTGCTGATTCATCCTCTGCTGTATCTCTTACAGTCTCTCTATGCCCGTTGCTACTTCCACGTACAAATCTTGTTACCTTTCTCCTCTTCCTTTCCTCCAAAACTGCTCTTATCAGGGTCACCAAAGCCCTACCTATTAATAATCCAGTGATGTCCAATTTATCTATTTGTTCCTTTTGTTGCTTGTTCTTTTGGTATTATTTTGGTACGAAGAAACCATCAGGGTCACGAAGAGTTATGCCTATGTTCTCTTTTAAGAGTTTTATACTTTTAGTTCTGACATTTAGGTATTGCACAAAGGCATTTTTATTAAGGGGGGTATTTTATAGAATTCGGAGGGTTTGAAGAAATGGACTGTAGCTCAGGCTTCCAGGAGCAACCTTCCAGACCACATTATAGACCTGGGCGGCCAAAGAGCTGCTGTCTTAACCATGACCAGAAAGCCGCTGCACACCTCTAGCTCCAGGACCACCCTGCCTCTGCCATGGTCCGCACCAGCAAAATGGATGCCTTGTGCCCTACCCCTCTTCCCAGGCAACTCAGAGCCTCAGTCTCCTCATCTATAAACTGTGAGTGCCGTCTACCCCCAGGGTGTATTTAGTACATTTCACAACTGGTGTGGCATAGGCACAGCTCAGTGATAATGGATGTGGATTGTAAATCACTCATTAGGACTTACTGGTGCCAACCAGCTGAATATCAACCCTCTTGACAGTATTACAGGAATTAAATGAGCTTGGCACAGCAATGCCAAGTGGCAAGGGTTATCCTGATGGTCCTGGATGCCTAGAGCTTGCCTGGTTTGACTGAGATTACACAAGGTGCCAGCGGTTAGACTGAGGTGGGAATTCTGCGAATACCCCCAACACCTTAACGAAGAGTGAATGCTCTCACAGAGTTAGAGCAGAACCTGGGGGTGGTGGGGGTGAGAGGTCGGCACCCTGGTCTTGGACTCCTGCATCTGGCTGTCCACTGAGCACTGAGCAGGTGGATGAATTTGAGCCCGAGAGGTAGGAGGGGAGGAGCATTAGGCTTTGGGGTGCCCTCTGCGTGAGAGTGATGGGCACTAACCCCGTCTGAGGCAAAGGTGTGGAAAGGAGTAAACACATCGGAGACTGGAGTCCAGAACCTTGAAAGTTTAATGAGATCAGTTAGTGAAGCAATACCCTATGATTAATCACTTCAGAAGCATCACTTCAATCAAGGAGGATCATGGTGGACAATGACCATTTAATTTAGCTACTTAAGGGACATTTGGAACAGTGCGCTGTCAGGAGGACTTGGCTTCTGAATCCGGGCAGATAAAGGTCCATTAGGTCCCCGGAGTGGAGGACTTAAGATCTGAGCCAACTCAGCAGACCTGAAGCACCTGAATAGATGAGAAAAGGCAAAGGACGTATATCATAGTGAAGCAGAGTCACGGAGGGTTTTTTACTTCTTTTGTTTTTTATTTTTTAAATGTCTTCTTACTTGAGGTCCTAGAAAAGTGATATTAAGAAAGATAGTAACTGAATACAAGGTTATTAGAGGGAACATTGCTATCGTGTTTTGTGAGCAAATGAACACGTCATATAAGCAGCAAGTTATAAGGGCTGTGCACAAAGAGCAGAGTATAATATTATCAGAAAATAAAGCTTACAAGTGAATATACCTGATGCACATTTAATGAAGAGCGTAATCAAGGGATATTAGAGCTATAAAGGACCTAGCCAGTTACCTAGTTCAGCCTCCTCATTTGCGCAGATGAAAATAAACGCAGGACTCGGGTGTCCTGAGTTTACACCGCCATGAGGGGTGCAGCAGGGATTAGCATTAGGCCACACCACTCTGTCCAGGCCCATCCACTTCATCGTTAATTGTGCTTCAGGAGACCTTAGCTGTAAAATGGACACTTCACGTTTCTGCACTGCAACTAAACAGACTTCGGGGAGGTAGCTGGCAGAGGGAGAATCGGGCTGAGCCAGGGTTGCTCAGGAGATCCTGAAAGGCTATGGATTTGGAACCCAAAGGGCAAAGCCTCCCTCTCCTCTGAAAAAGGGTGTCTAGAGCTTGGGCACCTGCTTGCCCACCCTTTGCTCCCAACTGCCCACCCAGGCAGCTACCGAACTTGGAGACAACCTGGCTTAAGGGGGCGAAGGGGTGGGTGCACGTTAGTCAAGGGAAGGAGTGCTCCCTAATCAGTCCATTCCTCCTGGTGACCATCCTTCATTTCACCATTTAAATACACAGCTCCTTTTTCTCATCTTTCTTACTGTCTTTTGAATGGATTGCCTTTCCTTGCTTGTTCGCTTGCTTGTTTTCTTATTCCATTTTCCTCTTTTTACTGATCGGGACGTTAGACCCTCTAGTTCTACTTTTTTTAGTGTTTGTCCTTGAAACTTTTATATGCATACTTATCAGTACAAATTTAATCAATATCTTAATTCCTTTTCTGTAAAAATGAGGACATTCCACCACTTTTAACTCAGAACCCCTCTCCTTACTTCCAAGCTATTGTTGAGTGTTTTAATGTCTTTTTTAAACCCTAAAAACTAGAAATTGTTATTATTTTATATAGTTAGCATTTATATTTACTTCCATGTTTACCAATTTCTTTATTCGCAGTCTTTTCTCAGCCCTGTCTTTTCTTCTGAAGTATATCCTCCCTTTGGGTGCAGGTCCTGTTGGTGGTAAACTCCCTCAGTTTGATTGTTTCACCTGTCTTCTTGAAAGGTTACATAATTCTTTGTTGACAGTTATTTTCTCTCAACAGAGATCTTCCCACCCTTTCATGGCTTCCTGTGTAACTGTAGGCAAGTTGGCTATTGGTCTATTTGTCATTACTTGTAACCAAGATGTCTTTCTTCTCTGGGTGCTTTTGGGATCATCTTTATCTTTCTTCTTTTGTGGTTTTACTGCAACAGGTCTAAGTGAGGACTTTTTCTTTTCATTTATCTATGTGCTTCTTGTCTGTGTAGTAATATCTCATGAATTTAAAAAAAAAACTCTCTGCTGATATTTCTTTACATTTTCTCTATTATTTCCTTTTGAATCACACATCTGTTAAACCTCACTCTATCTTCCATCTCTCCTTACTTTCATATTTTCTATTTCCATGCCTCTATTTGCTTAATTTTGGGTAATTTCTTTGGATCTATCTTCCAGTTTGCTGCCTTTTTTAAATTTTTTTTTACAGTATATCTAATCTACTGTTTAATCCACTCGTCATTTTTAGTTTTGATATTTTTCCTTTCTAAAATTTTCACATGAATCATTTTCAAATCTTTCTGGTTCTCTGTTTCTTGATCCTTTTCTGATTCCATCCTCTTTAAACATTTTATACATAGTAATTTTGTTCCTAGTAGTTCTAACATCTGAGGTTCTTGGAGATGTAAATCTATTGTGTTTTGTTTTTCCTGACTCCCACCCATGTTGATTTATTTCCTTCTATATTTGGTAATTTTTTACTGAGGAATAACATTTGATTGAACTTACTTTGTTTCTCCAGAGAATTTGTGCTTGCTTCTGCTTGGGCGTTAGGTAGTGCTACCAACCTGACACCACTTTCACCACTTTGTTTTAATTTATATTTACATTTTAAAAATATTTATTTATTTACTTATTTATTCATTCATTCATTTTACTTTTACAGACCGTAAGGGGGAGGGAGAGGGAATAAGGAAAGAGAAGAGACCAGTCTGGCAAGAACACTGGGCACACTTGGGCGGGTCCCTCCTGCGTTATAAGAGTTCATGCAGTGTGCATTTAACCATGTGAGCAGTAGTGCCCTTACAGGATACTGATGCTCGGGGAGGAAGTGTAGAGTGGAAAAATCAAAAATTAAATCTGAAGCTCTTAAATGTTATATCAGTTTTTGTTTTTCTGGGGGGACAGAGATGCTGTGAGCTGCAAAATAGTTCAGGGAGTAGGTCTGCAGCTAGGCAGGTAGTGGCACCACGTGATCCTGCTGCTGCTTTGAGCAATTCTTCACGCTGTTTGCTGGGCTCAGGCTGTAGCGATGAAACCATCTGTACATGGAGCTTGCAGCAGATGGAGGGGGTGTGAAAGAAGCCAGAAAGGCAGCGTACCTGTGCGAGACCTGAGGGCTTTGGACGTAGTCGTACTGGCCATGAGGAGCCACAGGTTGTTGTAGAGGAGAGGAGAGTTATAGCCAAATGACATGAGGTGGAGGAAAGGGTGTCCATGTCATTAATAAGAAAATAAATCATTATGAAGAAAAAAGGCATGTCAAATGAAGATACTAAACTCCGCTTAGAGGGAGTGCTGTTTCCATCCTTCGCGCTTCGCTCCTCCAGGAAGCCTTCCGGGATAGTGCCCCGCCCCCGCAGGCCCCTGAAGACCTGGATGGACCAGGTCCCAGGGCGGCCTCCACTCGGCCTGTCTCTGGATCTTGGTCTTGCTCGGGGGCAAAGGGAGGCCAGGGAGGCACGGTAGCTGCAGTGAGGCGGGGGTCCTGGCAGCCTCAGGAGGTGACCGCGGCCTGGCCCTGGGATCTGGGCGCGGGTTCTCGTCTGGAGGGGACTGGGCCTCACCAGCTCCAGGGCTAAGAGCAGAGAGCAGAGTGCCCGTGGTGGCTGTCCCCAGCTCATTCTCTTGTTTTAATTTTTATAGTAGAGCTTGATAGCATGAGTAGTGTAAATGTAACCTCCACACAAGGGTGAAATAAAGCCTAAGGATGCAATTTCTGAGAAAAAAAATTATAGTTCATTTTTTTCCACCCGGGGTTATGATGGAGATAGGCTTCCTCTGCTGGGAGGTGAATTAATCTTCTGCCCTGAGGTCTCAAAAAGGGTGTACCCCTCTTGAGGGTCCTGGCTCAGTGTGAGAGTCTGAGGTGCACCTCCTGCTTTGCATAGTCCAAGTTGTTTTCTCTGGTTCTCTGTGTGACAGAAGCATTGACCTTCAGGGCAAACCAAGCTTGTTTGTTTGGTCTTGTTTTTTGGGTTATTTTTGGTTTTGTTTTCCATTTACTGTCTACAGACCTGGTTTTAGCTCACTGCTCCTATTTTGCCCCTTGAACTTGAGTGATTTCCCATATTTTCATTTGAGCTCAGCAATACTTTATTTTATTGTTTCCCAGTGTTATTGCAATATAATTGACATATAACATTGTATAAGTTTAAGGTGTATAACATGATTTGATATATGTACATATTGTGAAATGTTTGCCACACTAAGTTAACATCCATCACCTTATATAGGTACAGAGATTTTTTTTTCCTTGTGATGAGAACTTTTAAGATTTACTCTCTTAGCAATATACAAATACTGTATTGTATATCTTTCAAATATACAATATAGCATTGTTAACTATAGTCATCGTGTTGTACATTAAATCCCCAGAACTTACTTATCTTATAACTCGGAGTTTGTACCTTTTGACCACCTTCACCCATTTCTCCCACCCTCAGCCCCTGCCCCTGGCAACTACCAATCTGGTCTCTGTTTCTGTGTGTTTCGTTTTTTTTAGATTCCACATATAAGTGAGATCATAGAGTAGTTGTCTCTTTCTGTATGACTAATTTCACTTAGCATAATGCCTTCAAGGTCCATCCATATTGTCACAAATTGAGATGATTTCCTTCTTTTTAATGGCTGAATAATATTCCACCAGATATGTATGCCACATATTCTTTATCCATTCATCCACTGATGGACACTTAAGTTGTTTCCATGTCTTAGCTATTGTAAATAATTCAACAGTACTTTAAAGAGTATGTTTGTTATAATTAATCCAGGATCTAGTATTCTCAGGGAGGGATTTTCATAATTGCAATCCATAATCCTACCAGAGGCACAGTCCCCAGAAGTGTATGATTTTTCATACCCGACCTAATTCCAAAATTATCTTAGGTGGCTTACAGACAGTGGTATGCTAGAGTCATCATGTACTGGCTTATGAGAAATTTATTGTTAAACTTTTAGGAATCTTGCAAGTCGTTTGTTAAACACAGCCATCATTAAAAATTAAATTATATAAACTTACAATTAAATAAATTATATTAAAAATAAATAATAAATACTCAAATTCATCACTTTCTAATTATGTTTCACTATTACTTATACTGTTGAGGTTATTTATGTCCATCGTATCTGTGTGGTGAAAATGCTACAGAAAGGCGTCCTACTGCACATCTCCTCCTAAATCCACCTCGAGCAACCTCATGTTGGTATCTTGAAATTGGCCACAGTGGGAGTATTTACAGCAGGGAAGTGGGCACACACTACAAATCAACTCTTTATTTATTGCTTTATTGATCGTCTAGACTTCATATTGTGATGGAGAGAATGATAACAGTGCAGAGTAAACACTAAAAGTGTGTCCTGTCCATAGTAGTTACATTATGAGTAGCACAAAAAGTTGAGGAAATATTCTTCCAGTATTTGGAGGCAGTTAATGAATTTAGCAAAAAAGTTGCTTACATCATGAGGAATGAGTGGATTTCTGACACATGACATAGATCTTTGTTGTTTCACTGTTGTCTTCCTTGTTAAAGTAAATGGAAATACCAACCAACATTCATGTCTAAACTATTCTTGATTATTGGTTGCAACCATAGGTTAGCTGTGGATAAAGGGTTTGACAAAAATCAACAAAAGCATTCTATGAGAATCAACTGGCTGCAAGGAATTTACAGTAAGAAGTATTGTGTATTTTCCTTTTGTTTACTGTGCATTATACGTGATTTATAGCAGCAAATTTGTCATATACATGTACATTCTTTTCAGAGAACCAGTTGTGGAACATTCACCAGCATACCTCTGCTCATAGGGATGTACAGATACAATAAGGTAAGATTTGAAGAAGTAGATGAGAAAGAAAAAGGAACAGCAAGGAGAGGGCCCCACTAGAGCTGGAAATGATGCTAAAGGACAATTTCGTATTACAGAGGGCAGACGTAGGCTATGGTAGGCCACAGATTTGCCTCTAAGCTTCCTAGCACATCTTATATAAAGGAAAATTTGATCGCGTACCGAATCTTCAGTGTTTGGGTCAGAAGTTGTGGCGTTTTTCCTAAGCCAGGTCCAGAAGGGATTTTATCCTGAGGGTGTGTGTAGAGGAACAGTGTATTTTTATAAATATCAGTAGTGTCCTTAAAGCAAACCCTCATTTAGAGTCACAGGGATGCTTCCGGGAGAGCCCCTCTCTGAAGGCTGAAAAATTCTTGCCAAAGTGTATTTCTTTTTTTTTTTTTTTTTTTTTAATAAATGTATTTATTTTATTTATTTATGTTTGGCTGTGTTGGGTCTTCGTTGCTGCGCGCAGGCTTTCTCTAGTTGTGGCGAGCGGGGGCTACTCATCGTTGCAGTGCACTGGCTTCTCATTGCAGTGGTTTCTCTTGTTGCGGAGCACGGGCTCTAGGCTCGTGGGCTTTAGTAGTTGTGGCACACGGGGTCAGTAGTTGTGGCTCGCGGGCTCTAGAGCGCAGGCTCAGTAGTTGTGGCACACGGCTTAGTTGCTCCGCGGCATGTGGGATCTTCCCGGACCAGGGCTCGAACCCGTGTCCCCTGCTTTGGCAGGCGGATTCTTAACTACCGAGCCACCAGGGAAGCCCCAAAGTGTATTTCTGTAAGAGACACATATTGAAGTGTTTGTGGGTGAAATAATATGAACTCTGGGACTTGTTTTAAAATTCTCCACAAAACAAAGGAATAAACAAACCTCTGTTGAAGTGAATAATCAAAGCAAAAGGAGCAAAATATTGATAAATATTGGAGCTGGGTGATGGGCAATTAGGAATTCATTAAACTCTTGTCTACTTTGAGACAAGATTGAATCTGATTCATGTGTTTCTTGTCTGTTATAACAGCTCCTCCTGCCTCTCCCCAACCCGCCTTATCTCCACTTCCCCCTCCTTGCTATTCATGTGGTAGAGAAACTGGGTCTTTTGTCCTGCAGAACTTCCCACATTGTGGATTTGGCTGTTGCTTCCTCATGGTGACAAAAAGTATTACCTTAGCAGAGAAATCCATTAAACTCAGATATTATCCTACAGGAGTGATACACGGGTCAGGAATGTTTTAGTGGAAACAAGAGGGAAGAGAAATGAGCCATCTGATCAGAGGAAAGGAATCACAGTAAACAGGGGCACAGCCCACAGGGAAGGTGAGGGAAATGGGGGTTGAAAAGGAGAGGAGAGCCCAGAAGAAACACTCTAGATAAGCTTTATTTACTCCTGATTTCTGAGTTCTTTGTCTTCCAGCACCTCCCCTTCCTTACCCTGGCACCTTAACCCTCAGGCAGAGTGGTGGGGGTAGGTGTCAGGGACATTTTCCCCCTTCTGGTTGCACTGTCGAGCTAACACTTAAGCAATTTTTTTAAAAAAAAGTATTTCTCTTGAACCACATGCTTTTAAAAAAGGACAAATACATTTAAAATCAAATCAGTTTTGGAGAGGCAGCGTCTTTATCATCTGCCATCCTTGGGATTCATTTCACATTCAAATAAATAGAAGACTACTTGCAAAGAGGCACATTACACCCAGATTTACCCAGGTGTAATTTACAGGTGGCATTTCATGCCATAACTTAATGGCACTTTATCAACATTGGATTTTCTGGGCTCGCTGATTAGTTCATGCTATATGGAAAGTGCTTTGCCATAATTTTTCATTAGCTTCACAAGTTATGCCATTTGGAACCAGGTAAGGTGGCTAATGTTTCAGTGGTTTTCAAAAACACTTTTCAGTCAAGAAATTCAAGCACCAAATGCCAGTGACCCAGGGACCATTAGACATCTGAGACATGACCATGACTAAAGATTAGCTGTAACAGTATTTGGATATTTTAGAGTCTTTGAAATATATGAACACTCATTAAACTAGTGAAGATGAGCGTCAGCCCTGGGCTCTTCCTGTGGCTCAGCTGTGGCCGGAGGGTGGTGGCTTCCAGTCCGGGCATACTCACTGCCGACCCCGTCCCTCACCTCTCCTATCTGCTAAGGCAAATGCTTCTGCTTCCCAGGCATCACAGAAGATGCCCTCACGTACTCTCCAGGAAGAACCGGTAGCAGTCTAAACCTGGGAGATGCTTGACAGCTGAGAAGATCGGTCTTCCTGGAGAATTGCCTGGAGGGTTTGTCTAGGACCTACCAGTGGGTCTTCTCCAGTTTCTAAAAAATGAAATACAACAGGGTGAAATGGAATGGGAAACCATCAGAGCATGTGATAACGATAAGTACTATTTTGTGAAACCTTTGTTTCAATTATTTATGTAGGTATATATGTGTACTGAGACATAATGTGAAATGTATTTTTAAACGTGAGCCAAGTCAAAAGGCCTTGAAGAATGCTGCTCTCGGAATGTATAATTTACCGCTGGAATAAGCCAGACTAGTAAGAAGCTGTTGCCTGGACACATCACAGTGGCTCTTGAAGCAGCGCTAGAACATTTCCATAATAACAAGTTTAAAACAATACAAACCTTTCCTCTCATGTCCTACCTCTCTGAGATATATGTGAGCTTAGTGAATTCCTCTGGTCAGGTAATAAGAGTTAGCATTTGTTCAGTATTCATTCACTCAACAAACATTTACTGAGACTGTTCAAGGCACCGAGAATATAATGGTGGGAGAAAAACAGACAAAAATCCCTGTCTCAGTGAAACTTGTATTCAGGAGTGGAGGCGGCACAGACTATAAGCAGAGGTAGATCAGTAAAACAGAAAATGTTCAGTGGTTATAAGTGCTAAGGCAAAAAAATAAACAGAAAAAGGTAACAAGGAGCATTTGGGGGCTGTACTGGTTTTCTATTTTTCTGTATAACAAGTTACTACAAACTTAGCACATTAAAACAACACACATTCAAGACAGTATGGTACTGACACAAAAACAGAAATATAGATCAATGGAACAGGATAGAAAGCCCAGAAATAAACCCATGCACATATGGTCACCTTATCTTTGATAAAGGAGGCAAGAGTATACAGTGGAGAAAAGACAGCCTCTTCAATAAGTGGCGCTGGGAAAACCGGACAGCTACATGTAAAAGAATGAAATTCGAACACTCCCTAACACCATACACAAAAATAAACCCAAAATGGATTAAAGACCTAAATGTAAAGCCAGACACTATAAAACTCTTAGAGGAAAACATAGACAGAACACTCTATGACATAAATCACAGCAAGATCCTTTTTGACCCACCTCCTAGAGAAATGGAAATCAAAACAAAAACAAACAAATGGGACCTAATGAAACTTAAAAGCTTTTGCACAGCAAAGGAAACCATAAACAAGACGAAAAGACAGCCCTCAGAGTGGGAGAAAATATTTGCAAATGAAGCAACTGACAAAGGATTAATCTCCAAATTTTACAAGCAGCTCATGCAGCTCAATATCAAAAAAACAAACAACCCAATCCAAAAATGGGCAGAAGACCTAAATAGACATTTTCTCCAAAGAAGATATACAGGTAGCCAACAAACACATGAAAGAATGCTCAACTTCACTAATCACTGGAGAAATGCAAATCAAAACTACAATGAGGTATCACCTCACACCATCATCAAAAAATCTACAAACAATAAATGCTGGAGAGCGTGTGGAGAAAAGGGAACCCTCTTGCACTGTTGGTGGCAGTGAAAATTGATACAGCCACTATGGAGAACAGTATGGAGGTTCCTTAAAAAACTAAAAATGGAACTGCCATGCGGCCCAGTGGTCCCACTGCTGGGCATGTACCCTGAGAAAACCATAATTCAGAAAGAGTCATGTACCACAGTGCTCATTGCAGCTCTATTTACAGTAGCCGGGACATGGAGGCAACCTGGGTGTCCATCAACAGATGAATGGATAAAGAAGATGTGGCACATATATACAATGGCATATTACTGAACCATAAAAAGAAACGAAATTGAGTTATTTGTAGTGAGGTGGATGGACCTACAGTCTGTCATGCAGAGTGAAGTAAGTCAGAAAGAGAAAAACAAATACCGTATGCTAACACATATATATGGAATCTAAAAAAAAAAAAGTGGTTCTGAAGAACCTAGGGGCAGGACAGGAATAAAGACACAGATGTAGAGAGTGGACTTGAGGACACGGGGAGGGGGAAGGGTAAGCTGGGATGAAGTGAGAGAGTGGCATGGACATTTATACACTACCAAATGTAAAATAGATAGCTAGTGGGAAGCAGCCGCATAGCACAGGAAGATCAGCTCTGTGCTTTGTGTCCACCTAGAGGAGTGGGATAGGGAGGGTGGGAGGGAGACGCAAGAGGGAGGGGATATGGGGATATATGTATATGTATAGCTGATTCACTTTGTTATACAGCAGAAACTAACACACCATTGTAAAGCAATTATACTCCAATAAAGATTTTTTTTTTTAAAAAAAAACACACATTTATTATCTTAACAGTTTCTGTGAGTCCAGGAGTCTGGACGTGGCTTAAATGGTCCTCTGCCCAGCGTCTCCCAAGACTGCAATCAAAATGCCAGCTGCGCCGAATTCTCATTTGGAGAATTAACTGGAGAATAATCTTCTTGTAAGCTCATCCAGGTTGTTGGAAGAATTTAATTCCTTATAGTTGTATACCTGGAGTCCCAGTCTTTTTTCTTTTCTTTTTTTTTTTTTTTTTTTTTTTTGGCCACGCCTCGCAGCATGTGGGATCTTATTAGTTCCCCAACCCTGGATCGAACCCATACCCCCTGCAGTGAAAGTGCTGAGTCCTAACCACCAGACCGCCAGGGAATTCTCTGCCCTGGCTTTTTGATGGCTCTTCACTGGAGGCCACTCTGAGATCCTAGAGGCCTCCCAGTTCCACTGGCCCTCTCACAATGTGGCAGCTGACTTCTTCATGTCAGTAAGGAAAAGCTCTTGCTCTAGTCTGCTAAGATGGAGTGTTATATCATGTAATGTAATTATGGGGTGACAGCCCATTGCCTTGCTATATACTGTAACCTAATCAAGGAAGTGACATCTCATTACCTTCGCTCTATTTTATTAGTTAGAAGCAAATTACAGGTTCTGCCCTCACCCAAGGGGAGGGGGATTCGAGGTGTGGCTCCTTAAGGGTCACCTTAGGGTACATCCAGACACAGTGGGGTTGCAGTTTTAGACAGGGTGGCCAGAAAAGGCATCCCTGAGAAGTGTCATTTGGGTAAGGACCTGGGAGAGGAGAAGAGGAAGAGAGTCATGTGGCTATCTTGGGGAAGAGCACCTTTCCAAGAGGAAAAAGCAAATGCAGATCCCCAAGGAACATGCCTGCCATTTAGAGACAAAATAGCCTGTGTGCTGATGAGAAAGATCAGAGAGGGATAAAAGGATGCTTGCAGGAGAAAAGATAATTGCTGGAGAATTGTCTATGAATAAGCAAGAGGAATCTAGTGCAGAAGTGAGCAGGTTGACATTTGCTAGTAGCAAAGACAAGAAATTCATGGTAAAAGGCTTGGAGGCAGAGTATATGGGCACTTATACAAGTGTAGATATGGTGATGGGAATTTCTACTTTCTCACTGCACTAGGAAGCAAGGACATCTGCTGAGAGTGAGGATTAGGGAGGAGGTGTTAGCAATTTGAGGGGGAACAAGAAGGATGACTATTTGAGGAAATAGTCATCCATGAGAATGGGATGGGAATGGCTCCCTCCCGGGAATGGACCAGGGAATGTCAGTCTGTTTGCTTGACAGCATACAAGGCCCACCTGACCTTAGTGATTATGAATTTAAGGAGAGACCAATCAGCATGGTTGGGTGTTTTTCACTGACCACAGTCAGTATGTGTGGAGCTAGGCAAGATATATGCAGAGAGCTGGATTGAACCAGGGTTGTGGTTTAGGTAAGTGAATGCACAGAAGAAGAGAGGGGCAAGGTGCAAGGGAGGGCGTATGGTGATGGACCGTGGAATTTAAACTAGGTCAGATCCAGCAAACAGAAAGTTAGCAAGGATACAGTTGGATTGAAAAGCACCATCAATCTACTGGATCTAATTGACATTTATACAATTCTCCATCTCACAGTAGCAGAATACTCATTCTTTGGATGCTCACATGGACGATAGAACACATTCTGGGACATAAAACATACTTTAACAAATTCAAAAGAGTAGAAATCTTACAAAGTATGTTCTCAGGCCACATGGAATTAAACTAGAAATCAGTAACAGGAAGATTGCTGGAAAATCTCAAAATCTTTGGAGATTAAACAACACACTTCTAAATAACATATGGGTCAAAAATGAAGCCACAAGAGAAAATTTTAAAATATTTTAAAGTAAATGAAAATGAAATTACGACATCAAATATTATGGGATGCAGTAAAAGCAGTGCTTAGAGGGAAATTTATAGCAGTGAACGCATATATTAGAAAAGAACGATCGAGTCAGTTGACGTGAGATTTAAGGCTAAACGTTTTATGGAGGAGCAAGGAGAGGTGCTGAAAGTGTTATGAGATGCAAGAAAGACACTTGCCCTCATGGAACAAGAGAAGTAGGAGAGAACACAGCCACCACTTGAGAGCCTGCAGGGAAAGCAGTGTCCCAAGGGGAAGCTAGGTTCCAGTGAGAGCACAAAGATGCAGGAAAGTTCAGAGAAGAAATTAAGGTTGTGGAGATTTTGCTGATGATTCTCAGAGGGCTCCGTGGAAGGGTTTCAGGGAAGGGGGTCAGAAAAAGGAGTGTCAGAAAGGGGTGGGTAAGAGTTTGAGGGTTAAAGGATGCCCAACCAAAGCAAGGTTAAGGGACAGGATGAGTTGGGGCAAGTTGTCCTGATGCTGCAAGAAGGGAGGTGTAGGGGTCTCCTGGGGACACACAGAGTTCTGTTGTCATACTGCATTGAGCTGGCAGTAGAGTGCTTTACTCTGAGTGATCAAGTCTCTTCTGACTGCTGCCGATGGAGACATGCAGAGGGCACTGTTTTCCTGAGCAGGGGAAACCATCCATGCCTGAGTCCACCAGAAAGAGTATGGGGATGAGTGGTGGTTAGGGTCTTTGAGGTTCCAAGAAAGAGTGAGTGACATGTGTGGGGTACCTTTGTCAAAGGAGGTTTACTGTAGGGATACTCAGGGAAGTAAGGAAGACAGGGAGCTAGACCTCAGACAGAAGGGTGTTGCTAGTTAGAAGACTGTGATACATTTATTAATCATACGTATGTTTAGCGGCTATGCTGACAGACTCAGCAGTGTTTCAAATAAGCAAGTGTCTTTGACTCCTAGTTTAGTGTTTAATCCTTTTGTAAAACAGCTGCTCTTGTCTCAGTTTTTACTGTTACCGTTGCTGCTCATTCTCATTTCATGTTTTGTATTCAAATTCTCTGAGAGGATATCCAGTCAACTCCCCCATCTAATCTACCCATCCCTCCCTCCCTCCTTCCCTTTGTCTTTCCATCCCTGCACCCATCAGTACATCCAGTCATTTATTTATTCATTCATTTAGCAAGTATTTATGACACCTGAAACTGATACAATACTATATGTCAATTATACCTCAAAAGAAAGCTTCTTTCAAGAAACAGGAACAAATATTTCTGGAGCACTTACTGTGTTTCAGGAACTGTTCTAGGAGACCAAAGTGATGAAAGCAGATAAAGATGAAGCTTACATTCTAGTGCATATAAACAAAGACTAAATGCGTGAGAAGTGCTGTGGAGACAAATAAAGCAGAGTACGGTGGAGAAGGAATATTGAGAGAGAGAGGGAGAGATCAGGAAAGAGCTCTCTGATAAAGTGGCGTTTGAGCAAAGGCCTTGAGGGAATTGAGGGAGGAAGCCATGCAGATACCAAGAGGAAGAGCATTGTGAGCAAAGGAAAGAGAAGGTGTTTTCAGGAAGAACAGGGAGCCAGTGTAGCTGGAGTGAAGGGAAGGAGGAGTGGAAGGAGGTGAAGCCAGGTGGGTGATGGATGGTGAGCATAAGCAGGAGAGCGACCGAGTCTGACTTGTTTTATTTCGTTACAGCCGTAGAATTTTATTCAGGTTCGTAAGTGATTAATTTTCTTTCTAAAAGTCTAAACCGAAATCCTATTCATGTACAGTTTTTTGAAGTACAATTCACATTCGGTAAAATTCATCCTTTTTAGGATCTGCAAGGACGCCACCCCTGCAGAGAACAAAATTCATGGATGCTCCAGTCCCTTAGTATAACCTATGCAAATCCTCTCATATACTTTAAACCATCTCTAGATTTCTCATAGTACCTAATACAATGAAATGCTATGTAAATAGTGGTAAATGCAATGTAAATGCTATGTAAGTAGTTGCTGGGATGCTGCAAATTCAAGTTTTGTTTTCTGGAACTTTCTCAGTCCCCCCCGCCCCTCCCCCCGCCGACCCCCACCGAATCCGAGGTTGGTTGAATTCACGGATGTGGAACCTGAGGAAAAGGACAGCCGACCACGTAGTTCTGTGAGTTTTGACAAACACATGGAGTCGTGTGACTGTCACCACAGTCAAGATACAGACCAGTTTCACCACTCAAAGAGTTCACTTGGGCCCCTTTGTGGTCAGCACCTCCCCTATCCACAGCCTCTGGCCACCACTGTCCTCTTTTCTGGCCTTTTAGTTTTCTGTCTTCAGAGTTATGTCTATAGAGCATCATACAAATGAAACTATACATTGTGTAGCCTTTTGAGCCTGGATCCCTCCACCTGGCATAGCGTATTTGACATTCATCTGTGTTACCATGTGTGACAGTAGTTTGGTATTTTTTTGGCCACACCGCACAGCATGCGGGATCTTAGTTTCCCGTCCAGGGATCAAACCCGTGCCCCCTGCAGTGGAAGCGCAGAGTCCTAACCACTGGACGGCCCAGGGAATTCCCTGGTCTTCTTTACTGCTGAGTAGTGGTTCAGTGTGTGCATGTTTCCAGTTTTAGATGAATAAGAAATAGAGTCACTATAAAAATTCACGTACAGGTTTTTGTGTGAACATAGGTTTGCACTTCACTTGGCTAGGTACCTCAGAGCAGGATTGCAGGGTCATATGGCAAGCGTATTTTACCTGTAGAGAAATTGCCGAACTGTTTTCCAAAGTGGTTGCATCGTTTTGCATTCCCACTATCAACGCATGTCACTTTTAAAAACTTTAGTCATTTTAGTAGGTGTGTAGTGATATCTCCTTGTGGTTGTAATTAGAATTTCCCTAGTGACTAATAATGTTGGGCATCTTTTTTAATTATTCGCCTTCTGTATATCTTCTTTGATGAAATGTCTTTATAAATATTTCATGCCTTTTATAAATTGATTCTTTTATTACTGAATTTTCAGAATTTAAAAAAATATATATTTAGGATACAACTCCTTTATCAAATGTTTGTTTTGCGGATATTTTCTACCAGTCTGTGACTCTCTTTTTTCCCATTTTTTTAACAGTGTCTTTTGAACAGCAGACATTTTCGATTTTTACTTGAGTCCAATTATCAAATTTTTAGGTTTCACATTTTGGTCTATGATCCATTTTGAGTTAAATTCTATACACGGTGTGAGGCATGCATCAAGGTACATATAAATATCCGTTGAACAGACGGTTCTGTCTCCTGTGAATTGCCATGGAGGCTTGGGTATGGATGTGTTTATGGGCCCTTTTCTGTTGCATTGACCTGTGTCTGCCATTTGCCAGCCCCTCACAGTCTTGATTACTGTAGCTTCGAGCTTCTCCCCTGGGGTCAGTTCTGCCTCTGCCCCCTCCCCCCACCCCAGGGTATCTGGCAACGTAGGGGGACATTTTGGTTGTCATAATTGGTGGGTGGAGGTCAGGGATGTTACTAGACATCCTATAACGAATGCACAGGACAACCTCCCACAACAAAGAATTATCCAGTCCCAAATGTTAATCATGTGGAGTTGAGGTGCTCTGTGTAGCTTTACAGTAAGTCTTGGAATGAGATAGTGTGACCCAAACAGAAGCAATTTTGGAGGAGTGGGGGGAATATTATGAACGTACGAGGTTGCTGTGAGGATAAAGCTAGACAGTATATGTAAAAGTGCTGGCCACACAGCTTATGCTAATTAAATGCTGATTTCCTCATTATTTGTTACTGCTCCTGACCTTGACCAAGTTTTCTCCTCTTTGCAGTCCCTTTAGTGTGACTTCTCCTCTTGTCCAGGGCCTACATATTCAATTTTGAGACGCTCACCATGACAAGTACTCTGTTAATAGAGCCCTGCTTGTTTCTCCTTTGCACACACATGTCGCGCATGGCCTGGGGTAGGGCCTGGTATTTGCCGTCAAAGCAGTGTTTCTTTACCCTTTGGCCACCTGCTCACTAAGGAGGTGTGCATGGTAAAGATGCTTAAGATCTCCTCCCAGCAAATTTCAAGTATATAATACAGTATTATTTACTGTAGTCACCAATGCAGCTTCCTTTGTGAAGGTGGTTCATTCTGGTGCTAAGTGGTCTGATGTATTGGACAAGAAGGTGAAAGCCTCAGGCTTTCGTGTTCTGTGATGGCCCTTCTGGGCCAGGTTGCCAAAGATTAATGACCTTGCTGATGACTTTCTCTTGTCTTATGCTTATCCTGTGCTACATGGCCACCCTGTGTGGACCCCTTGGCCAGGATGGACCTCAGAGCATTTGCTACACCTCCTCCAATCTGCAAATTTCCCCATGTGTGACATTCATTGAATTATTCTGTCGTTCATTTAAACGTGCCAGTTATGGTGATATGTTCAAGGGTTATAGTAAGGAAGAAGATAGAAATGATTCCTGCCCTCACAGAGTTTACATTTTGACTGGACCAGAGGCATTAAGTAGCTTAATAAATACTCAATAAAGGTTTGTAAAATGAATTAGTTCTCCCATATTGTTTATATAATGTACATTAATTTACATTTTGTCTATGCTGCTTTCATGCTAGAACGACAGCTGAGTGATTGCAACAGACACAGAATGGCCAGCATAGCTCAAAATGTTTATTATCTGACACTTGACAGAAAAAGTTTGCTGATCCCTGGTTGGATGCCTCAGATTCGTTCAGAAGATAAGGTCATTCAGGGATGCCCTCTGTTGTTAGGGGTGAGGAGGGAAGCAGCACTGATGGGAACCACATGTGGTCACAGCCTCTCATGGATATGATGGTTCATGGGAACATCTTCTTGTCCAATACGTTGATCCATTTAGCACCAGGCTGGACCACCTTCACAATGGAAGCTGCATGGTGACTGTAGTTAATAATATAGAATTGTGTACCTGAAATTTGCTGGAAGTAGATCTTAAGCGTTCTCACCACACACACACACACACACACACACAAGTTAACAGTGTGAGGTGATGGATGTGTTCATTAACTTGAATCATTTCACAATGTGTATGTAGATCAGATCATCATGTTTTACGCTTTAAATATATACAGTTTTATTTGTCAGTTATCTCTCAATAAATCTGGAAAAAATCCACAAAAAAACCTCAAAAGAAGCTGGAAAAATTCCCATGTCACCTTATCCTAAAACTGTTTCTAGGAGAGAGGAGGAAATATTCTTTCTTCTCATGGAAAAAAATACAAAAAATACTCTGAGTCAGAAATGTCTGTTTGTCCACCAAAATCTGTCCTCCCAATTTCATAGTGTGGAGTGGGAGCTTCCAGACAGCTGTCCAGTCAGGAACTGCATTTCCTAGAGTCCTTTGTGTCAAGTGTGCCCGTGTGACTAGTTCTGACCAGGGAATGGGAATGGGAGTGACCTGCCATTTGTAGGCTGGGACTTCAATGGAATGCTCCCTGAAGCCCTCTTTCCCCTTTGGCTATCTGGATGTAGAGGGCTCTGAGGTTCTAGGGCAGGACTTCTCAAACCTCTGTGTGTGTTGGTGTCACCCGTATCTGGAGATCTTCTTAAAACACGGGGCTGGTACAGTAGGTCCAGGGCAGGGTCTGAGATCTTGCATTTCTAACAAGCTTCCAGGGGATAGCGGTGCTGTCGGTGCTCAGACCCTCTTTCAGAAGCAAGCAAGGCTCTAGGGGATGGTGGAGCCATAGAATGAAAGCACCATGTCTCTGGATCACTAAATAAGGAAAGTGTCCTTCTTCAGCCAGCAACTCCTGGTCCGTTACCTGAGTGAGAAATAAGCCTTTGGGAGTGGGCATGGATTTATTTGTTACAGCAGCCAGTCTTCTGGGAGTGGTTCAGACGATTCACTGCTTCTGTTTGAAACTGTCTTGGCAGAATAATTTAGGACAAAATCATTGCTGGCTGCCCCACCCCTTTAATCTGGGTGCCTGTTCCAGATAACTCCTTCGTTTTTTAAGATATCTATACCTAACTATATTTTAAGACCTACCAAGGCCTTACACCATTAGCTCCTTGATAATGGCAATGGTTAAGAAAAAAAAAAAAAAAAATCTGGGTTTTGTATTTGTTGACTTTGATTAAAAACAGAGAGTGAAAATATGTTTGGGGATGGGTTGTGAATGATCTGCTTCATCTGGCAGGAAGGTTAGTGGAGAGCAGACCATGAGGGTCTTTGATCCTGAGAGGTCAATGTAGGGAGTTCAGGTAGAGTCCCTTAAGCAAGGGGCCAGCGGGTGAGTATCAGGGCCCTGGTACAGGCTGCAGGGCTGAGGTTGGCTGGAGGAGTCCAGCCCAAAGTGCGGTCGCTCTAAGGCTGCTTGACACGAGTGACAGGAGACTGGGCAGGGAGTCAGATGGGATACAGGTGTCTTTGTGTGTGTGTGTGGTATTGGGAAGAGTTGCGGTTGGAGCAGAGAGGCAGAGGGAGTCTGGACCAGTCCAAGGCCAAAACCCACAGGGGCCTTTTGCCTGCTTCCAGCAAACATTTACAGTGGGGAGGCCAAGTTCATCTGAGGGACCCTGACCAGCTGGACCCAGTGTGCTAGAACTCAGCTAAGGATGCTAGTGGGAAGTCTCTCCCTGGGTTCTGAGCAAGGAAGGCTGGAACAAGAAGGCTTGCCCTGTCGCTGTTGCTCTGGTCCTGACCTTACCTTCATGAAATAAGAGCCAGAGCTGGGTCTTCTCAAGGCCTACTGGCTTTGGGACAGAGCTGGGCCTGAGCGAGAACAGGAGAAAGTCAAGGGGAAATATTTACTGGGTTTATTTTGGATAAAGCACCTGGGTGAGTTGCAGAAGGTAGCCTTCATTCCAAGTGGTGTTCAAATAAAAACATCAAGCCCTTCTTTCAGAATTTTGTAAAAATAGCAGCAAACTTGATAAAAATTGCAAACTGTCTACTCTGACTAGTCAGGGCCACTTACCAGGTTGAAAGCCATTTTTATTCAAGGGAAACTGTATTGGATTTAGACATAAGGCCGGTTTTTAAAAAAATTATCCAACCTTCAGCAAGTATTTCACTGAGTGCCTATTATATGTCAGGCACCGTGAGGGTTAATTGTAGAAACACAAGATGACTCTTCAATCCACATCTTGATGATGGAGAAAAGAGCAGAGAATCTATAAGAGTTGTGAGCCTGTTTACTGATTAGATACCTGCCCAGGAAAGCTCTTCGAAGAGTTGAAACACACCAGCAGGGCCTCCTGAGTCCTCCCGGGAAGGCTGGTGGCTGCCTGAGACAGGAGCTGGGAGAGGCTGAGCTCAGTGTCGGCAGCCTGTGAGGGCCGCAGCCTCCATCAGAGGATGGAGGAAAAGGGAGAGAGGCAGGGAGTAGGGAGCATAAAGGTGGTCTCCCCTCTAGCCCTGTGTTCTGTATGGGAACCCACATCACATCAGGTCGTCCTGCCCAGTGAATACCCACCAGTGGCCTCCTGCTGACTGTTGCATGGTCCTGGCCAAGGCCGGTTATGCCCTGTGAGATCTTGACCCCGCAGCTCTCCAGCCTCCTGCAGGCAAGTTCTCAAAATCCTCTGCCCTCAGGTGACCGACCGACCGGCTGCTGTCGGGCCTCAGATTTGCCAGCTTGGCCCATGTGCCCCTTCCTCTAGGGTGGCTGAGCCATCCCGGTTTGCCCGGGACTGAGGGGTTTGTTGGGATGTCCACTCACAGTTTTAAAGCCAGGACCATCCTTGGCAAACTGCGGAAGGTGTACGGTCTCTGTGGGGTGGGTAGTGCCTGTCTAGTTTAAGATCATAGTCTCAGCCCTCTGCACACTGCCTGGCACATGGCTGACACCTGATAAATATCCGTTGAGTGAGAATTGCAGAGCACCGCTGCAGATGTTTATATATCCCTCAGTTAATAAGAACAACAATTTAAAAATGTGTATGTGTCTAATATTAACCCTGTGCTCAAGTCAGAGTCCCTGACTAGTTCTTGGCACCATGACAGGTGCTCATGTCTCCTTACCTCTCGCCTGGAGGATGTCAGTACCTGCCAGAGTGTCTCCCACCTCCACTGTACCTGGACAGGACTGCCAGGGCTTCCTCCCAGAGCCCAGGGCTGAGTTCATCTTTTCTATGCTCAGAAACCTCTAATGACTCTCAACTGCTCCCTAACAGCATTTGTGATCTGCTTGACCCTGCCTGTGTTTATCCTACTCTCTCTCTCTCTCTCTCTCACAGTGTCAGTCAAAATAAACAATTCACTGTTTCTCTAACCTACCTCCAAGTTTCTTAACTCTGACTTCCCTTATGCAATTCTGTCCCTTACACCTCCTCTACCTTTTGAAATTCTACCCATCCTTCAAAACCCAACTGAAATGCCCCTTATCCAGGATGACTTCTAACTGCCTCCAACCATTTCTGCATCCTACAGAGTCCAGCATCACCACGTCATGCTTGCTGCTTTCCGTCTTGATCTCCTAACTTGAGAATAGGGGCTGTATTCTGTTCACCTGTAATGTTTTATATATAGTAGGTACTCAGCAGTATTTAAAAACTTCTATTAAACTGAGTTAAGTAGGTTTGCCTAAGTGAGTGCTCCTTTTGGTTCACGTAGCCCCTAAAATAATTTTATAAAACTCTAGGTCTGATTTCATTTTTAGGTTGACATCCACATTTTTATCACAAATTTAAATATTGCAAAGGATTTATTTTCTCTTTTATATATGCTTTAAGTATATTTTATTTAAACCTTATAGTTGTAGATTTAACTCATTCAACTTAATGGAAAATAACTGCCAGTCCTTGTGGTCAAGCCAGACAAACAGCCAAACCACACATTCAATCAGAAAAAGTCTGACTTTATTTTAAAATTCAGGTAAACGTGGGTGCTAATTCTTAGATAGATAGGAACCCTACCAGGGCTCTTGGATTGAAGGAAGGCATTGCCTACATCAGTTCTTACTGATGCTCTCTAGTTTGCTCTCCAGACTGTCCCTCAGGAGGGCTGCATTCTCCAGTTGTCACTTTGTTTAATGCCCGAGAGGTTTTACACTTCAGGTTGATGAACCAGAGTAAAATTTAGGTTAGGTGATAGGTCCACCTTTCTTCCATAATGCGAAGGGTCCTTGTGTAGGGCAACTGGGAATGGGCAATTGGCAGTCCACAGGTTTGAAATGCATAAAAATGGAAGTTGAAGTTCTGGAAATAGATTCCATTTAAGCCATCCGGATGTGCCTGTGTGTCTCCTAGAAAGACTCTGTACCCCAGGAATGTGTGTTCCTCAGTGTGAAGGCAGTTGACCTAGGAAGAAATCATAGCGGAGGTTGCATTTCCTTTCACACGGATACACCTTGTTAGGGTTTTAGAAAATTTACCTTCCACTCAATGATGAAAGGTCACTTTGTTGCTTCACAAGATTCCCAGGTTCTTCCAGGTGAAATCACTCTCCAAGAGGCAGTTTCATCGGAAGAAAAGATCACATAAAACTCTCAGAACCTTTTAAAACAGATACGGCGCTCATTTGTGGTTGCCAGTTACCTCCCCAGGGTGGTGGGACAGACTTCAACTTTTCTGGAGTGCGTGATCACTGGGCTGCCTGGGTGATACGCCGCCAAATGCCCAGGAAGAGGTCAGTGTAATTCTAGGTTGTTGCTCCATTGTTTATACCCAAATGTTTACAAACTACAGCTGCTATTACCACCAATAATCATACTCATCTCTACACATTTAATTGGTGCCCTAAATAAACTAGACATGATGCAGAATCACACACTGTCATTAGACATAGTGTTCTTACTATTTTAAGACTTGGAAAGCACTCTGGTAATTTTATAGGCATCGTGTCTGGCACTCTGGTTAGCTGAAAAAGAAATCTCTATTAAATCCAAATTCTTCAGCAATTAGGTCACTCGATTTCGCTGTGAGTTTGGCCTACAAAATAGTATCAGTAGGGCAGGGGCAGATTCATCTTTGGGGAGCCCCAAGCTTGGGGGGAGACTCAATATGAAAGAAAATGTAAAATTTCAAGTAAGCTTTAGGGCTTATGCAAGCTTCAGTTTCTTCAGCTTCACAGCAAACCCACCTGTACTGCAGGAACATCAATCAGGTTTCTGGTCGAGTGCCTGATGCTTGGAGTACACATTCGAAGCTCTTCTAGGCACGTCCAGACCTCAGGAGCCACACGCTTCACAGTTTCTGGGGTGTGTATGATCCACTGCTTGGAAGGTGAATCAGATCCTGATGAAAGCGAGGGATTCTCTGCTGAAAGCCTGGCTGTTGTTCCAAGACAGAGGCTGCAAATTGGTGGGCTGTGGGCCAGGCTCTGTCTGCAGATGGCTTGCTGTGGTAGTGTCTTGTCTTCCTGTTCAGTGTTTCTTAAAAATGTGAGTTAAACTGGTCAGACTTTTAAAAAAAAAAAGCCATAAAATTTCATATAAAAAGCTGATTTCTTTTTTTCTCGTTTTTTTTTTTTTTCCCCCCCCCCTCACTTGGGAAACTGAAAGTTCCATAGTGGACTTGGACTTGACACAATGACAGCTTTAGAGGAGGGGTGTGCTTGTTGCCCCGCCCAGTCCCCACCTGGCTCTCTTCACTTTTTATTTTCTGGCCTGACCTTGGAAACATGCGATTCATGGTGAGACCCTTGTCCTTCCAGGCCAGGCTCCTCACTTGCCTGGCCCTAGTGCTGCTCTGCCCCTGCCCTCATCTCTTTGGTCTCTGACTTGTGGTCTTTTTGATGCCCTAATGACTTTTATTTTCTTTTAGCATAGTAATCAGATGTGCAAAATTAATATTTACACCTCATTTTGTTAACTACATTGTTTTATGTGTCTTTTGCCTTTTCAGCTTGCACTTGGCCATTCTCAGATTAGTTCATAAAGAACGATATATATTTATTGTAAATATCTCAACTTTTGTGCTTGATTTCACACTTTGTATCAGCTTCTTCCCTTTTCTAAGAGTGATACATAGGAGATTTAATTTTTAAAAAATTATATTGGAGTAAAAAATAGCTTGGGAATTTTAGGTCTCCTGTTGACATCAGTGGGAAGTCTTGGCAGGACTGGGGTTGAGAACTGTTTCTTTGGGTTGTAATCTCCTTGATGGCGGGGTTGTCATCATCCTATTACGATTACTTCATAGCACTCTCTCCTCTCCCTAGTGTAGGTATTGTAATATGTTGCAAACGGTTTTCTTGGCCATTCATTTTGGGCCTTTACACTGCTTTTCACTAAATGTTGGCTTCTGCATAAACTTGGGGTTTTTGCATGAAAAAATTTCAGAATTAAAAGGAAAAAATGTGATGGAATTTACTGGTAATTGATACCTTAAATCCTTTTTGAAAAAAAGGCTCAGTATCAATCAGTGTAGCAAGCAACAGAAACATACTGCCAATTCATAAATGATGTAGTCAGCTGACAGACAAATACCAAGTAGATTGTCTACAAGAAAACTCTCAGTTTACTTGGGTGAAAGAAGTCAACAGATTTTGCCCTGGCAATTTTTCACTGTATTTAAAGTCAAGTTTCAAAGAAGTCCTGTTTGGGGCATTAAACTTATCCTTTGAAAAATCTGTCAGAACTGCAGTTTTTAAAACTCAAGTCAACTTCCAGTAATTATTTCCTTCAAATTAACACTGCCGGCAAAAGAGTTTTGTGCATGGTCAGGATTGGCTAAGTTTAGAATAAATTTAGTGGAGTAAATGAATTTTAAAAGTAAGCTGGTGCAAAAACTGGAATTTGGTTTTTATCTCTGTTAGGAGAAAAGTTTTCTTAAAATGTTGAGCTGCCTTTGATAACAGATTTTAAGTTTCTTTACCTTTTAAGTGATCTGATCTGTATTTGCCTTTGAAATCTTTTACTGCCACTTCGGTTAAGTGAATATTGTTCCACAGTGACCTATGATCCTATCTGACCAAGTGTTTTAAAGCTTTTTTATTTTTTTTATTTTTTTTTTTAACAATACTTCCCAAATCAAACCCTAATGAAGTTCCTTTAACCTCTAGCTAACTTTGGGATGCTTCTAAGGGTCCCTGAAACACCCCAAAGAGAGATATCAAACTAATTAGGTTCATTTGGTATGTTAAATTACATGGGAAGTATTGTCAAATGAGTAATAAGTCTTAGGTTATATTAATGGGAAAATATTATTAATATAGGTGTTCTAGAAATTAAATGGAATTCTTGAAAATCTGGTATCTCCTGGTAAAATTATCAGTCATAATTCTAGTTATTAAAGTGTTGTATGTCACAGCAGTAACCAAGTTTCTTTGTCAGTTGCATCGTAATCAGATTTTAAAGGTGCCTTAAATCTTTTGTCATTATAGACAGTTAATGGTTTCACTCTGATGCTTTTACAAAAATGCTTCCTCTTCAAGAAGATTTCCAGAAAGGACTTTTTGACAAATACAGGTTTCTGACTTTCAGACCATAACACTGAACTGGGTAAGAAATTAAAGAATTTTAATGGGAAACCTGATGGCTTCATAAAACTGTTAACAGTAGGACTGAGTGAACTGGTGACTATGGCTATAATTTTTATGGTTTCTGTCTGAGAAATAATTGGTTTTAATCTGTGTTTTCCAGATATAAGGAAACCCTTCTCCTCAAGCTAATTATGACTTATAGCAATTTGGTAAATTATACCTTGGTAAGCAGAATTGAAACATTTATCTTGCCTCTCTATCTGATCCCTCCAGAGATTGGAAATGCGTAGGTTCCCAGGAGCTTTATCAGATAAATTAGGAAGGACACCTCCTAACAGGTGGAGGAATCTCAAGGTATTTGGGGGACCATGAAAAAGGAGGAATTCACCTAAATCTGTAAGACAACGTCTGTGACAAGCTGTTGGCGTGACCTTCGTAGCCCGGAGAGGCCTTTTAAAAGTTCAATCTGAGACTCCTTATAAAAGTTCTAGCAAAGCCATTTTTTTAAAAAAAGAAAAGCCTATATGATCAATTACATTTATATAAATCATCAGGCCAAGTTTATTGAGACTAGACTTACTTTACAAATTGGTCTTAATTTGGCTATATTTGGTAGAAATAAGGGTAATTTTAGAAAAAGTTATGTTTCAGTGAATATTAAATTCTAGTTTTGTTGAGGTCTGCATTTACTGCCTAAGACTGACTTCTCAGTTCCTTGCTGTTATATTAAATTTAACTGAGTCATTAATAGGACACTCTTAAGTCTGTTTCTGAAGCTTATCTATCTTTGGATGAAGATCAGATGTCCCAAGACCTGTAACCAGGTCATTATGTGTACTGGAAAAAGACATCTTTTAAAGGACCATCTCCAGCCTAGATGGAAAGACCCTTATCCAGGTACTCTGCACTAGCTCATGCACAGCAAAACTGAAGGGAATTGACTCTTGGATTAATATTTTCACATAGAAAGGGCCCCTGCACTGGACTGGTCTATAGAGAGGGCTGCTGATGTCAAAATCACCTTGAAACAACGCTCAAAGAGAGGAGAA
Source organism: Eschrichtius robustus (assembly GCF_028021215.1). Classification (NCBI taxonomy): domain Eukaryota; kingdom Metazoa; phylum Chordata; class Mammalia; order Artiodactyla; family Eschrichtiidae; genus Eschrichtius; species Eschrichtius robustus. The sequence continues at coordinate 21,910,136 of NC_090831.1, forward strand.
ACTACACTCATACCAGGATGAGAAGAAGACAACATTGGAAGTAGACAGCTGACCTAAGATGCTGCACCTGACCCGTAAGATCATTTATTGTGTTTTCTTGACTCCTTGGACCTTTGTGTAAGAATCAAATGTTTTTCTATCATGGGCGTGATCCTATGCTTGTTATAAAATTCAATCCAATTGTTGGGTTTGTGACCTGTGTCTCATACTTCTGGGTTACCTTGGTGGATTTCTCCTGTCCAAGGCTCTGATTGGTTGGCTCTTAGGAAATTTATTCTAAAAGAAGGAAATTATAGTTCTGTTTAGGACACTATTGATATTACTAGATGGATCCCCTCACCTGGGCAATTAATAATACCTGCTCTGACCCTGGCCATAAGTATGAATTTCCTTTTAAAGTTACTTAAGTTCAATCAGAGCAACAGGCAAAATTTCAGCCAAAGAATATAACCTCCCAAAATTATGGGATGGATTTATGTGGTTAACACTAGGCTATGGTCATTTAAGTTTAAAGGCTCCCTGTGTTGGGTACAATTAAACCATACTAAGGATAACCAGCCTAGTAACACTAGGAAATTGGGCTGGGCGCCTTATGGACAATGCCAGTATATGATTTCCCTTAAAGGCAAGGATTGGTACAGAACAAACTAAGTCAGACAGCCTGGGGATATGACTAATGGAAGTTCTCGACTTAAATTCTTACTTATGACCTTACTAATACTGCTAGCTATGTTATTTATATATTGCCTGTTTTACAAAATTGTTGTTTCCTGCATTATCAAATGTGTGACTGAACCTCGGATAAAATGGTGACTAGGTGACTTGAAGCAGTTGACCACATATATAGTTCTATATGAGATCAATGATTTTAATAGTGTAACTCTAGATATGGGAAGAAGCAACAAGAGGGAATTTTCTTTTCCTGGACTATAACAGACTAGTAAGACAGGTGGTCCAGAGACTTTTGACTACTATTAATAAGGCCTAGTCCAGTAATAGCACACCGAGTGGCCTATCAATGAAATCCTCGCCTGACTTAGGAATGAGCATTCCTAGCACCATGGGACGAAATGGTCATGAAATGCCTCCCAAACCATGGTTGAATTTATGACCATGAGGGGGCCCTGCCAACTAAAACCTGGCACTTGCCATCTGCCTCTACAAGGATTAGGTCACTAGCCACTGTAGTTACTGACCTTCAACACCCCCTGAATGGAGGCCAGGGTGGAGATCAGGAATGAGCACTCTGTGCTCTGGCAGAACAGGTCTTCAGATAGATAGATATTTTCAGGAAAATATTTTATGAGTCCAAATCTTGCATCTCCTCATATCTAGAAAAGCACTAAAATCATTAATGGTGACATGTGCTCCCCGTGACTAGCAGCAAGCCTCTGTGAAAATGTGTGCCTGACTGCACATACCCCCCCACCCCTTTGCTAAAATCTTATATAATACTGACCTCTCCCCCTACCTCTTTGGAGCAGTTTCTCAGAGCTCTCTGAAATGCTGTCTCCTGGGCTACAGTCCTCATTTTGCCCCAAATAAAACTTAACTCACAACTCTCACATTGTGCTTTTTTTTTTTTTTTTCAGTCGACAACACACAGCCTATATAGTTGGAAAAAGAAAATAGTTTTGGATATATATTTTATTTGACAGTGTTTTAGAATATCATACAGTAAACAAGATTTCTGTAAAAGTTAATTTATCCATAGTGGTGCGTTTCATAAAAATAGTTGCTCACTTACAGTCTTTCTGTGACTATTAATACATGTAATTATATTTATAGAGATACAGCTGTACAGGGTAAATTCACAGCTAACACTACACAGAAATATTATTTGGAATGGGGTTTAGATGATGTGCTGTCTTCACAGGTTATGGATTACAGCTGCATAAAGCAATTACTGCACAAGTAGTAGCTGTGAACTGTGCAAATTAGAGTTTATGCAAGCGTAATCTCAATTTTTTTTATCCTTTTGTAACACATGGAAAATAAAGGTCAGAGGATACAGTACCGGGACGTGCAGCTACACTACAGAAGCATTGTCCAAAACCAGATTCAATAAATTAATGGCAAACTATACTGGATTTGTAGTCCAGGGGAGAAAGAGAGTAATTGAGATTAAACCAAAAGTACTGTAAACTGCTACATGTGTTTGTGCTTTAGTTTATGATGACTAGGTTTCATTTTTGGAAATTGCTTTTACAGGCTGCAAGACTCTTCACTTGAGGCTTTCAACCATATTCTCCTCTTGTCAAACAACTAAACTACACCTATGCTTGATGGAAATTAAACAGCTGGTGCTCAGGGTACTACAATTACAAAGAGAGGGAAAGCGTCAACCCACGGAAGCTGTTACGTGTGACCGCGTGTGACAGGACCTGATCTCCCTGTTTTACTTATTTGACTTCAGGGGCAGGGAGGTAAGGCTTATTTATTTGCATTTGAACTCCTGTAAAGGGCAGAATATGGGAAGGATGACGCCTCATTCATTCAGGTCATATTAAAGAGAAACTGCCCTCTGAAATATTTGCCTTTTAATATGTGCAGCTACAAATAAGAAGAATGCATGGATAATTAACTGAAGGTAAAATTTTACAAAGAAAGATCAAAACAGCAGAGAAGAAAGGCAATCCTTAGAATTTTACTAGGGTATCAACCATGGACGAGGAAGATAAACAGAAAGATCTAGACAAAAAAGCAAACCAAATGGAAATAAAAGGAGAAATAATAAGAAAGATAAATAGAAAGAAATGCTAAAGAGATCCATGTTTCTTTAATGAAAATAAATGGGTCATACTAATGATTTTTTAATATTAGGGAGAGATTCATTGTAATCTGAGAAATATAGGAGAAATACTTTGCCTCTGCTCTATCAATCAAAGTGAAAATGAAGTAATGGAAAGAGGATTTTTTAAAAGACAGCAAAGTGAGTGAAATGTAACATTTCTGTCTAAGAAGCTGCTAACTCTGAGACAACAGGAAGGCCTTCTCTCATAAAGGAACTGCAGCGTTGCCAATCTCAATTTAACAAATTGTGGGCCTTTAGTTACAAAATTCATATTTTAGATGAAAACCAATTAAGATAGATCTATGAGCTAAACTGCAAAATTTTGACTTATGGCAGACTGTTCCCTAGGATACAATTTTTAAAACCTTTTATTTTCTACCACTGAAAATGCACAGAAACGTGATTACAGAAATGGCAGTAAAAATGGCATCACACCAATGAATTCACTAGATTTCTAATTCATCCTGCAGTATGCAGGGGACATTGCTGCTAAAACTGGTGATGGTGCCACAAGTGAGCCATGGAAACATGTCATGGGCGAACAGTTCTGAATGTTTCAAAGAAACCTTTTAACCCCTGTCTAGATATGTCCAGAACAATTTATTTACAACTCTTCAGATCAATTAAAAGATATAATCTTGTCTCAGTTTCAGCTTGCTCCGTGCAGTTTGATTTTTAAGGCGATATTCCAGTTTGTGATTGCTCTTAACTTGTCCAGTTTCTTGATATGTTTCTCGATATAAAGTTTGGATGACATCCAAATCCTTCATGCAGTGGGGGAATTTTTTTTCTTTCTTGTTTGTTTTACTAAAGCTACACTGCACTCTCTGTGATGTTCTTCACGTTATTTTGGTTCTTCCATAGCTGCCAAAGCCCCCGCAGTGGAACGGGGAGCTTTAGGATCAGTTTAGGTCTGCCGTGGATGCCGTATGGACCATGCTTGTTGGACACGTGGGACTTCACATCGGTGCTCCCAAGCCTTGGTGCCTCGTGGATTTATGCATGTGACTGACAGTGAAAATAAATTAAAACACCGTGAGACGGAACCTAAGAAGAACGACCTGCAGGTATTGAGGCGGGGCAGTGGGCTCATCTGCCTGCAGCCGAGGCGCCGGGTTTGAGGATGCCCGGCAGCTTGTCGGAGCCTGGCACCTTCCAGGGCCCTGGCGCGACAGCAGCCTTGCGCGCAGGGGTTCCCCCCGGGGGCCTGGGCCCCGCACGTGTGCCTGCCCTGCCCTCAGCCTCCTGCACACCCCTGCCGTGGCCTGGGCCCACAAACGCAGGTGCCACTCCAGGGCCTTCGCACCGGCCAAGCTCGGGGCCCACTGTGGCATGCAGCCCCTCCTTGCTGCTGGCCCGCGCTGCGTCCACTGCTGTGGGCCCGGGTGCCCTGGCCTCTGAGGAGGGCCTGCTGGCCTCAGGCTGCCCCTGGCCACCAGGCACCTCCGCGAGCCTCGGCTGCACGGCCCTCTGCGGGCTTGCCGAAAGCTCACTCTGCTCCCCGAGGCGCTGCTTCTTCTGGCTGCCGGCTGAAAGCTCCTTTGGTTTCCTAACGTCGTGTTCCCTTTTGATATCCCAAGTTGGGTCTGGGCTTATCTGGTTGTTAGGGTCGGATGGTGGGGCTGGATGTGATGGAGAGAATGGAGAGAGGATGTCCTCGAGGGAGACGCCTACTTCCGGCAGACCTGGGGAGGCGGCAGCGGGAGAACTCCAGGAGCTGGAATCGTCTGTGGGGCAGGAAGCACAGGCATTAGAGCCGTGCAGCACATGCTTTTCACACTCCCACCACCTCCCTCCACATTGGGAGTGAGAGCAGGCGGCCAGGGGCCACTCCTCTCGAGGTCCCAAGGCCACTGCCACCCCCCACCCTCACTGCCAGGAGGGCAGCTGACCTTATCCCTCGGGATTCTATGTTCCCCATCCTCTTTACGCCACCCCTTCCCTCTTTGGGTGTTCAGGAAAGTGGTTACAAAGCTCAGGCCTAACCCATCCCTTTGCCTTGGCCCCTTCTAACTTGCTGCAGTGTCATCAGGTCTGCCAGCCCTGTGTGGATATCTGACTTGGGAGCACCTGAATCAGTGGTTCTCAAACTCAGGGATACATGTGAATCACCTGGGACAGCTGTGAAAAATACAGATTCCTCAGTGGTCAGACCCAGAGATTCCAGTAGGATAGGGCCAAAGAATTTCTCTGCATTTTTAACAGGCACCCAGGTAATTCGGAAAATGGTTGGGGGAGTAACTAACTTTCTCAAACATTAGGTGTCACTCAAGACATAATTCTTAGCTACCACCAGCTACAGAATTTGGATAAATTCATCTATAAAAAGGTTCATTATTCCGTTCAGGGACAGAGGTGGGCGGCCGGAACAGGCTGGTGCAGAAGGAGGAACGCTTTTGTGAGGTTTTGCCTGCAGGTGTTAGAAAGTTTTGCAGAAACTTTGACTTCCTGGATGGACACCCTTTAGGAGCTCTTTCCCATATATATATCTCTCCAACTTTCCTTTGAGGTTATATTGTCAAATTTGTGTTCCAAGATTCAAACAGGTAATATGAAGCTGCCTATTAGATGTTCAAACTTTATGGTTAAAACACAAATTATTTTATTCTGCAAGAACCTGAGGTTGGTTGGAGACAAGATGGCAGAGTAAAAGGACCTTGAGCTCACCTCCTCTCACAAGCATGCCAAAATCACAACTAACTAACTAACTGCTAAACAACCATTGATAAAAAAAAGACTGGAATCTACCAAAAAAACGATATTCTGCATCCAAAGACATAAGAAGAAACCAAGAGATGGTAGGAGGGGTGCACTCGTGATATAATCAAATCCCATATGACCCAGGTGGGTGACCCACAAACTGGAGAGTGATCATATCACAAAAGTTCTCCCACCAGCGAGAGAGCTCTGAGCCCCATGCCAGGCTCCCCAGCCTAGAGGTCTGACGTGGGGAGGTGGAGCCCCCAGAGTATTTGCCTTTGAAGACCAGCAGGGCTTGAGTGCAGGAGCCCCACAGTCCTGGGGGAAACAGAGACTCCACTCTTGGAGTGTGCACACAAGGTATTGTATGCAACGGGACCCAGGGCAAAAGGAGTAACTCCATAGGAGCTCGGGCCAGACCTACCTGCTGGTCTTGGAGAGCCGCCTGCAAAGGTGGGGGCAGCTGTGGCTCTTTCTGGGGTCATAAAAGCTGGTGATGGACATAGCAGGGACCTATGTGAACTCTGGCTGGAGGCAGAGATTTTGGGCCCTTGGCACCAAGACCTGGTCCCCCAAACATTCTGTAGGCTCCAGCACTGGGACGCCTCAGGCCAAACAACCAACAGGGTGGGAACACGGCCCCACCCAGCAGACAGACAACAGTCACCCAAGTCCAGGAAGCGCAGCGAGTCCCATACAGGACTAACCCAAGGAGGAACACACTGAGACACAGAGCAAAGAGGAAATATTAAAAGCAACAAGGGAAAAGCAAAAAATTACATACAAGGGAACCCCCATAAGATCAGCAGCTGATTTTTCAGCAGAAACTCTGCAGGCCAGAAGGGAGTGGCAGGGCATATTTAAAGTGATGAAAGGGAAAAATCTACAACCAAGATTACCCAGCAAGGACCTCATTCAGATTCAATGGAGAAATTAAAAGCTTTACAGACAAGCAAAAGCTAAGAGAATTCAGCACCAACCACCAAACCAGCTCTACAACAAATGCTAAAGGAAATTCTTTAAGTGGAAAAGACAAGGCCACAACTAGAAACAAAAAAAGTATGAAATGGGAAAGCTCACTGATAAAGGCAGGAAATCATCCACACACAAATATGATATCAAAATCAGTAAGTGTGAGACGAGGAGAGCACGAATGCAGCATACTTGAAATGCACTTGAAATTAAGAGATCAGCAACTTAAACAACCATGTATACATACAGACTGCTATATCATCTTTAAAATAAAGACTGTTACAAGAGCCAAGGAAGGAAACTACATAATGATCAAGGGATCGATCCAAGAAGAAGATACAACAATTGTAAATATTCATGCACCCAATATAGGAGCACCTCAATATATACAACAAATGTTAACAGACATAGAAGGAGAAATTGACAGTAACACAATAATAGTGGGGGATTTTAACACCCCACTTAAATCAATAGATCATCCAGACAGAAAATCAATAAGGAAACGCAGGCCTTAAATGACATATTAGACCAGATGAACTAAATTGATACTTAAAGAACATTCCATGCTAAAGGAGCAGAACATACATTCTTCTCAAGTGCACATGCAACATTCTCCAGAGTAGATCACATGTTGGGCCACAAAGAAAGTCTTGATAAGTTTAAGAAAATTGAAATCAAACGAAGCATCTTTTCCAACCACAAGACTATGAGTTTAGAAATTAACTTGAAGAAAAAAAATGCAAAAAACACAAATACATGGAGGATAAACAATCTGCTACTAAATAACCAGTGGATCACTGAAGAAATCAAAGAGGCAATCAAAAAATACCTAGACAAATGAAAATGACCCAAAACCTATGGGAGACAGCAAAAGCAGTTCTAGGAGGGAAGTTTGCAGCAATACAATCTTACCTCAAGAAACATGAAAAATCCCAAACAACCTAACCTTACACCTAAAGCAACTAGAGAAAGAAGAACAAACAAAACCCAGAGTTAGTAGAAGGAAAGAAATCATAAAGATCAGATCAGAAATAAATGAAAAAGAAATGAAGGAAACAGTAGCAAAGATCAATAAAACTAAAAGCTGGTTCTTTGAAAAGATAAACAAAATTGATAAACCTTTAGCCGGACTCATCAAGAAAAAGGATAGGACCCAAATCAATAAAATTAGAAATGAAAATGGAGAAGTTAACAACGGACACCGCAGAAATACAAAGGCATCCTAAGAGACTACTAGAAGCAACTACATGCCAATAAAATGGACAACCTGGAAGAAATGGACAAATTCTTAGAAAGGTAGGTACACTCTCCCAAGACTGAACCAGGAAGAAATAGAAAATATGAACAGACCAATTAAAAGTACTGAAATTGAATCTGTGATTAAAGAACTCCCAACAAACAAAAGTCCAGGACCAGATGGCTACACAGGCGAATTCTACCCAACATTTGGAGAAGAGGTAACACCTATCCTTCTGAAACTATTTCAGAGAATTGCAGAGCAAGGAACACTTCCCAAACCCATTCTATGAGGCAGCCATCACCCTAATACCAAAATCAGACAAAAGATTCCACAAAAAAAAGGAAATCGTAGGCCAATAGCACTGATGAGCATAGACGTAAAAATCCTCAACAAAATCCGCAAACTGAATTCAACGACACATTAAAAGGATCATACACCATGATCAAGTGGGATTTATCCCAGGGATACAAGGATTTTTCAATACCCATGAATCAATCAGTGTGATACACCACATTAACAAATTGAAGAAGAAAAACCAGATGATCATCTCAACAGATGCAGAAAAAAGCTTTTGATAAAATTCAACATCCATTTATGATTAAAAAACTCTCCAGAAACTGGGCATAGAGGGAACCTACCTCAACATAATAAAGGCCATTTACAGACACACAGCAAACATCATTCTCAATGGTGAAAAACTGAAAGCATTTCCTGTAAGATCAGGAACAAGACAACGATGTCCACTCTCACCGCTTTTATTCAACATAGTTTTACAAGTCCTAGCCACGGCTATCAGAGAAGAAAAAGAAATAAAGGGGATCCAAATTGGAAAAGAGTAAAACTGTCACTGTTTGCAGATGACATGATACTATAATACCTAGAAAATCCTAAAGATGCTACCAGAAAACTACTGGAGCTCATCAATGTATTTGGTAAAGTTGCAAGGTACAAAATTAATACACAGAAATCTGTTGCATTTCTATGCATTAACAGTGAAAGATCAGAAAGAGAAACTAAGGAAACAATCCCACTTAACCACTTCATCAAAAAGAATAAAATACCTAGGAATAAACCTAAGGAGGCAAAAGACCTGTACTCTGAAAACTGTAAGACACTGATGAAAGAAATTGAAGATGACCCAAACAGATGGAAAGATACACCGTGTTCTTGGATTGGAAGAATCAACATTGTCCAAATGACTATACTACCCAAGGCAATCTACAGATTCAGTGCAATCCCTATCAAATTAGCAATGGCATTTTTCACAGAACTAGAACAAAAAATTTTTAAAGTTGTATGGAAACACAAAAGACCCCAAACAGTCAAAGCAATCTTGAGAAGAAAAAAAAAAAAACCAAGCTGGAGGAATCAGGCTCCCTGACTTCAGACTATACTACAAAGCTACAGTAGTCAAAACAGTATGATACTGGCACAAAAACAGACACATAGATCAATGGAACAGGATAGAAAGCCCAGAAATAAACCCATGCAGCTATAATCAATTAATCTATGACAAAGGAGGCAAGAATATACAATGGAGAAAAGACAGTCTCTTCAATAAGTGGAGCTGGGAAAACTGGTCAGCTACATGTATTGCATTGGCCAAAATGTATGTTTGGGTTTTTCCATAATCTTACAGAATTATTACCTAATTAATTACCTAATTAGTCTTACAGAAAAATCCAAACGAAATTCTTAGCCAACCCAATAAAAGAATGAAATTAGAACATTCTCTAACAAACACCATACACAAAAATAAATTCAAAATGAATTAAAGACCTAAATGTAAGACTGGATACTATAAAACTTCTAGAGGAAAACATAGGCAGGACACTCTTCAACATAAATCATGACACTTATCTTTTTGGATCTGTCTCCTAGAATAATGGAAATAAAAACAAAAATAAACAAATGGGACCTAATGAAACTTCAAAGCTTTTGCATAGCAAAGGAAACTATAAACAAAACAAAAAGACTAGCTATGGAATGGGAGAAAACATTTGAAAGTGATACAGCCAACAAGGGATTAATTTCCAAAACATACAAAGAGCTCTCGTATAGTTCAATATTAAAAAACCAAACAACCCAATCAAAAAATGGGCAGAATATCTAAATAGACATCTCTCCAAAGAAGACATACAGATGGCCAATAAGCACATGAAAAGATGCTCAACATCGCTAACTATTAGAGAAATGCAATTGAAAACTACAATGAGGTATCACCTCACACTGGTCAGAATGGCCATCATCAAAAAGTCTACAAGCAATAAATGTTGGAGAGGGTGTGGAGAAAAGGGAATCCTCCTACTCTGTTGGTGGGAATGTAAATTGGTACAGCCACTATGGAGAAGAGTATGAAGGTCCCATTGAAAAAACTAAAAATAGAGCTACCATATCATCCGGCAATCCCACTCCTAGGCGAATATCTAGAGAAAACCATAATTCCAAAAGATACATGCACCCCAGTGGTCATTGCAGCACTATTTACGATAGCCAAGGCATGGAAACAACGTAAGTGTCCATCATCAGATGAAAGGATGAAGAAGATGTGGTGTATATGGAATATTACTCAGCCATTAAACAAAGAAATGTTATCTGCAGCAAATGGATGGACCTAGAGATTATCATACTAAGTGAAGTCAGACAGAAAGATAAATATCATATAATGTCGATTATATGTGGAATCTTAAAAAAAACAATAAAAAAGATACAAATGAGCTCAGTTTCTAAACAGAAAGAGATTCACAGACATAAAAAACAAACTTACGGTTACCAAAGGTAAAAGGGGAGTGAGGGGAAGGATAAATTAGGAGGTTGGGATTAATATATACACTCTCCTATATATAAAATAGACAAACAACAAGGACCTACTGTGTAGCATAGGGAACTATACTCAGTATTTTGTGATGGCCTATGGAGGAAGAGAATCTGAAGAATATATGTATGTATGTAGAACTGAATCACTGTGCTGTACACCTGAAACTAACATGATATTGTAAATCAACTATACTTCAATTAAAAAAATAAAGTGAAAATAAAATACTTCAATAAAAAATACTTTAATAAAAAATTAAATAAGAACATTCATTATTGTCTTGTCTTTTAAGAAATCATTGTTCTTAATTCTCTTTAGTAGTTCTGACATTATAGTAGGCCTGGGACTAAGAGAGATGACTCTTTCTAGGAAGCCTAGTTTCAACATTTATTTGGGATTTAAGATCTCTCTAAGAAAGGATTTCAGACTATTTACAACAAAACACATACAAGTTAGAACGATAAAAATGAGAACTCGTTTTGTTTTTGTTTTTTTTTTGTTTTTTTTTAAGCAACCACCAGTCAGAAGCAAAGTAGGAGGAGGACAGATATGTTAGGAATCTGAGATGAGTTTAGTTACTGCTCTGAGCACTAACATTGCCCCTGAGGTTCTGGCCACTAAAGCAAAATTAAAGCAGAGAAATCCAATATAGTGACCCCTTAATATTTATAAGGAATATGTCCCAAGGCCTTTGGAAATCCTCCAACTTTGGAATATTACTCTAGAGCGTAATTGTTTTCCATGGAACTGCTGTATGGCCATGAGTGAGGAACAAAGAAGCCACATTGATATCTGAATGCCACATGGCAGCGAGGCTCCCTCGCTAGCTAAGAGATTCAGTCCTACACACCAGCATGTGATTCAAATTCCTGCCCCTTTGACATGTGTTAGAAACTCGGTCTATGAATGTTAAGGGTCTACTTTGTTTAAAAGTAGAGGATTCTTATCTGTTACCCTTGACGCCAATTTATAAAGAGATAAGGAGAGGAAGAGGACAGATAGTTCCAGTAATTCCGGCCACACATAGCATATCAGATACTAAAAAATAGTTTCTCCTTTGCTGTGAAATTTGAATGGAGTATTTAGTGCACAATGTTCTCTTCCTTCTTTCCATAGACTGATATCCATTATCATGTTCACTTAGTGAAAAATCCTAGAAAAGCATCAGAAGACCTGGAACTTACTCCTGCCTCTGGCATTTACCACTCGATCTCTCTGAGCCTCAATTTCTCCCTTTATAAGGTAGAGATAGAATGTTTACCCACAGAGGTGAGGCATGCACTTCCGAAGGGAAAAGCACCTTGCAACGGGAGAGTTATGATGATTTTTCACGCATAGTTGAGCCAGATTTTTCTTCTGTGCCTCAGTGGCTGTCTACTAATGGTCTGGCCGTATGAACTAGCATACATGCAGATGAAGTTCTGAATAAGTGCAGTAAATCAGCCGTTCCCATATGCTATGATTCCAAGTGTGGTTTTGCTCTATCTCTGGTATCCTTGGTTACCTCCAGGAGTATTCTGAAATCTTCAAATGCAAATGTTTTCAATGAAAACTCAAGTATGTTCTGCTTCTGCCTGGGTTAGAGCTTTAAAATGAAATAAATGATAGAAGGTGGCAACTCCACCCATATAGGAAGATACTGCCTGAAAGGGTTAAAAAGAAGTCTTCAAAAGGCCTCTGTAGAGGCCTTTTGCAGTGATAACCTCTGACTTGCACCAGGCTAATAATATTTCACATTTTAAAAGCTCTTTTCCCCCACCATGATGTCACACATGGCAGAGACAAGTAGCTGGCCTCAAATCACTCCTGGGACATAGGGAGGTTGATATTATTCACACCATTTCCTGAAGGAGGACTCGAAGCAGAGAGAGGTTAAGTAACTTGACCAAGATTACAAAATGGGTCAGCCAGGAGTAAAATGCTGGGTTTCTTGACTCTTTTTATTGAGAAAATTGTCCTAAGATGTCACCTTGCAAATAGGATCTAAGCAGTGAAATGGACATGCTCAGTGGCCACTGAGGAGGCCAACGGGAACTAGATCCCAGCACTGACCAGAGTGTTTAGCATTTACTTGTGGACGTCTTACTTATAACGGTAAACCAGAAGGTGAAATTATTCAAAATACAAAAGAATCCCTTTTATTATAAACAAATTTTGCAAGCGTTTGTTTGTAGATCATTAAATACTTAGTGGGAGAAACTGAAAGTTAAAACGTTTCAAGCCACTACTGATTAAGAATATTAGTCTAAAATTAAAATGAACTAGATCCTAAAGTGATCTCAGGATGGACATTTATATATGTGGTTCCACAGTTTTCAGTTTTCTGGGCAAGAATTCTCCAGTTCACTACGAGACACATGGTGTCCGCACCAGGCACGAGCCTGCAAAGCTCCATGAAGCACCAAGGGCAGACGGCAGGCAGCCCCTTCCTCACCTTTCACCTGCCTGTCTAGGTGACATGGACTGTGGGGGCCAGGGGGAGGCCTTCTGTAACATTTCAAACTCTAGTTTTCATGGAATTTTGACACACAATAACCAGAAGAATTAACCACGTTCAGTTCTGATTCCTTGAAACCTTATTTTGGCCGTCGCCCATGCCCCTGCCCCCTTTTTTCTTCTTGAACCTGGCCTGGCCACTGGCTAAAGCATGCGATCGTGTTCACTTCAGAGTCCTTGCCTAGGAGGACGAGCTTCACACACCCTTCCCGTTGGAGATGTTCTAACTAGAATTAGAAATAACAGAGACGCATCCTCGAAAGACATAACGGGCCATATGTGCCTGCTGGGATTTCTGGAGCCTCTTTGTCCAAAAAACATCCCCAGGCCCAATGGCTGCAATCAGAAAGGAAAAAGCTTTTTATTCCAAGTTGGCTTCCTCTGTCTGCCCTCTCATCCTCACCTGAGTGGAACTGTTCTCTTCAAGGTCACCCATGATCTTTCTGCTGTCAAATCCAGAGGACACCTCGTGGTATCATCTAGATGCTTCATCTCACCACATTTCTCACAGCTGACTGCTCCTAGAAACGAGCTGGACTCCAGACTTCTATGACACGCCTTTCTCCTGCTCTTTTTCCCACCCCTCTGGCTGGTCCTTCTCAGTTTACGTTATAGATTACCCTTCTTTTACCTGGCCTCTAACTGTTGGCATTCTTCACAGTCTCTCCCAAGTGTTCTCATCTACTTATGGTGCTTCTTTACAACAACTACTCCCAAATGCTTCTGCCGAGCTCTGTGCTATGGGCTCTGTGCTGATATATCCATCTGCCTACTTGGTATCTCTGCTCAGACCATTCATTGGCATCTTCAATTTAACAAGCCCCAAAAGCAAATCTTTTCTTCCCAAGTCCATTCTGCACTCTTTCCTTATTTTTCCCATCTTGGTGAATGGCACAACCATCACTTGGAGTCATCTTTGATTCCTTTCTCTCTCTCTCCCCTCACAAATACAATCCACCTGCAAGCCTTATTAGTCTCATTTTCAAATACACATGGATTCTGTCAACTCATGTTCCCCTTCACTTTCACCATCCTAGTTCAAGATACAGGGCAGTCTTGGAAGAATGCAACCCATGTGGGCCACCTGAGATAATCACACTTAAAAGAAGGCCACAGGGCTTCCCTGGTGGCGCAGTGGTTGAGGGTCTGCCTGCTAGTGCAGGGGACACGGGTTCGAGCCCTGGTCTGGGAAGATCCCACGTGCCACGGAGCGGCTGAGCCCGTGAGCCACAACTGCTGAGCCCGCGTATCTGGAGCCTGTGCCCCGCAACAAGAGAGGCCGCGATAGTGAGAGGCCCGCACACTGCGATGAGGAGTGGCCCCCGCTTGCCGCAACTAGAGAAAGCCCTCACGCAGAAACGAAGACCCAACACAGCCAAAAATAAATAAATAAATAATTTTTAAAAAAAAATAAAGGGCCACAGCGTGGACATATTTTGTAAACCCTTGGGGATACTGGTAAAGAAAGGAAATTCAAATCTGAATTTCCATGTTGTTCAGACAGCAGAAGTTAAGTGCAGTATATTGTAAGCCACATACCCTCCCCTGAGTTCGGAGCCCAGGACAACTAACCTAGTTACGACACCCAAGGGATGGGCCTGCCAAACTCTTGTTTCTCACGTGGTCTCCTACCACTTAACCCACTCTTCTCTTTACCACTCTTGCCTGCCTCTGGTGGTTCTCCATGCAGCATCCACAACAATCTCTTTGAGACATAAATTTGATCATGCCATTCCTTTGCTTAAAACTTTTGGTGGATTCTCACCGCTCTTACAGTAAAATCCAAAATGATTAACATGACCCACAAAAGCCTGCATGATCTGGCCCCTGCCAACCTCCCTAGATTTATGTCTGTCTCCTGTTCCCCATCCACACTGGTCTTGGTGCAGTTATTCAAAGGACAAGCTCATTCTCTATTCTGGGACGTACTTCATTGCTGACTCCTCTGCCCAGAAGTTTCTCCCCACGGCGGTTCACATGGTGGGTTCTTTTTCATTTTTTAGCACCCTTAAATATCACCCCAGAGAACCCCAACCCACAGTAGATACTCTGCTTTCCTCAACAGCATCTTGTCTTTATTTCCTCATAGTGCTTAGAATTTGGAATTACACAGTTGCTTCCTCATTTGATTAACATCAGTCTCAACTAGTAGATTTTAAGTTTCATGAGGGCAGTGACCATACTGGTCTTGTTTATCGCAGTGGACTTAATACCTAGCATAGTGGTTGACACAACGATACATGCTCAGTGTATATTTGATGAACAAATAAATCTATTTCACAAATAGAAATGGAAGATTTGAAACCAAATGCCTTCAGAGGAAGGATGGTGGTGAAATGATAATGCCTATCTGAAGTGGGAGAGGAGAGAAAGAAGTTTGGGGGAGGAGAGCAGACGGAGGACTCCAGTGACAGGAAGTACATTGGGAAGAGTTTTCAGCTTTCATTGGTGGCTCCTGGGATGCAGTAAAGAGAAGTTCCAGATCCAAGTCCATCTGACTTAACAGATGTTCTTTCCCTTTGTAATCTTATCAGCCATAATGACATAATGACTTTGCTTAAAGGAGCTTCAGCCCGGGGGAATCATGAATCAACATGGCAGTGAATGTTCAGATAAGATATATAGATATAGAACCTATATATCTTATGTGCCATTGGGGGAGAGGCAAATCCCTTTCCCAAGTTAGGATCAAGTTTATTCCCCCTTGCTATTATCAGCACTAGGCAGTTTGGATCTCTCCTAGAAAATAGACCAATTAATACATAATTACAAATTACATGTCATTAGTATATATGTACACACATTACACACAAACACACACACCATTATCTCTGAGTTAAAAGATATATGACCTCTTAAATTATCTCATAGGAACTTGGCAATACTGAAAAATAAAAATGCTCTCTTTCACTTCATATGCCCGAGATTTAAAAAAACCTTACCTACTGTGCTTCAACAGCTTGTTTATTTTATGGAATATAACCCGAGTGACAATGCCAGAGAGGTAACCCACTAGGATTAAACTACTTACTGTGGCAAATAAGTATCTGCATTATTGGTTTTCCCATCTGACTCTTATCGGCAGCAAAAATTTGTACAGAAGGGGAAAATGTTAACTCAAATCAAGGAAGAGTTCACTTTATCCTATGCTGAAGGGTAAGGGAGACCCCTTGGAAGGAAGCCAGGGATTGTTGCAGGGAAAGAGGGCCTGTCTCCCACCCCACACCTCACCTGAGAGTCTTAGGGCTTCCAGCTTCGGCTCATTGGTCCCCCAAACCCTGGAAAAGAGTTCCTGCACTTCTCCTCTCAATTAGGGCTGGGGCCTGGAGTCTAGTGGTTGCCTTTTGGATTAGTGTGTTCAGAAAAGTAATAATACTATTACCACCACTGGAATGACTAATATTGACAACACTTAACATGGACTGAGGTGTTTCCTAGGTACCAGGCACTCTTCTAAACCCTTGAAATGTATTTACTCACCTGTAAACGTGCACATTTTACAGATGGGGAAACAAAGGCACAAAGAGTTTAAGTACCTTGTTCAAGGCTACATAGCTGGGAGGTAAAGGAGCAGGGCTGTTGAATGATTTTCTGAACTGGGTGAGGTTCTACAAGCTCAGCTGAAACACTGTCAGTAGACTCCTTTGCTATCCACTATTTTGATTGAGAAATGGGGCTCATCTCTTCTAGGGCAGTATGACAGAAACTCCCATCAAAGGCACTGTCAGAGGTAGATCCATCGTTATTCCAAATGGGGACTCTGAAATGCTATTTGTGTTTGAACCTTGGAATAGAAGGACGGTCACCATAGTTAGGGTGTTGATTTGTGGAAATGCTGGGCATATAGGCCAGAATCAGAGAATGATGAAATTAGATTTCTTAAGGGTGGGGATAATACTATGTACTTTAAAAATATCCCTCACACTGTCACACCTTGAAGCTGAACTGAATTGAAAATACTCATACTACAGTGGGAAAAAGTCTCTTCGCAAGTGGTGTTGGAAAAGTTGGACGGCCGCATGTAAATTGATGAAGTTAGAACACACCCTCACATCATACACAAAAATAAACTCAAAATGGCTTAAAGACTTAAATATAAGACATGACATCATAAAACTCCTAGAAGAGAACATAGGCAAAACATTCTCTGACATAAATGGTACCAGTGTTTTCTTAGGTTAGTCTCCCAAGGCAATAGAAATAAAAGCAAAAATAAACAAATGGGACCTAATCAAACGTATAAGCTTTTGTACAGCAAAGGAAGCCATAAACAAAACGCAAAGACAACCCATGGAATGGGAGAAAATATTTGCAAATGATGTGACCGACAAGGGCTTAATTTCCAAAATATACAAACAGCTCATACAACTTGATAACAAAAAAAAACAAACAACCTGATTGAAAAATGGGCAGAAGACCTAAACAGACATTTTTCCAAAGAAGAAATACAGATGGCCAATAGGCACACAGAAAGATGCTCATCATCACTAATTATTACAGAAATGCAAATCAAAACTACAATGAGGTACCACCTCATACCGGTCAGAATGGACATCATTAAAAACTTTACAAATAACAAATGCTGGAGAGGATGTGGAGAAAAGGGCACCCTCCTACACTGTTGATGGGAATTTAAGTGGGTGTAGCCACTATGGAAAACAGTATGGAGGTTCCTCAGAAAACTAAAAATATAATTAACACATGATCTTGCAATCCCACTCCTGGGCATATATCCAGACAAAACTGTAATTCAAAAAGACACAGGCACCCCTATGTTCATAGCAGCACTATTCACAATAGCCAAGACATGGAAAAATGTCCATTGAAAGATGAATGGATAAAGAAGACGGGGTACATATAGACAATGGAGTACTACTCAGCCATAAAAAAGAACGAAATAATGCCATTTCCAGCAACATGGATGCAACTAGAGATTATCATACTAAGTGAAATAAGTCAGAAAGAGAAAGACAGGGACTTCCCTAGTGGTCCAGTGGTTAAGAATCCGCCTTCCAATGCAGGGGACGTGGATTTGATCCCTGGTCAGGGAACTAAGATCCCACATGCCACGGGGTAACTAAGCCTGTGTGCCACAAACTACAGAGCCCACGTGCTCTGGAACCCGTGTGCCACAACTACAGAGCCCACATGCCCTGAAGCCTGCACGCCACAACCAGAGAAGAGAAAACCCGCATGCCACAACTAGAGAGAAGCCTGCGCATCACAACTAGAGAAGCCCGTGTGCCACAACAAAGATCCTGCGTGCCGCAACTAAGACCCAATGCAGCCAAAAATAAATAAATAATAAATAAATCTTTAAAAAAAATAAGCCCACGTGCCACAACTACTGAGCCCACTTGCTCTAGAGCCCGCGTGCCACAACTAGAGAGCTTGCATGCCGCAAATAGAGAGCCCGAGTGGCACAACTACTGAGCCTGCGTGCTCTGGAGCCCACGCACCACAACTAGAGAGAAGCCCACACTCCACAATGAAGATCCCGCATGCCACAACGACTGAGCCTGCGCACTCTGGAGCCCATGTGCCACAACTACAGAGAAGCCTGCGCTCTGCAATGAAAGATCCCGCATGCCTCAACAAAGATCCTGCGTGCCACAACTAAGACCCGACGCAGGCAAATAAATAAAAATAAATAAATGTTTTTTTAAAAAAATAAAGAGAAAGACAAATACCATATGATATCACTTATATGTAGAATCTAAAATATGACACAAACAAACCTATCTATGAAACGAACAGAATCACAGACACAGAGAACAGACTGGTGGTTGCCAAGGGGGAGGGCACTGGGGGAGGGGTGGAGTGGGAGGTTGGAGTGAGCAGATGTAAGCTTTTATGTATATAGAATGGAAAAGCAGCAAGATCCTACTGTAGAGCACAGAGAACTATATTCAATATCCTATAATAAACCATAACAGAAAAGAGTATTAGAGATAGCCTCAACCACCAGAGGGCAGACAGCAGAAGCAAGAAAAACTACAATCCTGCAGCCTATGGACCAAAAACCACAGTTACAGAAAGATAGACAAGATGAAAAGGCAGAGGGCTATGTACCAGGTGAAGGAACAAGAAAAAACCCCAGAAAAACAACTAAATGAAGTGGAGATAGGCAACCTTCCAGAAAAAGAATTCAGAATAATGATAGTGAAGATGATCCAGGACCTCGGAATAAGAATGGAGGCAAAGATTGAGAAGATGCAAGAAATGATTAACAAAGACCTAGAAGAATTAAAGAACAAACAAACAGAGATGACCAATACAATAACCGAAATGAAAACTACACTAGAAGGAATCAATAGCAGAATAACGGAGGCAGAAGAACGGATAAGTGACCTGGAAGACAGAATGGTGGAATTCACTGCTGCGGAACCGACTAAAGAAAAAAGAATGAAAAGAAATGAAGACAGCCTAAGAGACCTCTGGGACAACATACAACGCAACAGCATTCGCATTATAGGGGTCCCAGAAGGAGAAGAGAGAGAGAAAGGACCAGAGAAAATATTTGAAGAGATTATAGTCGAAAACTTCCCTAACATGGGAAAGGAAATAGCCACCCAAGTCCAGGAAGCGCAGAGAGTCCCATACAGAATAAACCCAAGGAGAAACACGCCGAGACACATAGTAATCAAAGTGGCAAAAATTAAAGACAAAGAAAAATTGTTGAAAGCAGCAAGGGAAAAACGACAAATAACATACAAGGGAACTCCCATAAGGTTAACAGCTGATTTCTCAGCAGAAACTCTGCAAGCCAGAAGGGAGTGGCATGATATACTTAAAGTGATGAAAGGGAAGAACCTACAACCAAGATTACTCTACCCGGCAAGGATCTCATTTAGATTCGATGGAGAAATCAAAAGCTTTACAGACAAGCAAAAGCTAAGAGAATTCAGCACCACCAAACCAGCTCTACAACAAATGCTAAAGGAACTTCTCTAAGTGGGAAACACAAGAGAAGAAAAGGACCTACAAAAACAAACCCAAAACAATTAAGAAAATGGTCATAGGAACATACATATCGATAACTACCTTAAACGTGATTGGATTAAATGCCCCAACCAAAAGACAAAGACTGGCTGAATGGATACAAAAACAAGACCCATATATATGCTGTCTACAAGAGACCCACTTTAGACCTAGGGACACATACAGACTGAAAGTGAGGGGATGGAAAAAGATACTCCATGCAAATGGAAATCAAAAGAAAGCTGGAGTAGCTATACTCATATCAGATAAAATAGACTTTAAAATAAAGAATGTTACAAGAGACAAGGAAGGACACTACATAATGATCCAGGGATCAATCCAAGAAGAAGATATAACAATTATAAATATATATGCACCCAACATAGGAGCACCTCAATACATAAGGCAACTGCTAACAGCTATAAAAGAGGAAATCGGCAGTAACACAGTAATAGTGGGGGACTTTAACACCTCACTTACACCAATGGACAGATCATCCAAAAGGAAAATAAATAAGGAAACAGAAGCTTTAAATGACACAATAGACCAGATAGATTTAATTGATATATATAGGACATTCCATCCAAAAACAGCAGATTACACGTTCTTCTCAAGTGCGCACGGAACATTCTCCAGGATAGATCACATCTTGGGTCACAAATCAAGCCTCAGTAAATTTAAGAAAATTGAAATCATATCAAGCATCTTTTCTGACCACAACGCTATGAGATTAGAAATGAATTACAGGGAAAAAAACGTAAAAAAGACAAACACATTGAGGCTAAACAATACGTTACTAAATAACCAAGAGATCACTGAAGAAATCAAAGAGGAAATCAAAAAATACCTAGAGACAAAGGACAACGAAAACACGACGACCCAAAACCTATGGGATGCAGCAAAAGCAGTTCTAAGAGGGAAGTTTATAGCTATACAAGCCTACCTAAAGAAACAAGAAAAATCTCAAGTAAACAATCTAACCTTACACCTAAAGAAACTAGAGAAAGAAGAACAAACCAAACCCAAAGTTAGCAGAAGGAAAGAAATCATAAAGATCAGAGCAGAAATAAATGAAATAGAAACAAAGAAAACAATAGCAAAGATCAATAAAACTAAAAGTTGGTTCTTTGAGAAGATAAACAAAATTGATAAGCCACTAGCCAGACTCATCAGGAAAAAGAGGGAGAGGACTCAAATCAAGAAAATCAGAAATGAAAAAGGAGAAGTTACAACAGACACTGCAGAAATACAAAGCATCCTAAGAGACTACTACAAGCAACTTTATGCCAATAAAATGGACAACCTGGAAGAAATGGACAAATTCTTAGAAAGGTATAACCTTCCAAGACTGAACCAGGAAGAAACAGAAAATATGAACAGACCAATCACAAGTAATGAAATTGAAACTGTGATTAAAAATCTTCCAACAAACAAAAGTCCAGGACCAGGTGGCCTCAGAGGTGAATTCTATCAAACATTTAGAGAAGAGCTAACACCTATCCTTCTCAAACTCTTCCAAAAAATTGCAGAGGAAGGAACACTCCCAAACTCATTCTATGAGGCCACCATCACCCTGATACCAAAACCAGACAAAGACACTACAAAAAAAGAAAATTACAGACCAATATCACTGATAAATATAGATGCAAAAATCCTCAACAAAATTCTAGCAAACAGAATCCAACAACACATTAAAAGGATCATACACCACGATCAAGTGGGATTTATCCCAGGGATGCAGGGATTCTTCAATATACGCAAATCAATCAATGTGATACACCATATTAACAAATTGAAGAATAAAAACCATATGATCATCTCAATAGATGCAGAAAAAGCTTTTGACAAAATTCAACACCCATTTCTGATAAAAACTCTCCAGAAAGTGGGCATAGAGGGAACCTACCTCAACATAATAAAGGCCATATATGACAAACCCACAGCAAACATCATTCTCAATGGTGAAAAACTGAAAGCATTTCCTCTAAGATCAGGAACAAGACAAGGATGTCCACTCTCACCACTATTATTCAACATAGTTCTGGAAGTCCTAGCCACGGCAATCAGAGAAGAAAAAGAAATAAAAGGAATACAAATTGGAAAAGAAGAAGTAAAGCTGTCACTGTTTGCGGATGACATGATACTATACATAGAGAATCCTAAAACTGCCACCAGAAAACTGCTAGAGCTAATTAATGAATATGGTAAAGTTGCAGGATACAAAATCAATGCAGAGAAATCTCTTGCATTCCTATACACTAATGATGAAAAATCTGAAAGATAAATTAAGGAAACACTCCCATTTACCATTGCAACAAAAAGAATAAAATACCTAGGAATAAAAAAAAAAAAAAAGAAAAGAGTATTAAAAAAAAGAATGTCTGATACACTTTGCTGTACAGCAGAAAGTAATACAACATTGTAACTCAACTATACTTCAATAAAATATTAAAAAGCTAAATATACGGTAATATAAAAAATTCATACTAGATATTAGAAACACATTTTACATAAATTCCTTTACTGCTTAAATGAATAAAATTTCTGCAAAGAGATCTATGGATTTGGTAAGTGTTATTTCTTATAAAAACCATTCCTTTTACAACCTACAGTTGACTGGGTTAGAGAATACTGATATGGTTGTATTGAAATATATTTTCTTCTAATTCAGAATATTATAGGAAAATATAAAAATTATTAAAGTAGATCAAAGGACAGTAATGTGAAGTCATTTGGTATTCTAAAGAAAAATCTTGTTAAGATGTGTTCAAACCATAATGGCTCATTTGGATTTGTTCAGCTATCACTAAGGTGATTGCTTTTTGTAACAAAATACAAATAAGAAAAATGTACATTTAAAAAAATTCAGAACAAAGTAATTCTTTTACTTGGCTTCTGCTCTTTCTGAAGCATTGTTTCCAATCTGGAGGCATTCTTAATGGCCTTCAAACATGTATTTGTTGTTCCACCTCTCAGAGAGACGTAAACTAGGTGTTATTCATATCAATAACTTTAAAAATTGTGACCATATTTGTTTATTGATGCTTCACATTTATACTCTTTTGAAAGCATAATCAAAGGTGCAGCAGTAGTAAAGCTGTGGCAAACTTTACCTCCATGGCTGAGAGGGCAAATCTCAGCGCTAGGTGGGCTATTAACAGTGGAGCTACCATTTACTGAGTGTGTCCTAAGTACCAGGACCTGTGCCATATGCCATATCATATATATTCTCTTTTAATCCTCACACAGTTCTAAGAAATATGGTGCTATCACCCGCATTTCACAGATGAGGAAGCTGAGGCTTAGATAAATTAAGAAATTTGCCAGGACCACTCAGCTAGTAAGTGAGATCAAGATGACTGACTACATAATTCCAGAGCCCAAGCCCAAACTGTTATTCTATTCTAGTGCTTCCTAATCTTTTCCATATCAGGACACCCATAGAAAAAGAGCTTATTTAGACGGTGCACTACAGTATACAGACAAAGACAGTCAAGGGTCTACAGATAACAAACAAGTTCCTTCCTGTGTACCCTGAGGGCTAAAGGGAGTCAGTAGCTTGGTATAACCCATCATGGGGGTGTCACGGAGAACAGATTGGGAAACTCATTTTTTTTTTTTTTAAACGAGGTAAGATCTTGATAATCCAGATTGATCTGGGGATGTGGGGATGCCCAGGGATCAGTCTCAATTAGCAAAGTATCTGCATTACAGGATACATGAGAAATATGTCGCTTCATTTATTTAAAGCATGTTTTAGAAAGCAACACATTCTTCTTTTCAAATAAAATCTTAAATGAAAGCCCAATGTGTAAAGCAGATAAAAATGGAACAGCTTTGGTTGGCTGGGTGGGTCCGAAGTCTCTCGCATTCACCCCCAGGCCCACCTTCTGGCTCTTCTGGCCATTTCTTAGGAACCTGGAAGCTCTAACAGAACAGTTTGAAAACCACTGCACGAGAAATGATATCTCAAAAAGCCCCCATTAAAATGCAAAAACCCCCATTTGGGGTGGGAAGAGGAGAAAGTCAGGGAAGATTTGTTTAATAGATTTTTTCTTAGTAGCTGGGAGTTGGGCTTCAGAGAAGGGAGATAAAGCATGGGGAAGAGTAAGGGGGTGGAAATGTCTGTAGCACAGCTGGGAAGGACAGACTTCACCTCTCCAGAATTTTGCCTGAGCTGGCTGGTCACCTGGAGCCTCGGGGTCGTGCTGAGAAGGAAGTGACCCCAGTTGTTTTCAGGAAAGTAAGTCAGCAACTTGCAGAGAGAAGAGTGGCCAGGGCAGGCCTGGCTTCGAGTCCTAGCACTGCCACTTGGTGCGAACTTAACCGTTTCCAGCCTCAATTTCCCAAGGGAAATTGAGAATTGAGAATTAGGGAGTAATATCTACTCTGCTTCCCTCCCAGAAGTGTGATGATCAAATGAAATAATAAATGACACGTATATAAATATTTATATACGTGTCATCCATTAAATTTATAGTTTGAACCCAATTAAACAGCTCATGCTGCTGTCAAAAAACAACCCAATCAAAAAAATGGGTAGAAGATCTAAATAGACATTACTCCAAAGAAGACATACAGATGGCCAAAAAGCACATGAAAAGATGCTCAACATCACTCATTATTAGAGAAATGCAAATTAAAACTACAATGAGGTATCGCCTCACACCTGTCAGAATGGCCATCATCAAAAAGTCTACAAACAATAAATGCTGGAGAGGGTGTGGAAAAAGGGGAACCCTCTTGCACTGTTGGTGGGAATGTAAATTGGTGCAGCCACTATGGAGAACAGTATGGTGGTTCCTTAAAAAACTGAAAATAGAACTGCCATGTGATCTGGCAATCCCACTCCTGGGTGTATATCTGAAGAAAACTATAATTCAAAAAGACACATGCACCGTAGTGTTCATCGCAGCACTGTTTACAATAGCCAAGACGTGGAAGCAACCAAAATGTCCATTCACAGATGTATGGATAAAGAAGATGTGGTATATATATATATGAGGGAATATTACTCAGCCATAAGAAAGAATGAAATAATACCATTTGCAGCTACATGGATGGACCTGGAGATGATCATACTCAGTGAAGTAAGTCAGACAGAGAAAGACATATCATATGATATCAATTATAGGTGGAGTCTAAAAATTGATACCACTGAACTAATTTACAAAACAGAAACAGATTTACAGACTTAGAAAACAAATTCATGGTGACCAAAGGGGAAAGGGGCCGGGCAGGGATAAATTAGGAGGTTGGGATTAACATATATACACTAAAATATATGAAATAGATCATCAACAGGGACCTACTGTATACTACAGGGCATTCCACTCAACACTCTGTAATAACCTATATAAGAAAAGAATCCGAAAAAGAGTAGATAATCATCTATGTATAACTGAATCAAGCTGCTGTATACCTAAAACAAACATAACATTGTAAATCAACTATACGCCAATATAAACTAAAAATTAAATTACAGAAAGAAATGCCTACTATAGTCCCCTCAGGCCTCGGGGACCCCGGCTGGTGTCAGTCATATCCCTGGAGCCTGAGATGCCTTGGGTTCCAAGGCTGGGCTGGCATGGGGGTTAGGGAGCCGGGAAGGATGTGCCAGCAAATTAGTCCCCCCATGGACCTGTAGTGCCGGGTCCCCTCTGGATGGGGCAACAACCTCCAGATCCAGGCAGCCCCTCCGAAAGCTAAAACCAAGCCCAATACACCCAAAGGATGGTGGACCCTCTGGGCTGGAAGAGCTTTGAAAAGTCAACTGGTCTCCACGTCTCCTGGTGCTGGGCTTTCCACCTCCAGCCTCCTTCCTTAGAGTCGCCCCACCTACGGATGACAGCACCCTCAGCAGAGTGCTTTTGCAGGGGTTGGGATTTGTCCGGGGTGCTGATGGGTAAGCGGGAAGAAGTGATGAGACACAAGCCCTGGGGAGTCCGTTCTACCACACTCCACTCTCATTTACAACCCAGGAACAGGACTTTCACCAAGCCTCTGGTTATACCCCAGTAACCTGAGGTGGGCATGAAGAAATGCTGCTGCCTTGTGGCCGTTTCCCATAACAACTTTAAAGCTGGTGCTTATGGGCACTTCATACTCACAAGGCCTGCGGGGTTGTAAATGACACTGGCCCTCAACAAATGTCCTGGGGTAGGTAATCGAAAGAGAATTCAAAACAGAGCAGACTTTCAAGAAGCCAATTTCAAGACATAAAGTTTACTCACACTGTTTTTTTTAAAAATGCATATGAAAAGACGCTCAACATCACTCATAATTAGAGAAATGCAAATCAAAACTACAATGAGGTATCACCTCGCACCAGTCAGAATGGCCATCATCAAAAAGTCTACAAACAATAAATGCTGGAGAGGGTGTGGAGAAAAGGGAACCCTACTGCACTGTTGGCGGGAATGTAAATTGGTACAACCACTGTGGAGAACAGTATGGAGGTTCCTTAACAAACTAAAAATAGAGCTACCATATGATCCAGCAATCCTACTCCTGGGTGTATATCCGGAGAAAACTATAATTCAAAAAGACACACGCACCCCAGCGTTCATTGCCGCACTATTTACAATAGCCGAGACATGGAAGCAACCAAAATGTCCATTCACAGATGGATGGATAAAGAAGATGTGGTATATATATATGAGGGAATATTACTCAGCCATAAGAAAGAATGAAATAATACTATTTGCAGCTACATGGATGGACCTGGAGATGATCATACTCAGTGAAGTAAGTCAGACAGAGAAAGACAAATATCATATGATATCAATTATAGGTAGAATCTAAAAACTGATACCACTGAACTAATTTACAAAACAGAAACAGATTCACAGACTTAGAAAACAAATTTATGGTGACCAAAGGGGAAAGGGGCGGGGGAGGGATAAATTAGGAGGTTGGGATTAACATATACACACCAACATATATGAAATAGATCATCAACAATGACCTACTGTATACTACAGGGGACTCTATTCAATATTCTGTAATAATCTATATGGGAAAAGATTCTGAAAAAGCATGGATATATGTATATATGAATCACTGTGCTGTACAAGTAACACAACATTGTAAATCAAGTATACTCCAATGTAAAATAAATTAAATTAATAAATAAAATGGACAAAAGATTTGCATTGTCACTTCATCTAAGATGATATATGGATGGCAAATAAGCACATCCAAAGATGCTCAACTTCATTAATGGCAAAATGCAAATTAAAACTACAATGAGATACCACTACACATCTAACTAATATGGCTAAAATGTAAAAAAAAAAAACAAAAAAAAACCACAAAAAAACAAAAACAAACAACTGAAAATAACTGGCAAGGACATGGAGCAACTGGAACTCTCACATATTTTTGTTGGAAATGTAAAGAGGAACAGCCACTTTAGAAAACAGTTTGGTGGTTTCTCAAAAAGTTAAACATTTAGTTACCATATAACTCAGCACTCCCACTCTGAGGTATCTACACAAGTGAAATAAAAACTTATGTTCACAAAAACCTGAGTGTGAATTTTTTTTTTTAATTGAAGTATAGTTGACTTAGAATGTTACATTAGTTTCAGATGTACAACATAGTGATTCTATATTTTTATAGATTACAAACCATACAAAGTTATTATAATATTACTGACTATATTCCCTGTTGACTGTAAATTTTTATTGTAGCTTTATTTTTATTCACCAAAAACTGGAAACAACCCAAATGTCCATTGACTAGTGACTAGGTAAACACACTGTGCTGCAGTGGAATAGTACTCAGCTATGAAATGGAAAAATCTACTTATACACCCAACAACACGAGTGAATCTCAGATGCTAAGTGAAATAAGTCAGCTTCAACAAGTCACATACAGTATGATTCCTTTTATTTATCATTCTCCAAGTGACAAAACTACAGGGACGGAAAACTGATAAGTGGTTTCCAGGGGTTGGGGGTTTAAAGAGGCTTGACCCCAGTGGAGAATGAGAGAATTAGGGGAGCTTATGGAAGTGTTTTGTATCTTGATTATGTTAGTGATTATATAATTGTATAGGGTTTTCAAAACTGGTAAAATTGTACACTACGCTGGTGAATTTTACTATATGTAAATTATACCTCAACTTAAAAATGTGAAAAATTAATAGTGCTGATAAACTGTGTTTACAGCTGGTGCGAAGAAGTTTTTTTAAACTGGTTACACCTTTTGCCAATAATGTTTCCACCACTAATTTGCTTAGTAACTTCCCTCCCTCCCTTCCTCCCTCCCTCACCATTTGACTAAGATAAATCTCAGCCCAATGAAACTGATAATGAATTCTGAATTCCCGGAGTCAGCTGAATCTCAATTAAAGAGGTTTTCCTTTTAATCTTTGGAAGGCATCTTTAATCTCTACGCTTTTCTGGAATCGTGTTCTTCATCGCAGAAATACATCCCTGTCTGAAGTGGCAAAGAGCGGAAATAAGGGATGAGGATAATCAATCATCACATACCTATTTCATGGGAGAAATGGTGGAAACGGATAATAGCCGCCTCTCGCCAAAGGTGGAAGAAGTGGAAATGAGCCACTCAGAGGATGCCCTTGGACTCCAGCTGAATTCACACCTCTGCGGTACCCAAACAAGCTCTCCTCCCTTATCCCTTCCTCTGTCTAAGCTGTCCGTGGGCAAGACTCAGGCATCAGATTAATCCACTTCTAGACTAGGAGGCCCCACAAGTGATGTGCAACTGTATCCCCATCAGTATGTCCCCAGGGAGCAAAGTCCCTTTTTAACAATTCTGGCTGTTTACAAAGAAAATGAGTTTGTGGAAGCTCTTCTCCCCTTTAAAAATAAGTTATTCACTTCTGATCACAAATACAGAGAAGCAGCAAAAGCTGTGCCTGTAGCCCCTTGGCTGCATATCTTCCCAGCCTGGCACCTCTATAAAGACCTTGGTACCACACCAGCCTCTGTCCCCGCAAGCATTTCCCTACATTCTAACAGCTACCAAGGATGGTATATGACCACGTGGGAAGTTTCAAACAGATGCCCCATTCACAATGCAGGGTTCCCCTCCAATGATGGCTTTCCAGCTCACTTTTGCAAATACTAAAACTGAAGTAACTAGTTGTTCCTACCACTGATTTTCTAAAACTCGCTCATGAACAAGTAGGTCATAGACAAATTTTGCCTGCACAGATCTTAGAAATGTTTAAAGTAGCTTCTTAAAGAAAGGTTTTTCTTAATCAGGAGCTATGCCCAAGGCCTCTTCTGTGTCCCCAGCCTTCTACGCCCCAGGCTGCGTGTGGCCCCTGGATGGCTGCCCTTGGGTGCCCACATCCCAGGGTGGCGCTGGACGAAGGGCAGACCAGGCATGAGGAATAAACTGTCTTTACTGCGCTCAGACCAGGAGTCCCTGGGTCTGGAGGATCTCTGTGGATCGGCTGGTTTTCTTCTCCACATTCTTTTCAGCCTGTTTCTGTAGCCTCGTGAGCTGTTCTCTCTTCCAGTAAAGAATCTTGGTCTTCTTCCTCTTCTCCTCCAGGGGGGCTGTCACCTCCGTACTCCCAGCCAACCTCCTGATCCTGGCACCCCAGGTGGACAAACTTTCACGAAGCCTCCGGACACACAGCTGCGAGGGCAGCAGGAACAACTGTCTGCTTTTCCTTGTCACGGGTCGCGGGATCCCATCCAACACCACAAGCAGCCAGGGCAGCCTGGCCTTGCTTGGCCTTGTGGGCGGCATGCCTCCTCCATCCGCCAAGGGATGCGACTGTGGCCGGACGAGGTAGGGGCCAGGCGACCGGTTGGTCACGCGCTTGCAGAGGAAGGCCAGGTACTTTAACTTGTTCCTGAGAAATAGCCATTAAGGATGTTCATGCCCACTCAGCACGTGACTACTACCTTCCCGCCCAGAGTACCACCTGCTTAGCCATGATGGGTGCCTGGTAGCCCAGGAGATGGCCTCAGCCATCAAGCACCAGACCTGCCCTACTGCCATCTTCAGCAGAAACCTGGGGAAAACTTTTCATTGAACAAATGTTTATTGAGCACCTACTATTTACGTTACACAGATCTATGCACTGAAAATACACCTGTGAAGAAAGCAATATTCCTGTCTTCCTGGACCTTACTTTCAGAGTGGAAGAGACAGAAAATCAATATACAAACAGGTAACAGTAACAAATCTGATATGAATCAGTACAATTCAGAAAAGTAAAGTAAGGCAAGGAGACGGAGAGAAATTTGGGTTCTATTTGAGATAAGGTGGTCAGAGAAGGCTTCTGTGATGAGGTGACACTGAGCAGGGACTTGAACGCTGCGGAGCAAGTCATGTGGGCAAAAATGGAACAAGAGCAAAGAGAGGGCTTGGCATATTGGAGGCATGGTAGATAGGGTTGGGAGGTGGAAGAGAGGAAGTGTGGGTCAAACAGGGCTTCAGTGAGGAATTTGAATTTTATTCTGAGTGTGATGGAGACCACTGGATGGTCTCAAGCAGGGGAATGACATTTTAAAAGGCCAGTGTGGCTGCTATGTGTGGAATGGATTGCAGGTGGAATCAAGAAAACCAGTCAGGAGGCTACCATGGTTCTCAGGCAACAGATGATGTGGCTTGGACTAGGGCGTAGTGATGGAGCTGGGGAGAAGGGGCTGATTTCTGGATCGATTTTGAAGACAGATTAGATTGGACCTACTGATGGGCTGGATATTGGGTGTGAGGGAAAGAGAAGAGCCAAGGAGGACCCAAGGTTTTCTTTTACATTTAGTCATTGGAAGAAGTGCTGAGCTTTATGCAGGCATGTGCTAGGCACCGGAGATGTAAGATGAACAAGACACAATTAGTGCCTTCAAGGAGCTCACAGTGTACTACTTCAGATTTCTAGACTTTGAGGGGCAAGTACAGAGTGCTGTGAGGTGGGTACGGAGAGAACAGATTGTTCTGTATTTCGGACTTGGGGGAGGTTTTGGTTTTAGTTTGAGTTTGAAGGGAAAATAAGAGTTCACTGGATGCAGAAAGCAGGAAAGAGTATTCAAGAAGGTGGGATCAGCAAGAGCTCAGTGGGTTGTGGGAATGGTAAGGGGTGCCTGGGCTAGTGATAGAAGAGGGGGCTGGAAAAGCAGGTTGGGTACCTGGGAACCCTAGGTACCAGCTAAGGAGTGAGAACTTCATCCTGAAGACTGTGGGAAGGGTTTTAAGCAGGAAAGTGCTAAGGGTGATCCTTCCTCTTTATCTAACGGGTGAGTTAACTCACTGATGCTTGAACTAAAACTTGTTAAATGTGTGTTGCTTCAGTCTGAGTATCATGTTGTTTTAGATTTCCTTTATCAAGAAATGAAATTTCTTTTTATCCTATTGGTATTGGCAAGCAGAAGCACTACTGCCCTTAGGATGGATAAATACTATTAGTCTTGCAGTTAATGTTTATTGAACGTCATGGACTTCCCTGGTGGCGCAGTGGTTAAGAATCTGCCTGCCAATGCAGGGGACACGGGTTTGAGCCCTGGTCCGGGAAGACCCCACACGCCGCGGAGCAACTAAGCCCATGCGCCACAACTACTGAGCCCTCGTGCCACACCTACTGAAGCCCTCACGCCTAGAGCCCGTGCTCCACAACAAGAGAAGCCAGCGCAATGAGAAGCCCGCGCACCGCAACGAAGAGTAGCCCCCGCTCGCTGCAACTGGAGGAAGCCCACGCTCAGCAACGAAGGCCCAACGCAGCCAAAAATAAATAAATTTATTTTTTAAAAACATTTATTGAACATCTGCTCTGTGCCAGGCACCGTGTTAATTGCTGTGAATTCAGCATGAACAAGGATGGTGTCCCTGACCTTGAAGAGCTTGTTATATGAGGTAGATATAGAAGGAGTGGTTTCAGATGTGATGTATCATCAAAAGAAAAGTTTAAAACAGTAAAGGATGCTACAGAAGCATTTAATGGAGAGCTAACCTCATTTAGGGGTTCAGGGAGGCCTCCCTGACAAAATGGTCTTCAAGTGAACACTAGATTGGTTATAGTTTTATTATTAGCAGCAATGTCATCCCCTATTTCCTCGATAATTAGCCTTTCTCTCTCAAGTGGTTGCTTCTCTTCTGCTTACCTACCTTGGAAAAACGAAAAAAACGAATCTCTCCCTTTTATACACCCCAAACTCAACTTTTCATTGTTTTCCAGGGTCAGCCACGCAATCTTGACTTCCCTGCATTCATACTTCCACACACTCATTCATTTGTTCAAGTTCTGTGCTATGTGCGCGGGGTATGTGAGGGCACTCCAAATAGACTGTCCCAGGATGTCAGGAGTAGAGTGACAGGAGAAGAGGCGATGGCAGGCTTCTTCATTTGTTGGCGGTGAAGGACTGTGGAGTCCATTCTGCAGGTGTCGGAGAACCACTGGAGGGTTTGAGCCTGCCTTTGTCGTGTCAGTATTCATGAACACTGGAGGTGGGAAAGAGACCTAGAGTCGAGGCAGTGTAGAGAGTTAAATCCTAGCTTTACTACTGACCAGCTCTGTGGCTCTGGGCAAAGTACTCGACTTCTCTGAGCCTACATGATATAATAACTACTTCAGATATCTGTTATGAAAATTAAAATTACCCAAACTTTTGTAAAAGCTAAACAAGCATCTATCCCAGTTTTTGGCACATAGTAAGCACTTGTAAATAATAATGACAATGGTAAAAAACAGCTAACATTCGCTGGGCACTTACTATTGTGCTAAATGTTGTGTGTGCATTCTGTCATTCAAATGTCACAGAACACCTCTGATGTAGATACTGGCATTATCTCCATGATGCAGATGAGGAAACTGAGGCTCAGAGAGGCTAACTGGCCTGTCCAGGGATTATCCCCCTTCCACCCTTTTAGCCTTTTTGTTACTTTTATTTAAAGTTTCCATGAGGAGCAAAAAGGAGAAGTGAGTTTTATCACTTGTTTCCCATATATCCTGCAGAAGATGCTGGGAGTAGAGCTATAGCCCCGGAGCAGGATGAACAAATACAGATCCTGGTAGATCCGCCTCCTGGATAATCCACTTGAGAAGGAACCAGAGCCCACGAGGCAACCATCCAGGCAGTGAGTTTGCCTGACCTTAAACAGGACAGTTCTGACTGGGTTCTGAAAAAGACTGCCTATGAATTTTTTCCTTCTGCAAACAAAGCCCCTGTTTTTCCTAGAAACAAACCAATGAGTATCAATTTCTGCAGCATTTTGGTCTCATACATAATGGCCGATTTCCAGCAGGTTTAATTTCATGTGAGCAAAAAATAAGGCTCTTTGTTGGAGTCACTTCTTCAGAAATAAAACTAAACTGAAAAGAAATACTAGAAACTCTATTTGACTATCACTGCGGATGACGCTTTATCAGGGCCTCAGATTTTTACGGGTCTGTGCACCAGCAGAAAACTCCTCATGTGTCAGGAACCCCTGCAGAGAGCGCTAGCGCAGCGGCTGGATGGGCTGCAGACAGGCAGGGGAGCCAGAGGCCAGCTCGGGAGAGGATGTGGGCAGCTGAGTGCAGAGGGGTCGGTGGTGAGTTGCCGGCAGGGATGCAGACTCGGAGCTGAGGACCAAGCTTGCGCAGCAGCCCCCTTCTGTTCAATACACACTTGCCGCCAAGGGAGGAGATGCTTCTTGGGCTGTGAGCACAGCGGTAGCCTAAACACTCGGCCCCCTGTCGCTTCACAGGAGTAGACCCTTCAGCTCCACTGTCACCGCCTCAGGCGGGCCTCTCTCACCACCTTGTCCAAAGTGCTCATTTTCTATTTCAGCTCCTTTGTTTCTTTCACAACAGTTACCTCAATCTCTGTATCTCTCTTCCTCGAATACAAATCCTATTAGACAGAGACTGTGATCTGTCTTGTCCACTGTTGTAACTTCAGTTTCTAACACAGTGCTGGGCACATACTAAGTGTTCAATAAACAGCAACTGAATGAACGATGAGTATCAGCTGGAGATCACTCATTCCCTTCTCTTGAAAGTGGAACCGCAGCCAACCATCATAATTTAGAGAAATGTGGCGAGACCTGGTATACTTGAAATAAATGTATATGTATCAGTATATGTATCTATGTCTGCATAGGTGACATCACTTGATGTCATACAGCTCAGTTACATTTTATCGTATTACTGTCTTCCTAAATGAAAAAAAAATGTAAAGATATTACACACTCTGTACAATTTGTAAGAAAAAAATTTGTATGAAGTGCTAAAACCTTGCTGCTCAAATTGTCCCAGGACCAGCAGCACCGGCGTCACCTGCGAGCCCATTAAGAACACAGACTCTCAGGCCTCAACCCCAGGCCCAAGGAATCAGAATCTGCATTTTAACAAGCTCCCCAGTTTGAGAAACGGTGCTCCAGAACATTCACAATGTAGTCGGTGAGATCATTTATGAACGGCAGGGGGCACTTTCCTCAAGTTGAGAAAAGAAGTAACAGTGGTGACCAGCGTGCTCAAGTGAATGATACTTCCAGAAAGAATAAGAAATTCTATGCCTCCCAGGTTGACTTTTGTTTCTGAATGCTCAAGAGAGACTGCTGGTTAAGTCAGTGGTGTTTTAACCAAGCGTAAGTCATGCCGTGTTACTGGCATAGTTAACACCAGGGAACCAACCATTCAGTGTTTCATTCAGGACAGGACAGTAACCGTTCCTTGTCTACCTCAGGTATGACTGGGGAGAGGGTATCTGAAGGATGTGTTGCTAGATAGTGCTTTTTAATTTTTACAAACGATTTGAGTTGATGTTTAGTATTCACTAATAGGACTTCTTAAAAAGTCAGTAAGTTAGCTGGCTGTTGTTATTAAGAACTTGGAGCCTATTTATCTAGTCACCACGTTCCTGAGATCCTAGCCAACACATTTATCTAGTTTCTCCTGTTTATCTAGTCAACCCATTCCTGAGATCCTCAGCCGTTCAGAAACCACCACTCAGTACCTGGCTCCCGTCTTTTTCTGGCAACCACCTGAGGGAAGAATTAAACCGGTGACAGGCTCTTCCCTGAAAAGCTGTTACAAAAAACCTCCATTCCCTAAATTGTAGATGTGATTAGTGATGGGAATAATAAGTGGTCTGACCTCTCACACTTGAATCAATCAATTAAATAAGCATTTGTTCAGTGCCCAAAGGTGCCAGCATGGGGCCATGCTGGGAATCAAGACTCATAATACCAGATTCCTGCCTTCAGTGGGACTATGTGACTTTGGTTTATCCACAACAAATCTCTTCCTGGCCTGGTGAAAAACCGGGACTATTCTCTCTCTCTTTAATCAGTATACTCTGTGCCCTAGATCAATAGGAGGATGGATGGCAATGAGAAAGTCTTGTTCTTCTTCATCTGGAAAATTAAACCTCCTTCCCAAAATGTCCTTAGTCACTGATCCTCGTCAGGGAGGGTAATGTTTCCTTTACTCTGAGCAGGCTATTTTTATTCTGTGGGCCTCCAGAGCAGAAAGAAAAATCATTTTCGAAGCTACCTCTTCTATTGAATGTGCCTGGCACATTGGTGCTAAACAGGCAATAAATCATAATAATTGGAAATAGTCGCCCATGGCATGATCTGATTGAGTCGTTTAAACAATCGCTTTGTGTTGACAAAGGGTAGGGTGATTATGCCAGAGGAATTCAAAGGTGCTTGAAACAAATGAACTGGAGAAATTGCTTGAAAAATCGAGTGTGCTCTTACGGGGCAGTAGGCTTCCCGCATTCCGGCTCAGCCTTGGAGGCTGTAGACCCTGGCGGAGGAGTAATTAAGACTCTGCTAATTCTTCGGCCTTACCCTCGGTGGAGGGGACCCGACCGCGTAGCTGCCACCTGAGATTTGCTTTCTAAGTCCGCAGTTTTGAGAGATGGACCTCATAGCGACCTGCTAATACCGTTCCGCAGGTTGGGAGATTAATCCTTACGTTAATGTGTGG
Organism: Eschrichtius robustus; assembly: GCF_028021215.1. Taxonomy (NCBI): domain Eukaryota; kingdom Metazoa; phylum Chordata; class Mammalia; order Artiodactyla; family Eschrichtiidae; genus Eschrichtius; species Eschrichtius robustus. The sequence continues at coordinate 21,946,035 of NC_090831.1, forward strand.
GTAGAGTCATTTAGAGTACAGCTCCCAGCACACATGCCACCGTTCTAATATAGACATTAGACTTCAGCAGGTAAGTCATTATTCGTAATGATAATAAGCCGCGTCAATGGGCTGCTTTTGCCAGCGTATTCCCGAGACATCCCACTGGTGCTCTTGGGGCACCCGTCCAGGGCTTGTTGGGTGGCAGTTATTTTTGTATATATTTTCCAAAGGGGAAAGTGCCGGAGGGTAAGCGACTTCCTTTGGGTCACCTTGCAAGCAGGAAGGGGTTAGAGCACAATTCTGGGTCTTGCCCACTCTCTCCCCGGACCGCGGCGCAGGGAGGAGCAGAAAGGCGAGCTTGGCGCCCGGCCGCGGACCGGAGGATGAGCGCCCCCTGGTGGCCTGTTCTTCCTCGCAGCGATCGCGGACCCCGCCCGTCTCAGTCCTGAGGCGGGAAGAGGGGCGCTCCATGCTACGCCTTGCTCACCTTCCCCTGCGTGGGCAAGGTCACCCACACGGGTTCAGAGGGCGGTCCCCACACTGGGAATGAGGGGAGGCTCCTCCGCCTGCACTCCAGGTAGAGCAGTGGGTCTCTCCCCCGCAGACACACCGGGGACCAATCCCCGGACTCTGGCTATGAGAATCAGAAGTGGGTTCTTTGCAAAGCGTGGCAGGCGATTCCAGTCTGCAGGCAGGGCGAACACCTGCTGCCTTGCTCTTGACCCCAAAAGTCAGGGTCATGGGGCCTTTGTTCAGGCTCCCAGTGGTCGAGGAATATGTTCCTTGGCTACGTTTACATGCTTTGATAAATGACCCAAAGAGTAACAAGAGGAGGGTTTCCCTGTGCTAATAAAATGGCAGCTGTTTCCTGCTCTGGCAAATGTTGTAGGCCCTGAGCCAATGGGGGCTGGCTGTTGCTTTTTAAGATGGTATTCTCTATAATGGCTTGGAGTCTAGTTGAATTGCACGAGTCTCTGGAGGGTTATAGCTGATCAAGAAGGCATGAACTCCACGGGGCTGTTGTAATGCAGGTTTTAGAAGTCTGGGCTGCGGAGTCAAACTGCTCTGGATCCAGTCTCCGGTCATCCTCCCTGATCAAGGCCAACCAGCACTCTCTAGCCTTGTCTGTCTTATTCGTAAAATGAGTGGAGCCGTGGTACCTAACCCCAGAGCTGTTATGAAGTCTGAGTGAGCTCAACCATGGCACCCGTTAGAATGCCAGACACATAGTCGATATGAAGTAAATGCAAAGTGAATTAAATGCTGTTGTTATTATTGGTTGACCACAAAGACCCTGTCCCTTGGAGACTGTCTGAAGGCCTGACTGGACTGAATCTCCTGGAGTTACTCTGAATGAGTCAGCTTTATCCATATCCAGAGTATTATAGCTGGTGATCCCCGGAGCTGCAAAATGCAGCTGACTGACAACTGCCAGACCCTCAAGACCCAGGACTCCGTCAGTACATCAATGTAGACAATATGCAGGAATATACCAGCATCCCCTTAAACAGGCTGAGTAAAGCCTTTGAATCAGGCCAGGAGGGCACACACAACTCAGTGAAAAGAACACTATGCTTTGAAGTCAGAAGATGGGTTCAAGTACATTGTCCGTTGCTGACTAGCTGTATGACCTTGGGCAAACCTCTCTGGGCCTCAGTTTTCATAACTATTAAATGTTAACTGCTTTCCTTCTTAAAGTTCTTAAACTTCTTCTTAAAGTTGCCTTGTATGAAATAAAGACACTATATAGAGTGGGGTATATTATTTTTCTTACCTGTATTACATGACAAGAAATTTTTAAAACAGTAAAATTTTTTGGCTACATTTTAGTCACGGAAATTGCTATAAAAGGCTTTGGATATCCCTAGGTGAGGTGGATGGACCCTATTGTTTCTGTGTGTGGCAGGTGCAGTCTGAGATGGGACACATCTGTGTGGAGAGTTTGTACTCTGGAGCTTTGTATCAGCCTTCTCTTAAAGAGAAAGTTGCACTGGGAACTTAAGTTTTAGAATCATTTGTTTTAGAAGTACAGATGCTCTCTTGACCTCTGGGGGTGGAAAGGATTGGTCCAAATCTCCATTTATATCCACTTGAAATAACCAGCAACCTGCATTAGGGTTCTGGATTCAGAGAGCCCTAGAGGATGGACCGTTAGCCCTTTCTTCTTTTTTAGCATCTAAGCTTGAATGAAGCAAGCGAGTCAAAGACGTTTTAACTGATGTGTGGCCACTGTCTTCACAGTCAACTTCTCACATGGCTGTTTTAGGAAAGAGTAAGGGCTAATCAGTCTTGCACTTTATTTTTGGCAATGCCCTTCCCTAGGACACAGGCATCCACATTTTACTGACAGGAAATAATTATAAACCTTAAGAGGTGTAAGTTTCAGTCTCAAAAACTTACGAACTGAGAAGTGATGCACTTTTGGTATAACTATTACTTTTACTAAGTTTGAATTTTTGCCAAACTCTAACCTAAAGCAAATGCAAAAAGAAAAATAACAATGAATGAATCAAGCCAATTACTCAGGTATAAATCTCTCAAGTTCATTCTCTTTACTCTTTCATCTTCCAGGGGCAGTTTAATTAAAGGTAAATGGGGAAAAAAAAAAGGGTAATTTGTGTCATAACTTGTACTTCTATTATGAGGAGGTCATCTTTATTCCATTATTTTATGAGAAACATTAAGATAATATTTCTCCTCCCAAAATCTACAGCACTATTAATGTTCCCTTTTCAGGATCCAGAGTTCCCAGGGCATTCTTTCTCTTAGTAACTAAGACTGACAACAACAATTTCTAAGTGGAAACATTGCTGCTTTAAGTAAGAGGTGTATGTGTGTCTATGTGCGTGTCTCTGTGCATAGGGTGTCTGTGTGTGTTTTGTGTGTCTGTGTGGATAGGGTGTGTGTGTGTGTGTGTGTGTGTGTGTGTGTGTATGTGTGTAGCGCGAGAGTAGAGACTTTTTCTTCCTCTCGAAACATAGCCATGAGAAAGACAGACTGACTGCTGTCACTGCCCTTCCAGGGACAGAATGACACAGTGAAAGAGTTGCCCACAGTGGCATTAGCATCTCCTCAGACTCCAGCTCCGCCTTTTGCTGAACAGTAGAAAACCACTCAATCTTAATGCAGAGCTCTAGTATACCTTTTTATTCCCGTCTCCTTTTTTTTCACAGCAGTATAGAGGACTGGTTGGACGCCAATAGACTGAGAAATCTTTAATTTCTCATTTGACAAATGTCTTTGGAGTGACAATTAGATGGTAGCACTCAGAATACACTGGTCAACAAGACAATGTCAGTGCCCTTGTGGAGCTAGCATACCGTTTGGGGGGTAGTATTTGGCAAATAGAGTTTCCCTCCGAGAGATGGAGTCCGAGAATCAATGGCAAAGTCAATTTGACATTCAAAAGACCTCAGTGTCATCGTTTGCTACAAGTGGGAATAAAGGTCAAATGTGGATGGAAACTTAAGACTCAAAAGATTTCATTTGGGAAGCCTCCCTCACAAGCTTGAGGACGTATCTAAGGGGTGGAGACCTAGGTATGTGCGACAGCAACAGCCAGGTAAGGATCTTTGGTTGGGGGTCTGATATTCTTTAATTTCTTGATTCATTCATCCATTCATTCTACTACACAGAGTGGCCTATTCATATCCCTAAGCCAGAGCAATGTGCTCACCATTGGGAATATGAAAATGAATTTAAAACATGTTCTTTCTGACCCTGTGGAGCTCACATTCTAATGAAGGGAGAAGGACCCCTAAAGAAAGAAGTACGCTACAATTTGTTAAGCACATTAATAGAGTTATATACTGACTGATGTGAAGACATGGAAAAATTCCTTAGAAATTTATTTTTGAGGGAAAGTACCTGAATAATGATGACATTTTCATGAGCCTTTTCAGTTCCAGTCTACAATTTTATGGATATGTATATACATGGGTTAAGCTCGCTTTGCCTTCACCTGAGAGTGAAGATTCATTTAATCAGAGCCCACCTCATTTACAACTATGTTCGAGTCTCTTAGTAAAGAGCACGGATGCAGTGAAAGTGCTTTAATTTTAAAATTAATAAGCCTAGATGAATTAGAAATGATTTTACTTTTCAAGATAACTTGACCTTCCTGCTTTACCATTTCTTTGACCAACTTCCCTTAAGACAGACTGACTTGAGGTTTCTTCTTTCAAAGAAAAAAGCTGTAGTAGCATCATGTGCTTATTTCTCAATCATGTTATACTAACTTTAATATATGAAACAGTATGAGGGAAAAACTCAGTTGCTTTCTCGGCAGCTACATGGCTAGTTCACCCTTGTCTGCTGCACTTTTTTCTTTCTTTCCTTTTCTTTTGGCTTAAAATTTTTCCTAGTTGGAACCAGGGCTAGGTCAATATACAGTTTTTCTGTAATCGATGCATTCTGGCTTAACTCTGAAACAAGCTGGCTTTTCCTGTAATTGAAAACGTTTGGTGACTATGGCAACTCCCTTATTAGCCCCCAAGGTCTGGGAGTGCTCGGTTATTGATGAACAGATAGGCACCCTGTCTTCCCCTTGGTGGTTTGCTTTCAGGCAAGGAGCAAACCTCTATAGGGATATTCAGGGTGCTTGCAGCCTTATCCCATGGAACTTAGCATCTAGATGGGAGATGTGACGTCTCTTCTCCATTCCCTATTCCTTAGGTCTTCCCTGCCAGCAGCCCTCCCATGCCGAGTTCCAATATATAAGTCTTATGACACTGGCTCTACTGAAAACTCAGCAGCCTTGCATCCTTCTCATGAACATCAAGGTCAAAAACCAGATGGTCCCTGGTGTCCTGGACCTGGCAGCCTTGTATCTACAGAGCCCGGATGATGAGTCTACAGTTGAGAAACTGAGGAGCTAGGAACTTAATACCACATTCCCTGGGGCCAAAAAGGGCCAGAAGTAGGAATGTCTTCAGTATCAGGCCCAATGAAGATGCTGATGAGATGACCTGGTTCATCCACAGCTGAGGCTGTTACCCACTCAGTTTGAATTGCCTTCAGCATGGCTTCTGTGGGCTAAAGATCATGACCGCGGAAGAGAATAAGCTAAAACCTAAATATCTGCCCAGAGCTCTGACAAGCTGAGCTACAGTCATGGGGCCACATAGGGAGCTGTTGCTTTTAATTAACTTCCTTTACCAAATAACTTACGACAGATCTAAAAGCAACAAAGCTAGCTAGGGGCCACCTGCGTGCCAGCTGCAGCAACCCTTATTTGCTGAGCAGAAAAGAACTAAATCAAAAACTATAATTAAAAAAGACAAAGATTTTTAAATTAATTGTTATTAATAGAATCAAGCCATATTAAGTCTTGAGATGGTATCATAAATATGCTAATAAAATGTTCTTCCCAGATGAAATGTAAATGGACTGAAAGATTTAAAAGTCACTTATTGCATGTGGGTTTATAACATTAAATATTAAATATATTAACTGTTAATGTAAAGTAGTTTAAGGACATTTTGCATCACTTGCTAAATAGCTAGGTAACTGCTTATCCATCTTTATATAATATATAGACCAAACGCCCATCGACAGGATGTAAAATTACAATACTGACTAGTCAGAGATTGGGCACTTTTTACAAAGAACCAAGGAATGAGGGTGGGTGTTATGTGCTCTGTGTGTATCGTCTTAATAGGAAAGGAAAGGAGATTGAGGCAGGATGATTTCGGTTATCCATAAATACATCCTCCAGTGAAAACTATTAAAATGGGGTTGGAGGGAGAAGAATCTTCCTTCCTAGATATCTGTCTAGCTCAGCTGTCCGGACAGGCTCTGGCGTGGAACTGCCTGAGGAGAAGAAAATGAACGGGATTACCTCCTGGTGAGCCTGAAATTGCGCCAGCCTAGACCCTCTGCGGCAGCACGCTGCCTTTCAGGAGGCCGCTGAGCCTTCCCGGACTCTCTAATGATGACCTGCTGCCATCTTGACTCCCCCCCTTCTCTCCTCTGCCCGTCAGTCACTCAGGAGCCAAGCCTCAGGGTGGTCCTCCCTCACCTTCCCTTAATCAGGTACCCAGCAGTTGCTTGTGTCTCTGCCTGCCTTTCCACTCCCGCCCTCGTTGAGGCCCTTGTTTCTGCTCATCTACAACGCTGCGGTGGTTGTCACGTTGCCATTGCTGCCTTCACATCCAGCCTCTTTTTTGCTATCCCACTGCTCTGGTCGTCTCCATTTTCTGGCCTCCATGGCACGGCCTGAGCCTAAATGGTAGGCCTTCCCTCCCTCCCACTGTGTCTCTGGCATGCACCTTACGCCCCAGTCAAATTGCTCTACGTGCCTTAACTCTCAAGTCCTCACTTCGATTGATTTTGCTTATGACTGGATTGCCCCACTCCCTCTCTGCCTCCTAAAAGTCTGCCTATTACTCAAGGTTCAGCTCAAACGCCACCACATTCTTGAAGTCTTCTTTGATAACCTCGCAGAGAAAGATGCACTTTGCTCATCTCTTCTGAGCATCTGTTGGCTGATATTTACTTTTTGATAGACTTGTTTGGGTCACGCCTACTACAGAACACATGTGGTTCATTCATCTTTCTGTTCCTCTCAGTGCTAAGTGCCTTGCACCAAAAACTTTGACTTGAGGAATGAATCAATTCAAGAGAAAGTCTTGCCCACATGACATTTTGGAATGAAGGCTCTGACATTAAATGGGTAACCATGTGAATATTATTATGTCCTCACTGGCTTGTCTCCTATACGCAGAATATATTAAATTGGGGTACTGCTTTGCTTTTTATAGGGATGGTATTTCAGGAAGAAAGCCTGGGTGGAGAACACAGTGACTCCCCCAGGAGACGCCTAGAAGTCCTTGCATATGTAGTTCCTGTTCTCACCCATGCATACATCTACATACGATTACTAAGAGGAAATGAATCAGTGACCCCCTGAAGGAGTCACTCTCTCTTCTTCCTCTTTGTTCTCTGATTACTAAAATATATTAGAGACACTTTGGATAACATATAAAAGTGTGTTATCTGAGCACTATTTCTTACTACTCAGAAAAAAATACTGTTAAAAATTTGAAGTTCTCTCCAGTTTTTTACTTCCTGTGATACTTCTCCTCTCTACCCTCATATTTATGTAAACTGGATTTTCATTTCACGCTGATTTTGGGTCAGGGGAGTGGTTTGTCGTGGGTTCTCCATTCACCCAAGAATGGGTTGCAAACATACATAGTGTCATTGATATCTATTCTTAGCTAAAAGGCATTCTGAGGAATTTCCAGTGAATATAAAAAAAGCTGGGAAATTTTTTAAAATGGTTTCAGAATTAATTTTTAATTTATTCTGGCTTCTTCCCCTCAAACTTATGATGTGCTGCCTTTATTTAAAGGACAAGACATGATGAGAAAGAGGCACTGTGGAATAAAAGACGCAACGGAATCTCATAATCACATCAATCTCATGATCACTCCCACCATCACCCGTATGATCAGTAAAGTGCTTCTCCCGGGAATGGTCAGTGCAAACTGCAAACAGTGTGAAGATGAGGAAGGAGAGGAGCTTATATTTACCTTTGGCTCAGGACATGTAGGGCTAAGGCCCGTGGCTGAAGTTTTTTCCTTCTAGAAATTTCACTTAGTGCTCACACCTTGGCTGACACCCGTTATGCTGCTCAGCCATGCCTGCCTGACTGAATTCCTCTCTGAGCTGTTCTTCCACCATAAATCGTGGCGGGGGCTCTGTCCCTACTCCTGTAATCGCCTCTAGCCCGTAACTAATGGCTGCAGACAGAGTTGCAACTCCATGATGTTTTAGTGGCTGGCAGTCAAGCCCCCAACAGCCTTTAACGCCTCCCCTCCACCCCGATCCTGGAGGCAGTGGGGCTGGGGATCTATCTGAACCTGATAAACAAAACCCATTAATTCCAAGGACGCTGCTTGCCAGACTGTGCCCAGTGACATCCTCTGTCAATATACCTGGCAGAGCAAAACTATCAATGCAATTCTTCTTTAAAAACATGGCAGGGATGGCTCAATGTTTTCTTCTTCAGTTCAGAAGGGGAAAATGACAACTCCAAGTATTCAGGGTCTCACTGAACATGGACGTACTTCAGAATTTATATCTGTAATGTTCCACACATTTGTGCTCTTGTGCTCAGTCAGCTCTAAGATCTTATGGTCTTTTCACCTCTGAAATATGCCAGTATTTCTCTCTTTAAATACCATTTTACAAATTGGGACTGATAATGAAGGCTGTCTGATACCTATGTAAAAGGCCAATAAATCTTTTACAATAGAGAAATTTCTTAAATCACCAGGTAGAAGTTGTCCAAATTTTACATTTCTCATCTTAAGATGTCTTAACTCTCTTTGCTAGCTATTTCATATTTATTAAGTGCTACAGCTGTGTTTGTATAATACATTTTCATACTCAATTTTGTCCTTGAATAGTTTTTACCCTTAGCTATAAACCTATCGGGACCTTAGGGATCTTGTATTTAAATTGCCTGATAGTTTTGGACCAATGTTATTGACCAGTATTCTGATTCATTTAGTCTCTTTTTTCCACACCATAGGCTCTTCAAGTTAAGCCAGTCTTGCTAAAAACAAGAGGGTGGCAATTTAAAGTGAAGACTGAATATGAATGAATATTCTCAGCTCAGTCAAGGTGCTCGCACAAAGACAAGACAGCTCTTTCTGGATGTGCCAGGGATGTCTGCTTTGGGTGGCACCTAAGTTGACACAGGAGGGTTTTCCATGGGCTGCTGCTGTTCAGTTGGGAATATTACTGAATGAGTGAGGAGAAGGCAAGGAAATGGAAACGTCTGTTTCTACATTAGCTTTGTAACTTAGTGTGATCAGAATTCCTCTTGTGTCTTAGATTTCTGAGCTACAAAGTGGAGATGATTCTCCCGGAGGTCTGATCTGTCTTCATCTAATTTAAGGGATTCTCAGAGGCCTGCCTATTTGAAAACATCATCTCATAAAAACTTTCTTAATGAAACAGCACATATTTAGAGGCGAAGGCATAGTTACCAGGAAGAGTGATAACTAGTTACCATGGGCTCCACTGGTTCCCTCAAATATTACCAACTCAGCTGGTTCCCCAAATGGAAGCATTTCCACACTCAAGTCGACAGGAATGGGCCTCAAAATTCTGCTTTGCCGGGTGATAGATGCCTCTGAAGTCAGAAACAACAGCATCCTTGGTGATGGCCAGTCCCCACCTGGGACATCAGCCTGCTCTGGTTCTGTCAGTGTTCAGTGTGCTATAGGTCCAGTGCTATAGGTCAGGTCTGCCATTGGCAAATGCAACCCGCCCAACACTCATTCTCCAAGTGCCTGAAAAGCTCTTATCGCCCAGAACACTTTGGAAAAAAAGCCATAGGAATGTCAGTGGTGTGCTGGGCTTGGGCCTCCCCTTGACTAATTGCTCTTCCCCAAAGAAATACAATACACAGACACAGGCAACTTCTGAGCTATCCAAGAAGGCCTACGATTTTTTAAACTGTCGAGGAAGTGTGTTACGAGATTGCATACAGCCCTCTGCTTCTCTGAGAAGTATTGTCAGTGCTGCTTAAAAACAAACTAAACAAAACAGAAGGGACAATAATAGCAAAACAAACTGTATGTACACATAAATACTATGCAATTGTATCCAGTTTTGAATGGAATCCTCTTGTGCTGCAGCAGGAGGGGTGGTCAGAGAACCTGTAGTTCAGCCATGTCACCAGGTTAGCAATGAGGTGTGGGAGCCCCAGAGAGCCAGGCCAGGGCCTGAGGGGTTTTGCGGGGTGTGTGGGGCAGCTCGGCCTTCCTGCCCAGCACTGACTCTCAGCTCCAGGCACTTTTTATTCCATCACACGGCTTCTGCCAGAGCTCATAAATGCTTGGCTACTGGAGAAGATACTTTAATATAAAGTTTACTCCATCAGCCAGGAGTAGCTCCCAAAACTGGGTCCATATGATTCCCTGACTTCATCTATGCTCCCGTGAGAATGCAGATACTCTGACCCAGTGGTTTTGCTTTTCAGAGTTATCCTGAGGAAATAATCAAAGATATATGGGAAGATATAGCTACAAAGATATTTTTTCGGTATTTTTCACAATAGTGGAAAAACTAGAAAAACAAGAGAAGTCCAAACAGGAGATTGGTTGAATGATAAACCTATACAACAAAGTGCTAAGCAGCTGTGAAAAATGATGTGTAGAAGGAGATTTACTATTGTGGAGAGGTAAACAGATTGGCAAATGAATCAAGCAGGTTTCAAAACAAAATGGTTACATTTTCAAAAGAGGAAGAAGTTTTTCCTTCCTTCGATTGTTTCTGCTTTTGAGATCGTCTATAGCTAACATGTATTATTGTGTTAAAATCAGTGAAAGTTATGTTAGAAAATGATGCCCTTTGGGGCATCACTGGAGCACGAATGCAGCCACAGAATGACAGTAGGAACATTTCCACAATTGAGATTCGATACATCCTTTCTTAATTTCTGTCTTAAGAGTTCATTTCAGAACATCAGCCTTTCACGTAGGTCCCCTGGAGCACTTGGTGAACAGACCTGATAGAGAGCGAGCCCCAGGGGTGTGGCACCTCTGACCCAGTAGGTTACCAGGTGAGGGTCCTGTCTCGGTCCCTCCTCTCCCTTTCCTGGTGAGATTGGCCCCGAAGGGGAGTGAGGACCTGGGAGGACAGAAAGGCCAGGCACCTGCCATAGGAATATGTTCTAATTGGAGATGGAAAAGTGAGGCTAAGGCCTCTAAATGCTTTCTCTCAGGAGGAAACTATTAACCAGGAATTCGGAAAAATACAATTGACACTTCCCTGTATTTTTTCCTCTCGGGTCTCCGGCCTGAGCAGAAGCTTGTGGCTCCCTTCCCGCACACCCTGTCCTTTCCCTGCTTCAAAGTGGAAGCAGCCATTTTCTGGGGTGGGTGGATTGAGGAAAGATCAGATGGAGGAGAAGGGTGATGAGAGGTGAGAAAGTAAGGAGAACATTTCCGCTGAAAATTGTTTACTCTTTGCTAGGAAACAGAGGTGACTGGATTTTGCTGCATTCCGTTCAGCGGTCCAAACTGAACTTCCACCTGCTGTGAGGTATTAAAGGCTTAGTTCTAGCTTTTTGAGTTCTCAAGCACGTTTGTCCTCCTGCGAGATCCGCCTCAGGATCAGCTGGATCCAATAAACTATCGTTTATGAATTGAGTTTATTTTACACCTCTTAAATATATATATATATATTTAACATGATATATATATTTAAACGGAGCAGTTTAGTATAAGCATAGACATTTTTTATGCTGCAGTTAGTGAAAATAATTTAATTTCCATAGTGCAATGCTAGACTGGAAGGGTAGGAATTCTTTCTTAAAAAAGTCTCCCGGGCTTCCCTGGTGGCGCAGTGGTTGAGAATCCGCCTGCCAATGCAGAGGACACGGGTTCGAGCCCTCGTCTGGGAAGATCCCACGTGCCGCGGAGCAACTGGGCCCGTGAGCCACAATTACTGAGCCTGCGCATCTGGAGCCTGTGCTCCGCAAGAAGAGAGGCCGCGATAGTGAGAGGCCCGCGCACCGCGATGAAGAGTGGCCCCCGCTCGCCGCAACTAGAGAAAGCCCTCGCACAGAAACGAAGACCCAACACAGCCAAAAATAAATAAATAAATTTATAAAAAACAAAGTCTCCCACCCGCTCCACTTACTCTGACAGGCATCCTCCGCATCTCAGTGTGTGTCTGTACTACGTCCTTATTATTTTTAAGTTCCTTCAGTCCTAGGAGTGCTTGTTTTTTTTCCTAGTAGACCATAACCTCTCGGAGGGCATGGCCTGACTGCTCTATGTCCTTTCTAGTCACTCATTCATTCATTCACTCACTCATTCATTCAAACAGTGCTGCACAAGGCACCATTGGGTGTGAAGTGTGGCCCCGCTGAGCTAGTAGTTGTGGCTCTTGTCCTCAGGAGGCGAACAGTTCTCTCAGGGGCCAGCATGGGGCTCTGGGCTTGCTAACTGATGGAACAGATAATAACCTCACAAAATCTTTCATAACCAAGGTCAAAGAAAGGCACAAAGGATGCCATGCTCCTCGTGGCCCACTGTGCAGTAACTAAATAACCTGGCAATGCGTTTCCACTTATATCACCTGTCAACGTGGTGAGGGCTGCTGCCACCACCTGAGGCTCCTGACAGATGGGAACGCTTTCCCCTTGTCAGTGAGCTTATCGGTGGGGAATGAGGATTGTATTCTATGAACATTTGTCTGTTTCCTTAGCGCGGCTGGCAGGACAATTGATATTCCCCTTTGCCACTGAACCTGAGCTACTGCCTCAAAGATGCCTTCGTGAAAAGAGGTGGGATACAAAGGAATGGAAATATTTAAACAATCACTGAAACATCACCAGACTCTGGAATTTCCTTTTCTACACCTGCAGTCCTACTTCCTTACTGCCCCAGTGGAACTCCAAAGCCACCCCGTTCCAAAATCAACCAAAGGCAAGAACCTTAACAGCAGCAACAAGAGAAGCAAAACAGAAAACTCTGTAGAGGGAGAACTGATACTAATACCAATCTTACTATAACGAGCACCTCCCTCCAACTGATGGATCCTTTAAGAAACTCGGGGTTTCTCATCTAATTTCCCTGACGGATGCACACTTCAGCGCAATTTACAAAAGAAAGCTCAGAAGAGGGTAAGTCCTCTGTGTTTTGAACTACTAAGCCTTAGAGATGCTGGTTCTCATAAGAGCCCAGTGTGGCATTGTCTTTTTTTTTAAAACACATAAAATTGAGCCTCTTATTCATTCTAAGTGTACACTACAGTAGTGTTACATACGCATAACAGTCCTCTAGAACATTTTTCATCTTGCAAAACTGAAACCCTGTGCCTGTTGAACAACGCCCCCTTACTACTCCCAACCCCTGGCAACCACCATTCTACATTCTAAGACTTGACTACTTTAGTACCTCATATAAATGAAATCATGCAGTAGTCGTGTTTATGAGATTGGCTTATTTCAGTTAGCAAAATGTCCTCAAGTTTCATTCATGTTGTAGCATGTGTCAGGATTTCTTTCTTTGTTAAGACTGAATAATATTCCACTTCTTTATCCATCCATCCAATCATGGACATTTACGTTGCTTCCACATCTTTTTGGCTATTGTGAATAATGCTGCAATGAACATGAATGTGCAAGTATCTCTTCAAGATCCTGTTTTCAGTTCTTTTGGATACATACCCAGAAGTAGGATTGCTGGATCATATGGTAGTTCTATTTTTAATTTTTTGAGGAATCTCCATGTACTTTTCCATAGTGGCTGCACCACTTCCCACCATCAGTGCACAATTGTTCTAATTTCTCTACATCCTTGCCAACACTTATTATTTTCTGTTTTTTTTTTTTTAATAGTGGCCATCAAACAGGTGTGAGGTGATATTTCATGATGGTTTTGATGTGCATTTCCCTGATCATTAGCGCTGTTGAGCAGCTCATCATATGCTTGTTGGCCATTTGTATATCTTTGTGGTCCAATCATAGCATAACCAGGGGTTTCTAGATACAGCTTCTATGTGCCCCAGGGCTTTGAGTATCGAAAGACTGGGATTTGGTTTCACCATATTTGACATCTGAAAGGCAATCAACATTTCACTTCCATGCAGAGTAAGCAGTGAGGTTTTTGGTGGTTTATTTTGTCTTTTGTTTTGTTTTTTTTTTTATGGCCATTGCCTGATATTTCACTTTGAAAACAAACTAAAGATATTGATTGTTGTATGCCCAGAGGTAATAAACTATTGATAGAAATAGTGGGAAAAGGCCAACTGAACAGATGTATTTCACTTGGAAAAGATAATTTTTCTCCCTCTTGGCATTTTATATGAAAAAAAAGAGAGACATCTTGAATATAAAAAGAGTTATTAAGAATTCCTGGGGGCTTCCCTGGTGGCACAGTGGTTAGGAATCCGCCTGCCAATGCAGGGCACACGGGTTCAAGCCCTGGTCCAGGAAGATCCCACATGCCGTGGAGGAACTAACCCATGCGCCACAACTACTGAGCCTGCGCTCTAGAGCCTGCGAGCCACAACTACTGAGCCCACGTACCACAACTACTGAAGCCCACAGGCCTAGAGCCCATGCTCTGCCACAATAGAAGCCACTGCAATGAGAAGCCCGCGCACCACAACGAAGAGTAGCCCCCGTATGCCGCAACTAGAGGAAGCCCGTGCGCAGCAATGAAGACCTAATGCAGCCAAAAATAAATTAATTAAAAAAAAAAAAATTCCTGCTACTTATTTTCTGTTAGTGAATTTTCATAATGAATTACAAAATGACCCATTTCATTTTCTGAAGGCACTATGTTAATAAGAGACAATCTTTCTCTAGGAAAACCCAGTATGTGACAGCAACTCCAAGTAGTCATTTGAAAAATGATTGTGTCCATAAAGTTGGGATGAGGGACAGCAGCCACTGTGTCACTGCTCACCTGTCACAGGGTAAGCAGGGAAGTGACACAGAGCCTGGAGCAGGCAACAAGGCAAATTCTATATTCTCACTCTGCTTTCCCCACCTTTCCTTCACCCCCAATTTTCTGTGCTCTTCCCTGGAGACCCCGTCTGCTGAAGATGCACGGCTCTGATGCAGCTGCTTGTTGTGAATCACTATTTAAATGTCCACACACATCTGAAAATTCCACATGGTTTTTTACCCCAGATTAGTTCACTCACATTAGTTCACTCACATTACTTTCAATAGTAGTACTTGAAAGGAACTGAGCCACCATATAACCAAACCCTATCATTTGTACAGATGAGAAAACCGAGGCCCTGAGAAGTTAAGAAATTCTTGAAAGGTCACCCGGCTTGTCAACAGCATCATACCTGAATTTTCCAATTTCTTTTTCCTGACAATGGCTGTGCCATCTTGCCAAATACTTGGGTTCTTACCTGGGGATAATTTTTGAGTTCTCCCTAATTCTTATTCCCTTTATATCATCAGTCACCAAGCCTTAATGATTCTTCTTTCAAGACTCTTAGTATTGTCACCTCTCCTGTATTTCACTTCTGCTGTTTTCAGCACCTCATTGCCCATCCCTGAATTTCCTAAGTTAATGTAATAGCCTCCCTGTATGATTTCCCTCCTTATCTGAGCGACTGGTGATTCTCAACTCAGGCTGCTCGGTACACTCACCTGCGGCACGTTTTAAAAAAAAAAAAGCAGCATACCTCCCATCACTCCTGGCACCATTCTGGTTTAATTGGTTTGGGGAGGAGCCTATGGGTGTTTTTTAAATGCAACTTCCCCAGGTGATTCTAATGAGTAGCTAGCTTGACCTAGGTCACGGCTACCTATTTGAGAGAAAACACCTTACAGAAACAATAAAACTTAGATTAACCAGAAATAATTACCTGGAACACTGGATTAGCCAGTTTTCCTCCATTCAACTCTTAACAGAAAGCAATACAAGAAAATAAGCAAATAGGCAGGAATTTATTAAAATACAAACAAACAACTACTTCTGATTTAGGTTGAGATGGTCAGTGGATATTTGGGCCATCCTCCTATGCCTTCTATCTCAACAAAAGCCTATGTAGAAATTTGCTCACCTCCTCTCACGAGCGCACCAAAATAACAACTAACTGCTGAACAACCATCCATAAAACAGACTGGAATCTACCAAAAAAGATATTCTACATCCAAAGGCATAAAGAAGAAACCCAATGAGAGACAGTAGGAGGTGTGCGCTCTCGATATAATCAAATCCCATACCCCCCAGGTGGGCGACCTGCAAACTGAAAAACAATTATATCGCAGAAGTTCTCCCACAGGAGTGAGAGCTCTGAGCCCCATGCCAGGCTCCCCAGCCTGGAGGCCTGGCCTCAGCATGAGGAGCCCCCAGAGCATTTGGCTTTGAAGGCCAGTGGGGCTTGAGTGCAGGAGCCCCAGAGTCCTGGGGGAAACAGAGACTCCACTCTTGGAGTGTGCACACAAGGTCTCATGTACACCAGAGCCTGGGCCAAACCTACCTGCTGGTCTTGGAGGGTCTCCGGGGTAGGCGGGGGGCGGCTGTGGCTCTCTCTGGGCTCATAAAAGCTGGTGGTGGAAATATCAGGGAGCATTCCTCTTCTTGAACTCTTTGGAGGCAGACATCCAGCTTGGGTAATTAGCACCGAGACCTGGCTCCAGGGAACAGCCTGTCGGCTCCAGCGCTGGGACGCCTCAGGCCAGACAGCCAGCAGGGTGGGAATACAGCCTCACCCATCAGCAGACAGGCTGCTTAAAGCCTGTGGCTAGACACGCCCCTTGATAAGGCCCTGCCCACCAGTGGGCAGGCACTGGCCCCTCCCACCAGGAAGCCTTCACTAGCCTCTAGACCAGCTTCTCCCACCAGGGGGCAGATAGCAGAAGCCAGGAAACAGCGATCTGGCAGCCTGTGGAATTTGAGTCCGCAAACACAGGGACCAACTGGTCCCTGGCCCTTGAGTGACACGAGGGGACTGAACTGCTGGGACACATAGGACACCCCCTAGAGAGAGCCACTTCTCCAAGGTCGAGAAACATAAGTAACCTTCCACATACGTAAAAACACAAATAGAAATTTAGACACAAAATGAGATGACAGTGGAAGATAAAGCCCCAGAACAACTAAGTGACGTAGAGATAGGCAATCTATCCAGAATTTGCTATCAGAATGATGACCTAATGATACTGCAAGACTTTTATTCATTCATGCATTTACTTGTTCACTCTCTCTGCACAGCACTGTTGTAAGAACCCAGGGTAATAACCAGCATCTGAACTCCATGAAGGGGAAAGACTGCGTGACACTGATAACCAGGTTGCAAAACAGAGTGATAGTGGGCGGGGAGATGTGTGAGGGGCTATGGGACTTCAAAGGACTGAGAGTTTACTTCTGATGGTGGATTTGGGGAAGGATTCACGGAGAAGGCAGCCTTCAACCTGGTTTTTGAAGGAGGACATGATTTGGGGAAAGGGTTTTCCAAGCCAAGGGACCAGCACGAGCCCAATCATGAAGGTGGAAATAGAGGACAATGCCAAGTGTTCCGGCAGCGCTGCAGCACAGATATGTAATAGGATACTGTGGGAGAGGAGAGATGAGACTGATTTGGATGGGGCCAAATCAGGGATGCCCTGAGGACTCATTTAAGGGTGTGTGTGTGTGTGTGTGTGTGTGTGTGTGTGTAAGGTCTTTGAGTGGGGCAGTCCTTTAGGACAATTAATTGCTCTGGCATCAGTGAGGAGGGAAGATTGACCATAGCAGTAGGGAAAACAGGTAGAGGTTATTTCACCCTGTGGAGTGGGCCTGAATGCGAGTAGAGTGACAAGAGGAAAGGAGGAGAGGGCCCTTGTGAGGAATGAGAGAAGTAAAATCACTCAAACTTGGGAACTGGCTGTATATATATAAGTGGGAAGGCACTTAGGATGGTTTTGAGCTGGGCAAAAATGAGGGTTGATGGTTTCTTAATTAACAGGTGATTCAAAAGGAGTAGTAGTTTAGGAGGAAAGATCATGAATACAATTTTGGATACACAGATGTGGGCCATCTGGATAGAAATGTCGAGAGGGCAGTTGGAAGTCTTGGGAATGAAGTCAGAGATAGCAAAACAGACATCAGAGTCACCTGCATGGTGGTGACAGGTGGAACCATGACAGCAGATGAGGTCCTGAGGGACAGGTTGGGGGAGGGGTGTCACTGCATGAGAAGAGAGTTGAAGGAGACCCCAGGGGAGAAATCAGGGAGGAAAGAGAAAATCCAGCTAACACACGGACCAATAGTGTTAGCTTACTGGGAGTCCGAAGGAGATGAAGGGTTGAATCATTCACTGGATTTTGTTACTATGGTGAGACTGGTGATCGCTGAGGGGACACTTTTCACTAGAGTCTTGACGATGGAATCCAGATTTCAAAGGGCAAATGTGTCAGGGGAAAAGGGAAATTAAATAGAGCATGCCCATTTTCAGGATACTTTGTACCTCAATCCAGGAATGTAACACACAGTATATTTGAGAAGGATTTCAACAAGAGTGTGATTAAAGAGTATTTTTTTCTTAATAGGTTTTTTTTTTTGGCCGCACTGCATGGCATGCGGGATCTTAGTTCCCCAACCAGGGATCGAACCTGTGCCCACTGCAGTGGGACTGCGGAGTCTTAAACACTGGATGGCCAGGGAAGTCCCTAAAGAGTATTTTTTGTAAACAATGAGCACCCTGCTTGCCTTAAACATTCCCTACATACAGAGTTCCTTTAGGGTAGAAACAGTGTCTTATTCATCTTTATACCCCACCTACCCCTGCCCTCTGAAAAGCCAAACCAGAAAAGCCAGGCCTTAACCCCATGACTGGATCTAAGCAGGAGCTCTAATTATCTGTGGTCTCATTGGGTGGATTCCCAGTGTGGCCCAGAACGTGGGGCAGCCAGCGGGGAAGGCCTATGGTGAGGTCCCTGCAGAGGAGCAGCTGAAGGCCATTTCCCACCCACCAATAATCCTCCTGGTATCACCGTTAATTGAGTGCTATGCACCTGCATTGTGTTAAACCAGGCAGGAAAGTGTGCTTCTAGGCCCTGCCCTCCCCCTCCTTTCCTAAAAGCCTTCCCAGTCCATTTCAGGGCAGAGGGCTTTCTCCCTGTAGCTTCCTTGAACCCTCACCCTGGCTTCCCTCACTCTTCTCTTCGGGAAGAGATTCCTGCCTCTTGGACTGCCCTCTCCTGATCTTCTTCACCGCCTTCTCTTACTTGCCACGCAGATGTGACCGTGTCCAGTGGATTCTCCTCTCTATATGTAATGGGGTCTCTCGGGGAGAGCTCATCCCACTCCAGGACTCCAGGACTTCCAAAATGCGCCGGCCCTTGAGCATCTGATCCAAGTTCCCTGCTCGCGGGCTGCTTCCCGTAAGTGTCCTCCGGGCATCAGAAACTCCACAAGTCCAAAGCTAACCTCGTTATCTTCACTCCTAAACTTGCTCCTTCACCCACGTGACATCGTCTGCCACCCAACTCCGGCCACGTCCTGCTCCCTGACCCTTTCCCTTATATTCATTACTCACCAAGTGAGGTTATTTCCATCAATGAAATGTCCGAAATATCCCTACAATCCATTCCCAGCTTGCAGTTTCCACCACTACTTCCCTAATTCTGGTCCTCACATCATTTGCTTCAGCTTTTACAATTACATTTTAGCTGCCCCCAGTTTCCTATAAAAGCCACTTGAAATACTATTGAGGCATAATTCCAAATACAGATATTTTCACCCTTCCGCTTAATTTTTTGGCGACATCTGATTATATAAAATCCGAATTCCTTTGCTTGGCATAGAAGGTCCTTTTTGTGGAGCCCCACTTTAACGTTCTTTCATCCCATGCCTCCCCTTTTCCTACTTAGTCTGTGTGGTAGCTGTCTTACCTCTCGTCCACACGGGTGAAATCACACTTGTCACTCAAGGCCCAGCTAAAATGTCACCTCTTAGGTAGAGTAGAATCTTCTACAACCCTGCTCAGCAGATTTAGGGTGCTGTGTCCCTTGGGCTCTTATCACTCCTTTGCCAATACTATTCATACTTGTCCCATTACCTCATTCTCTCCCTGTCACCCCTCCTTGCTTGGGAATGCACATAGGGAGAGACTCTCTCATTAATCTTTATCTCCCTAGCACCGAGCAAGGTGTCTGATAGATGTTGGTGGAACTGAACTGAGACCACAAAGAGTCCTCCAGTTTTGGGGGTTTTTTTTTTTTTGGTTTTTAAGCTTTTTAGCTAATGACTCTAGTGAATTGATTCAGGTCCCCTCACCTCCGTGGAATGCAGACTAAATTATGTGACAAGCAAATACCTTTCTTTTGTCAGAAACAGAAATCTATACCTCTTTAAACCATGGTCACTGGACTAGATTTCCCCAATAACTATTCCCTGGCTTTTTACCTTTTCCAGTACATTGCAACTGTCTTCTTTATGCCCTAATTTAGGTTTCCCCTGATCAACAACTTATCCTTGAGAGACAGACACTTCAGAGAAATGATTCATTTAAAACTTCTGTTTTTGTAGACGTCTTTAGGGAATGATTGTGATGGGGTGTGTGTGTGTGTGTGTGTATAGACACATATCCGCATAAACGTATTTGATAAGGAAATGTTCAGCAGTAGGCCAATTCAATAATTCATTTAGTGAATATTGCCTTTCATTCTTAATTTAAACCAGTCCTAGATGGCAACTAGCAGGGTTATTAACAATTGAAAAACATATTTCAGAAAACATTCAAAAGGCCAGCTTAAAAGACTTCGGTGGAGAAATGCTTAGCCGTGGCTGCGACAGTGTAAATGGAGTAGAATCAAATCAGAATTGAGAAGTGTGCCGACTGATTCCTGCTTCCACGGCTAATCGTGGGGACTAAGCATGTGTATCAATTACTGCTGAAAAGTTAAACTGACATTTTAAAATCCCAGTTTTTAAAAATTGCGGCAGTACTCAAAGACCCACTGCAGGATCTGACAGTGGACACGTGGGCTGCTCTAGGGATGTAGTTGAGGGGTAAAAAGTTGCATGAACAATATTTGCAAGGCTTTCATCTATATTCTGCTTTATTTGTGTGTGTATGTGTATATATATACACACACATGTACAGGACACTTAGTTTCCTTAAGAATTTTTACTGAATGTTTGGCTACAATACAGCCAACACTTAAGGATGTTCATTTTGAAATAGTGGTGCATACTGTTTAGATACAAACTTATGACTACCCTCAAAAAAAGCTTTGTGTTTTTCCCCTTAAACTTGGTGCATCACTGAGTACGGAGGAAGGTGAGTTGGAAGATCCAGTCCTGACTGAGTAACTGGCACAAAGCAGGCTGGGGAAATAGCACGATGCCAGGTGGAGTTCTGGGTTCCTAGGGCTAAAATGTGTGACAACGGTGGCTCTGTCTGGTGTAGAAAGGGTGGCCTGGGTTGGAGCTGGCCAAACGTGGGCTGAGAGGAAATATACTTTGTTTTTCTGCACTGAAGCCCAGGGAGGACTTTCTGAAGTGTGTGGGGCAGAACTCACCCAGTGCTGCTTCTGCTATATGTACCCTCTCGGCCCTTCCTTCCTGCTGGGGCCACTCTAGGCTGGACCCCTGGAATTGGTGCACCTCTTATTTTTCTGAACCCGCAAATCCTATCCTTACCACTTATAAGGTCTCAATTATAAATACTTTCCAGAGCTCTCGCAATAATTAGACAAGCTACTACGAAAGAGAGAGCATTATACATCAGTTAAAAACATATGCAAAACCAAAGCTCATTAGAGAAAGATAATATTCATGCAGATTTTACAAACCGTGTCTTTAGGGTGGCCCAATAAGTAGAAATATGGGGACCCATGCTTGTCACTTTTCATGCACATGGAGAGACTGGAAGGTACCATTCCTAAAGGAAGGGGAGGAACAGCCTAGGACCAATCATTAGAATTAACAGAACCAGTGACAAAGATATAGTATTACTGTTAGAATCAAGATTGCTTAGTACGTTTAGAGCAGCTGAATAAAAATTATCTAGGCAGTAAGAATAAAGACTTTAAGTAAAGCTGACCCTATCAAGCATGCAGCAAGTGAAATTAGTGAAAGACTGAGCTACGTTCATATTCCAAAAGTAGATTTTTTTTTTTTTCTCAAAATATTGAAGGCATCCTGAGGTGCTTTTAAGGAGGCACAAATGTTTAAAAAGTTTTGAAATTGTAACATCAGAATTTTTGCAGAATTTTCTCGTAATGATAGGGTGTTTTAGTGAGACCAGCTGTCATTTGAGAAGTCACAGTAATCATTTCTAAATTTTGAAAAATCCTCAAATCAAAGACATGGTGTGCCCATGTTTATATTTATGTTTTCTCTAATAATCTCATAAATTCTTACAGCTCTTTTCACCTGTGACAATTTGCTTATTTATATTCAAAGTTCACAGTTGACTTGCTGGCTGTAATTATTTTCTGGAAAAAAATAAAGCTGAAAAAAAGGCAGCCAGGTTTTTCCTGTTCTACATGGCTGTACTCACCTGTCTGAGGGCTGTGCTCTGAAACCAGCCTCGTAGCGGCTGTTTTGGTCTGTGTGTATCTCGGCCCCTGGGCTACAGTTCTTTACATACATGAAGATGGGTATTAGAAATTCTGGACTATCTGTCAGTGATCTCCGCGAGACAGGCCCCTGGGAGATGTAATAACCACTCCCTGCAACGCCTGACGCTATGTTCTCTCAGCTCCACACGGTGTGAGGTAGAGGGGGATGTGAAGTTACCGTGATCAGAAACACTTAATCCACGCGGCTCAGACATTTGGGGGCCTGATCCCCCCTTTGCCAGTATATACTGATGATATTCCCTGTCTGAACGCCTAACTTGCCCCACACATGCTGCCGTGTATCCACGGCTTCAACACGCAGAACGGAACAGCGCTCCGCATGGATGTCCCATTATGCCCCCTGGGATGGTTTTCATTGCACAGACTGTGTCTGAGGGCAGGGAGTCTCAAGGGTGGGAATGAACAATTTGAGGTTAAAGGGAAAGTAGAGCCTCTCTGTGGTGAGGGAACTAACGCTTAACAATGAATGTGAGGGGGGAAATTAAATTTCAGAATTTATTGAGTTTGCCATTTAGCCCTGCCAAGATGCAAGTAATTCTGTACAAAAACCGTCAAGTGGTTTTAGTGTCACACAGAGAAGGCTCTCATTTGGTTTTAAATGTGGGCTTTACTGGGCTTGAAAGATACATGTGCTAGGAAACCTTGGACCAGAAGGTCAAATCAAAGAGCCCAGAATATGGTAGAAAAAATTGCTATGAAGGCTGTAGCAGAAAGCATGGTGAAATGTGAAAAACAGAGTTGCATCCTGTGCTAGGCATATCTGATACATATGTTATGAGTGTACATGTTCAGTCCTAAAATTCAGGGTCCTGATGAGGCCAGGGTCACTATCTGTTGGAGAATGTGTGCCAAAAAAACCCAGAGACCTTTTGACAGAAGTGTAAACACAGATTCTTCTGTAAGCAAATGTCTGAGCTAACTTAGAGTTAACAGCTGTTTAGTCCAGGCTAAGTGTGTGTTTGTTGTTCTGTTAAAATTTTTTTTGAACCCAAACAGCACACTGAAGACGGTGTGATTCTCAATGTTTAGAGATTTTGCTACAATTAGAGCGTGTAATTCAAGCCTGGAGTAAGGCATTATATAATAGCATTTTTGGTCCTGACTGAGGGAGTTCAGTTAAAAAGAAATGTTGGGATGTCTTTGTCAGAACAGGACATCAGGGTAACCCTAACTTTGAGCAAGGCTGTAGGCAGAATTCTCAAATAACAAAAATCTGGCCTTATGGATTCACTAATTCTTCCACTAGAAATGAGGGGTTTTGAGTACTTTAAAATGAACACTGGTGAGTTATTTGATTAGGGAACACCAGGATAGGGCAATAGGCCCAGGCATCTCTGAAGGGATGCTTTAGAGACTTGACATTTGCTGGTTATGGCAGTTGGCTGGACCTACCCAGGAATTTGTCTTATGGTATTAAACTCCACTTTTAGTACCTGGAAAGTGGGGTTTTGTTGGCAAGCTCCTTCATAGGGGTCAAAGTCTTTTCTGTATCATATCTATTTTGAGACAAGAGAAAATCAGACAGTGGGGAAAACAGCTTTGGCATTTAGCACCAGCTTCATAATGGGTGTAGTTGAGGGGTCAGAAGCTTATCGTGAATCAACACTGTCATGCTCTGAACACAGGGTCAGGCTGTCCTCAATGAGGAGTGTGGGAGCTGAGCTCAGACTGTCAAAAAAAGCCTGAGATGGAAATGGGAGGAAAATCTAGTCCCCTTTCTTTAATTTTAACAGTTGCAAGTCTGAATGGAGAGCGATTCAGATTTGATGGGCAAAGGAGCAGCGGGGTTTTGAGGGGGTGAGGCTCTGACAGTGAGAGGTCGACAAGACATAAAGAGAACAACAGAAAGCAGAAATTCCTGCAGCTGGCCTTTACAGGAGAGCTAGAGGAGACATGGATTTGTCTCCGGGGCATGGGATTCTCTGGGATGGCACTTTAAAAATACAGAGTCCTGAGCCAAATCAACCCAATCCTGTGTGCGTGTGTGTGTGCATGTGTGTGTGCAGCTTTAAAACCATGATGCAAGCTTTCTTTTAACCTTGATCGCCTCTCCTCCCTTGCCCTCCATATAAAAACGGTTCTCTGGAATTTGTGACTTCTTTGAGGCCCGTTCCAATGCTCTTACAGAGCTCAGCAGCGTTTCCTCTGAGAAGGCTGCCTCCTCCCTGGACTGTTGTGGAAGCAGCCCTCTCTTGGGAGAGCTCAGCTTCATGTTAGGGAAAGCAAGAGAAAGTTCTTACCAGAACCTAAATACAACTATCCAGCATGAGTTACTGGAGGAGTTGGAATTTTTAGGTTTTCCAAGATGCATGTGGAGCCCTTCTCAGTGGGGACTGGGAAAGGTAGCTGTTCATTCACTCATTTCCTCCAACAATTTAAGTGTTAGGGAACTGAAGGAGGTCAGACCTCAAGAGCTAAATGGGATCTTCTTGGTTGATTTCTTGGTTACTTCATGGTCTAATATATTTTATCAGAGTCTTAAATGCCTAACAAGCGAGGACTGGGGGAAATGAGTCACTTAATATATCCTGAAAAAGAATAATGTATGTTGGGAAAATATGCAAAAAGAAGGAATTTCATCATAGTCCAGGGTTTCCAATAAAATGATGTGAAGAAATGGGATTTCACCCCCATCCTTAAAGCACTTTAATAAATGAGGTTTTGGCTGAGCAGTGGGGAAAAGAATTTCAGACTTGTGTATCCTTCAAGGAAGCCCCCTGCGTCTGACTCCATGAAACAGGAACTTAGTGGAAGTTTCATGATTAGTGAATTTCCTGGGGTTCCCTAAATGCTGCAGAGAGCAGTCTGGAGCCTTGCAGCCAAGGAAGAGCCCTGTTCTCTGTATGATACAGCCACAGTTCTGCCTGATGCCTGTCCTCTTCCCTGATCTGGCTCAGTGGAGGTGAACTGGAGTGATTTGTGGAAACACTCCTGGAAAAGGAAGATACACTCAACTGTGAATGTCAGAAGCTGAAATTCAATTTCAGAATTTATTATTGAAGCAAGCCACCTTTTGCCCTATTAAAAATGCAGGTGAAATAGTGCAAAGGCTATGGAACCACTTAAAGTTCCAATAAACGTGGTCTCTGAGGCAAAGGCAACAGAGACTCTCCCCGTGTCTGGTGGGCACAGAGCCGTGCACCACGGACGCCTCAGGCTGTGAGGTTACAGAGCTCCAGGCTGAGATCCACGGGAGGGGAAGAGCAATGATTAGCAAATTTGCTCAATGGAGTTTTATCTCACTAACTTGGAATTGAGAATAATTCAGACTAGGTCTAAGCAGAAATTTACCCATACTCAGCAAGTCCTTTTCTTCAGAAAAAGTACAAATTATTAGTATAAGTATTACAAAGGAAATGCTTAACAGATTAAAGAAGCCAAGTGCTTTTCAAGGATCCTTAACACTCTAGAAGTACTTATTAAATTCCACGAATAACTAATAAAACCCACTAAAATTTTTTTCATTAGAGCAGATCCTTTGAGACCTTTTAATCAGTCACCACACTATTAGAATCAATTGTTATACGTATCCTCATTCTTAGACATTCAGCTCACTGAGGGCCAGGACTGTGTCTTACCTTCAGTGCCTGCAAAGTGCCTTGCACATAGTAGGTGCTCAGAAAAATCCTGCTTTCGTTGAGGAAATAGTAATGATATTAATTAATGATATTAATTACAGGATCTGCCTTACATGGAATATGTGGTAGGAGTATAATGTCTAGAGTTGACCTTTGTATGATCAGAGGGAAGAAAGGATTTGAACAAGTAATTGTAAACAAGATTATAGGGGTAGGCTTATAACATTCACATGCTAATGCATATTATTAAAGAAGAATAAACAAACACTGCTTACTGCCATATAAGTAGAGACTGGTACTGCTTAATCTGGTGCTCTAATATTATTGTAAATCATTTTTATTTACTGATTAAAGGAAGACTTTTAACTATTTAGCCCATTCATTTCTTCAGCTATAGTCTGAATATATATAGTATGGCTCAAATAGACCTTTTCTTACTTAATGTAGTTACATTACACTTATAAAATGTAAACAATTTCATTTACCAAAGGCCTGTAATACTCAACACCTATCAAAGATACAATTAACTTTGAAAATGGAAGTGCAGGCAGAGGTCTAACTCATGGATCGGCTATTTCTTTCCCCAAAGGGAAATGTGGCCATTTGATGTTAGTTGTCCCTGGGCCACTGGTATTCTGAGAATTTTGCTTCCTCCTGGGAACCCTGCCTGGCCTCCTAAGACCATTGAGATCATTTACAATCAAACTCACTTCAGCATTCTTGTCATAAAGACCTGTAATGTTGCTTAAGGGAATCGACAGGTCAGATCACCAACCGAGACTGGAAAGCATAATTCTGTTTTCTTTGTTTTGATGAGATTTGAACAGCAAATATTACCAGGGCAAGGCTCTGCGCTGGTCTGAACTGCTTGTGGAGGACATTTTTTCATCCAGCGGCGCCTCTATTTACCCTGGCCCTGGCTCTGTGGCTCAGTGTGTACATCAAGCAAAATGCTCCTTGTAGTCCCTGAATGCTAATGAAAGACACCTGTATGTCAAGACAGGGTGAGAATCTGCATAATATACTCCTATGCAGCTTTAGAACCAGGATGCATGCTTTCTTTTCTCTTAACCTTTTTAGATTCAATTGTAACAGCAAGAACCAGTATTCAGGAGGCCGCTGCTCCTGCCGTATCATCTTTTGATCCTTTCCTCAGTATGATGGAGTCAAGTTTCCTTCTTCCTGCTAGTTGTTGAGATGTATGTGTCAGGGGAGGGGGAACCCAAGCTCTCATTGAGTTTATAATCAACAAATTCTTATCCTGAGGACGAGAGTGGAGTTGAAGTGTCTATCTCCTGAGCTGCTCTTTCAAGGACTTAACTATGAAAGCAGCTTCTCCTCCGAAGCCCTTATCATTTCCCCGCCCTCCTCACAGCTGCCGAGCCGCCCCTGTGAGCAGCCACTATGCTCGCTCGCTCGTGGCTGCATTTGCTGATTTTCGCCTCTGAATTGGCTGAGGTGTGTCTGCCGATGAGTGTCACGGTAATTATGGATGGCAGATTTGCAGCATATTTATTCCCTACCTCAGCTCACTTGGCTTCACACCATCGATTGTGTAGTCGACAATCTGACAGATTACCTGGGGTATTTTTTTCTTTCCATTGTACCTGCGCTTATCTCTCTGTCACAGATCACCTTAATGACTCTGAGCAAGAGAGTTTCGTATTTCTCTTGACTGAGATCAGCTTTTCCCTGACGTGTCCAAAAGTCCAGATAAGGGTCTTGCTTCAAAGCTGTTCTGAATTCTGAAGGTATCAGAGGGAGGGTTGAGGGTTATCACCTAAACCCCTCCAGAGACTGTTGTTTGCCAGTCTCTTCACCTTCAGAGTTCACTCTTGCCCAGGCTGTGTTAAGCCTCTACACTTCCCTAACGTAACATCTGCTATGGATTCTGATAACTCCCTTTAACCAGCTTTTAAGGCTGGATTTTATGCCAAGATTGGGATCTTAAAGGGCAAACAAAGGAAACAAACACAAGATTATACTCATAGTTGACAGAAAAATCAGTTTTCCTGTCATTAGGGTGCATATGGACAAAGCGGATTATATCCTTGGTTACATCTACTAGTAAGCTCAAGGATTTTCGTTCATCGTTCTTGTTGCTGTTGTTTTGTTACCTGCACCCCTTGCCAATTTTATTAAAACACACTCTAGCCTATCTTGGGCAACAACAAAAATAACCAAACTGTGTTTCACGAGAGAGTCTATTTAACTGATGCTGGAGGAATTGTGATGTTGCTTAGCTTCGGGCACTCCTCATACACTGGGGGCATCTGCATAGTCTGTGAATGTGTGGCCACTTCGCGGCTCGCTCCTGGTGCCGCACAAGTTCCCAGAGCAGGCTTGGGACTGCTATCCTTAGAAAGGCCTTCTTGCAAGGCTGGCCTTTGGCTGGCATCTGGGAACGTGACTGGCGATCCATTCCCTACGCTAATATATAGCTTTCCTTAAGCGATAAGGGCGTCTCACTGTACCTCAACTGTTTGTACGAACAATGTGGTTTATGCTCAACACCTGCTTTCCTTCTTGGGAGTCTGGAACTTGGGTACGTGCCAGGCAGAGGGTGCCTGCAGGCCCAGCCCCCAGGAGGAACCTCGGGTGCCGGTCTCCCATGGACCTTGCAAGGCAGCCACACGGTCGTGCATATGCTGCTTCATTCTTGTTGCTTCGGGAAGAATGCTCTCTGGGTGGCCTCTGTGCCCCAGGAGTCCCATAAGCAAACCTCTGAATGTGGGGTGGTCTTGGGGACCCTGAAACAGCCTCATTAGTCGTTGTGAGGTTCCAGAAATATCATTTGAGGTGTCATCCTCAAAAATGCTGATGTGATCCCTAACCTTCTTGGTTTCTTATGCATAATTTGGACTTAAGATTTTCCTGAAGAACTAATGTTTACTTAGTTTATGACTATTCTTTCACTTCCCTAAAGGAGATTGCTTCACTCTTTTAAACTTGTTCTTTTGTGACGTAACCTCTAAAATTATTTTACAGTCAAAATCCATGTCAAATCTAACATCAAAAGTAGCAGACAAGCTCTACCACTACCCGTGTATATGATTTAATGTTACAGTTTAGAAGAATACATTCAAAAGTTCTGCAGTACTGCTGGCGTTAAGAGTATTGACAATGGGTCCCTCAAAAGTGTGCCCAGATATTTATCAAACTCTCTGTGTTGGTTAATTTTGGAATTTAACCTTAACTAGATATTTTCAGACGACATTAAGAATTAATGGGATAATGTCGACATGATCTTGAATTTTGGTGCTGTTCAAAAACATGTTTTTATTTTTTTGCTTTGAGGCAGCTTCATGCTCATGCATTACAGTCTGAGTTACGCCACGCTGGTTGGCAGACTATTCTAATTGCTCGCTACAGAGCGGCAGCAGGTGTGGTGGGTGCTCAGAGTAGGGACCAAATAGTGATTCTACAAAAAGAATAGAAAGCTCAGGAGAGCCGTGTTGTTCAGGTTAATTTTTAAGATCAATTTGTTAGAACAATAAGAACAGCATTAACTCTATGAGAACCCCTGGATGTAGATAACAGGTCTTGTCATGGAGTGAAACACACCTTTAAAACGAGATCTTTTTCAGAAGTGATAGAATCTCACAGGTCGGTTTCATATTACTGAATCCCTTTATGTGCTCTAGGGTGCAAAAAGCTATTCTATTTCAAGAGTTCAGATTCTTTACAAAGGGATGAATGCCAGTGCCATTACACAGGCTCAGGCCTGTGCTTATTGCTAATATTAATAATTAAAAGTATTTAATTAGATCCAAGTATTAAGGATGGAAAGCTATGAAATATTTCCTTGGGCATACAGCCAACCCTACAGAAATTTCTGAATGGTGTCCTACTTTTAATGTGAGGGCTTACCAGCCCCTCCTGTAGGCTTTGGGTGTGTTCAAGACCCTGGAAACAAAGTATTTAAGGGTCGTTGAATTCAGATATTTCAGCTGAATGCAGGGTTATATCTGTCCTGCTAATAAGGAAGTGTTCAGTCAGTTATTAGGTAACTTAGGCAGAAAGCATAATTTGAGAGGAAAAAGTACTATTTAGATTTTGGGGAATGGAAAGGAGAAAATGAAAATCAAATTTATCTAGATCAACAAACAATTTGAAATACTCATTCGATCAGCAGTTAGATCCTGTTTCCCTAATCTGGACAGGTATTATCTGCACTACCTCTGTACTGATATCTGTCTGTCTGTGTCTGTCTCTCTGTTACTCCCTGTGATTAATTAAAGACCAGCTCAGGTTTCTCTGCTTTTCATGTAAAGACCACACAGCACTTTCTGATATGCTAGGGTAATGATGTCAGCCTTGCCTTAAATGGGCTGCTGGGAAATAACACCATTAAAGACTTCTGAAGGCAAACCTATGAATTAAAATGCATTTTAAAGCCTTCCTCAAAAGCATCTAGATATACAACACAGGAGTGAATTTTTGGGATATCCCTAAATGCCAAGGCAATGCAACCACTGCATGAACTGAAGTTTATGTTTTAATCTTCACACCTTGAAGATTTGGTCTTGCTTGTCCCCTGGCCCCGGTTACACATCTCACGGGACAGTCTGATGCACGAGCCATTTTAGGAAATAATTGATAAATTACTGTGGACTCAAATGAACAGAGGACTATCAGTCAAATTACAAAAGTTCTAATATAGGAATGTGGCAAGAACTCCCAGCACACTCAGAGATGCCCTGAAGGTCCTACATTTGCTATTTTCAACATTACCTAAATAAGGGAGCAAAAGAAAGAGCTCACAGAAATATATACCTTGTGCTTAAATATACACATGTGTATATACCTACAGCTATTGATCACTAAATATATATTTAGATAGAATTAGGGAACTGATGTAGTTTTATAAATAAGCACAGGCATTTACAGTACACAGAAGAAACAGAAAAAAGGTGAATCAAAACGTGAAACGTACCATACTCTGGGACCTGCCCCGTCCCGCGCTTCAGCAGTAGCCTGACTCTTCTTCCTCCAGATTTGATGAGCTCTATTGCTCTGGCGTGTGTCATGTCTCTGGTGCTCTCCCCATTGATTTCAATGATCTGATCTCCTACCTGTTAATTAAAGAGACATCAAGTCAGCCAAAGGTGGTTTTATTCAAGTTGCATTTCCAACAGATTAGAGAAGCAGCCGTAGATGACCAGTTTCCAGAGAGCAACTGAACAATTTGGTTGCAGCCTGCTGCTTCTTAGAAGAGGCTAATCCCTGGCTACATCCTGAAT
The DNA here is from genome assembly GCF_028021215.1 of Eschrichtius robustus. NCBI lineage: Eukaryota > Metazoa > Chordata > Mammalia > Artiodactyla > Eschrichtiidae > Eschrichtius > Eschrichtius robustus. The sequence goes on from NC_090831.1 coordinate 21,976,907, forward strand.
CTGACCACCAAACTTTATTTACCTTTATAGAACCTCAAATATTAGACCATGGAGGTTGTGATGATATGTCACTTATATTTAGCCAGTATGGCAGAGGCCACAGTTGAACTGTTTAGGATTTTCTTAAAAAATTAGGGAATATGTTTGATACTGCAATTCAAAGTAAGCTGGCATCTTTGCTTTGAATCAAGAAGTAAATATTTTAAGGCTTTTTCATTGAACACATTAGGCAGGTATCTAATTCAAAGTGTTGGATGGAATGATTTGTTTTCGGGTTTCTCTGAGAATTTTTGTTATGCATCATTTAAATTTTCCTGGGTGCTATTATGCTATTGCTTTCTTTGTAAACAGTGGTTGGTTGATATTCAAGTTTGATGATGAATTTTCTATCACAGTCCTTTGAATTAAAAATGACTCCATTCTCCACACATGAGTAATGCCCTTGCTAAATCTTTGCCATGCTCACACCTGATTGCCAGAAACTGTTTGGTTAAGTACCAATCCCTCTTGAATTGCTGGAAGTGCCTGGTTTCCATTAGCAGTTCCCGTTTAGCCTTTGTGAATAGATATTTGGAATAAAAGAGGTTCAACCATGAGCACCTCATGTAACTCTCACAGTACCATTATTGCCAGGAAGCTTTGAATTAAAATGTGTTTGATTTCAGTGCAAGTCACTTAAGACAAATTAGCCAGGAAAAGCACAATAAGTTGCTTTGCAAAAATGCTGTTTTAGTTGGGTTCCTGAAACAAAGCAGATCCCAGCCTAAACTCCATAATGCAGACAGAATTGCAAATAAACTCCCTACAGGGCAGCAACATCTAGGTTGATGCTTCAGGCTGGGCAAGAACAGGAACAAGAAGTTGTCGTCACAATGGCAAAAGGGCATTAAAATAAGCCCCTTCCCCCAAAGGGGGACGGGGGAGAACAAACACAAGCTTATTGTAGCAAGGAAGTGACATCTCCACCTAAAAAGGACTCCCTAAGGGGCAAGGATCCCAATGTAATGAAGGTAAAGACTTCCCCCTTTGTGTACTCGGTGGCCTTTGGAAGTACCGTTTTAAGGCAGTGGAAGAGGTTGGCCTCACTGGCATGAACTCCACATTCCATAGAAGAATCACAAAAGACAGGACTAAATTAATTAGTTGTAGGGCCAATATTTGCACCATTTTTCTTCAGGTCTCCCTAACTGTCACCTTTCCCAGGAGGCAACGGGCACAGCCTGAGGTCCAGCAGCTAGCCTGAGGTCCAGCAGCTAGCCTGAGGCCACATATCCAAGCCAGTAGCAGAAGAGGGACCAATTATCCCTCTCCCAGCAGTCCTCACTGAAACCTCAAGGCACAGTATCAAATTGTAGAGATAAAAACAAAAGTTCCGATAAGTTGTTATAATAGAGTCTTCATTCCTGGCTTCTCTCTTCAGATTCACATACTCGACTGATTACTAAACATCTTCACCTCAATGTCCGGCAGGCCACTCTATCTCAACGCCAGCAGACCGGGTGTTTCTTTCTCCCAAATTAGTTTGTCCTCTCAATTCCTAATCCTGGGTGATAGCACCACCATTTATTTACCCAAGCCAGAAACCTGGGGGTCCTGCTGAGCTCCTAGCTCAATTCATGTCTTTACCTGGATTATTCCAATACTCTCCCACCAATGTCTTCTCATTGTCACCAGTATCATTCTTCTAAGGGAGATCTCCCCAGCTGCATCAGGCTGACTGAGGCAGGTAGGGCCTTCCATGTGCCACTGTTCTCTTGCCTTCTCCTCCCTATAGGCCTGGTGCTCTCCCAATCTTCCTCAAGGCCAGCCCAAGCTCTTTTCCCCTGGGATGGCTTCCTAGACCCTGTCTTCTCCTCGGGCAGAAGTGTGCAATCCCTCTGCTCAGTCATTGCTGCACCCCGCTATGTTATCTATGACACCGCATTACACAATTATGCTTCTCAGTCTTCCCTCCTCAACTTTGAGCTTCTTCACTCATCAAACAATTTCTGAGCACTGATTATGTGCTAGGCAGTCTCCTGGGGAGATCAGATAAAGAGAGATAAATGGTATAGCTTCTATTTACAACATGTTCTCAGTCTAGTTAGAGAAAGTGGGTAAATAAGACAATTACTATTCAATATCTCTTTGCTCTGACAGAGGTATTCACAAAGTGCTAAGGGAAGAGAAGGGAGGGGCATCTAACTTAGAAGAGTGGGGCTGGTAGTCAGAGAGAGCTTCCTGGAGGTGGTGACATCTCAACTGAGTTTTGAAGTATCAGTAGGAGTGCCCCTGGTGAAGGAGGAGGAAAAGCATTCTAAGTAGAGAGGACGGCATATGCCAAGACCCTGAGATTTGACAGCAAAGCACTGAAAACTTTGAACAAGGGGTAAGCTGACCAGGGAAGCAGAGTGGTATTTAGGAATCTCCCTGAGACAGTGTGAAGGGTGGATTGGAGAGAAAGTGGGAGACTGAGGAACGGAGCTGAAGTTGTGAGGCTGTCACATTGTTTATCCAGGTGAGAAACTTGGGAGACTGTGGGGAAGAAAATCATGGGACACATGAGGGCAGGGACTAGGCCCCATTTGACTGTGTATCTTGTATGGGGTGCACTGTACCTATTTGTGAGTGAATGAATGAAGCATTTCCACATGGCTCATCTTGAGAACCATGCAGGAATGGGTTATAAGCACTCTTGACCCCAAACTCAAACCCTGACAGACAGCACTGCCTGAGGACACTTCTGTTTCAAGACTGACATTTCAACAAGAACCCTGTGGAAGGCGAAAGGTATCTTGTGGTGTGATAGAAACAGTCACACTTAGAAAATCTGATGTTTTCATTCTCTTGTCTGTTTGTTATTTTCCCTTTTCCCTACTAAGAGCCATGAGAATTAAGGGAGAAAAAACTAGCCGGGGAGAGAGAAATGGTGGGTGGGGAGATTGTGTGGGAGGTTGAGAAGCAGAGGGGTTCAGGGGCTGCACAGGGGCTGGGCTGACGTCTCTGGTGTGGGATTTTCAGGATTTGGCTCTGGGAAGAGTTAGGGATGCATTTTTATTGAGTTCCTGGAAGCCTGAGCTGACCTCTTGGCTTGGCAGCTTTCCGTGTGAGGTCCCCTCGGAAGGAGAAGAAAACAACTCTGATGCTGGCTGAATCGAGGGTCCTTAGTCCCTTGTCTAAGACTTTCAGTCTCTCCCAAGCCCCTGTCCATTCCAGGGTGCCAGTGGAGACGGTCTTCCTGCCTCACTGGGAGCAATGGAAGTTTGGGAACAGTTCAAAATCTTACCAAATTCAGAAAAAAAAATTTTGAGGTGGGACGCTGGTCAGGCAATGAGATGGAAATGCTGCCACGGTCATAGATCTGAACCTTACAGGTGTTCTGGGCAGATTGCAAAAGTGGGTCAACTCATTTGGATCTAGTGTCAGTGGTAACAAACTCGGTCCAGGCCCAGCCTCAAGACTCCCATCTCTCCTTGTGAAATGACATAAATGGTAAAAAGGTTTACTTTCCATTTTCATTCCAATATCAGCCTTATATAGAGTCATTTTACAGGGAGCTCCGTAAATAAATTTGGGATGTGATTCCTTTCACTTTCACCCTCTTAGCATCCGATGAATAAGACGGGTTTGTCAGAGGGAGAAGAGGTTCTCTTTACCTTCCGACCTCCATACAGCTGCCCAGCTGCAGCCATTTGAAGTGTCCCTTTCCTACACTGCAGTGAACTGTTTGGAGGGGGGCGGTTAATTTGATAGAACAACCGCAGTGACAGTAGCAAATGTGCGTCCCGTTCAGGGATGAAGAAAAAGACCGGTTGTGACTCTGATGTAGTCTTCTTTTCCCACACACCGTGGAGCTATTTTCTATTGAGCTGCATTACTAAAATGAAACTTTAAAGATCTCCTCCACTTGTTCTTAGAGAATTTTTAAAGTATCAAGTTCTAGTTAGAATTGAGAGAGAGATGGGGGAGAGGAAGAGAAAGACACACAGGCAGACAGACAGACACACCCAAACCAGGTAGAGGTAATTCAGGAATGTGTGTGTTTGTTTTGTGTGGATCAAGGAGATGTCACATGTAGGAAACTAACCAAAGGACATAAGATGAATCCTAGGCATTCTTTTTTTTTTTCCTGTGGAAGAAATGCTTTTATCTGTGGTCCCCTTGGGGAAACTGACAACCTTACAGCAGTGTCTCAGGGGCAAGGCGGAGTGAGAGAAGACTGCCATTTCTTGGCCCAGTCTAACAAGTTCTGCATTTCTACTCATTTCTATTCACATCTTGGCAGATTTTTCTTTAACAAAACTATTACCAAATCCTCGAACTTGCTTGAGGCCCTGCAGGTAAAACCTCTCTTCTTTTTTTTTAAAATAATTTTATTTATTTATTTATTTATTTTTGGCTGCGTTGGGTCTTTGTTGCTGCGCACCGGCTTTCTCTAGTTGCGGCGAGCGGGGACTCCTCTTCGTTGCAGTGCACGGGTTTCTCATTGCAGTGGCTTCTCTTGTTGCAGAGCACGGGCTCTAGGTGCATGGGCTTCAGTAGTTGCAGCACATGGGCTCAGTAGTTGTGGCACACAGGCTTAGTTGCTCTGCAGCATGTGGGATCTTCCCAGACCAGGGCTCGAACCCGTGTCCCCTGCATTGGCAGGCAGATTCTTAACCACTGCGGCACCAGGGGAGCCCAAAACCTCTCTTCTTATTGGAAAGCCAAGGCAGGTAAAAGTAAAAGCTTCAGTATATATATATATATATATATATTTGGCCACGCCACGCGGCATGTGGGATCTTAGTTCCCTGACCAGGGATCGAGCCGGGGACCCCGGCGGTGAAAGCGCCAAGTCCTAACCACTGGACAGCCAGGGAATTCCCAAAAGTTTCAGTATTTCTTAGCAGTTAATAGTTCAGGTTGTAAGAAAAAAAAAATTGAACTCTGTACTGTATGCGTTTTTGTAGTAAAGTCATATAGAAAGTATTTGGTTTGGCTCAACTAAATCTTTATACAGACTATATTAATCCTGGACTTACTTCAGCCCCAAGTCTTGGTAGTTTCTGCTCAAGGCTTGCTTGGATGTCTCCACAGACATGCCTGGCTGGTTGCAATCAGATAATTGCCCTCACACCACAAGAACCTATTTCACATGATTATACATGACCGAAGTGATCCTAGATTATGACTAGGTGTGAGGAATTGTGCTCCGTTAGAATTTTATGCCAACACAATGATCGATGTCTCTAGTCTGTGTTTCATGAGAGACTTAGCTGTGGACCATTTGTGCGGCTAATGGTCCGAGGTCACAGGTTAGCTTTGTCATAATTCTTTCCTTACAGGCTGGTTTCGCCCGCTGACTCTAGACCCCTCACGAGCAAGGAATGTACCTACTGCCTTTGTGTCATCTATACCTGTCACAATTCCTGACAAGTAGGCCCTCGGTTAATCACGGTTGAGTAAATGAATGTTAGCTTTGCTTTTCAGTTATAGTGACCGTCTTCATTTTCATGAAAGTTCAGCTTTTGTGCACCTTAGCATATACCGTAAAGCTTTCTTGAAATACTGCCTTAGGCACTTGCAGCCAAACCGTAACAATTTCAACAGTACTTACAGGAGACCAAATGAAGTTTCAGTAAAGGTGACCTACACAAATTGTTAGAGACAGGTATGTTATTGTTATGGGAAACAAATGCTAAAGGATAGAGAGAAAGACGAAGGGAGGCTGAGTTCGAATAAAATCAGAAAAACAGAATCAGAATTAGAGTCTTCGCTTCTGCCTGCCACAGGTATCGTCACTGGGTGCTCTGACGAAAGGACACCTGGGCCATAATGGCCCTCCTGGAGCAAAGGACAGGCTGATTTTCAACTCGATAATGACCGTTAATATATCATGGCTGTTTTCACAATTAACCTTCGTTAGATATTATTTAATAACTATTACAGTAAAATTCTTTTCCAAGGGGTTACACTGAGTGCTTTGGTTCACCTTCCCATGTCTTCCGTGAGACTAGTGATTAAATTAGATGGCATCCAAGTGCCTATTATAGGACCTGGCTCCGGTTACAAACTGCTGTGCACGATTGCCTCAGCAAGGCACAGAAGCCCATCAAGTCAGCAGGCTTTTCCAGAGAGAACTTCTAACCCCACTGGAAACTGAAATTCAGATTTGAGAGCACTGAAACTATGTGGATTTTATTTGCCTCAATTAATTTATATGTTGAACTCTGTCTGAAACTCTATGCTATGTTCTAGACAGTAATCACTTAAAAAGAAAACATCCCAACATCTCTTAAGAAACTTCATCCAAAGAGAAGTGTGAAATAGCCCTGGTGGATTTCCAGAAAAGTCCTTAATCAAGGTTATACCCGAGCACATACCTGCTTGGAAGGGTCATGGAGGTGAGGGGAATGGAAGGGGAACAAGAAGTTATGGGCCGCTGCAGAGTTCTGAGGGCTTACGCCTTGATGTGGGTAGGGTACCTCATGTCACGTTTTTCTTATTTGTGTATTTTCCCTTTAGAAAAGATTTAGTCATAGCTCAAAAAATGTTCCGTCTCTGACTTGGGCAGGGGTGGAGCCTTGGGTGCTCACTCAAGTTAGGGGGCCGCTGTGGTGGAGATTCAGGGGGCACTCTTCGTTCAAGAGTTTCCATTTCTCATTCTTACCTTTAAAATCCTCTAAATTAAAACATGGAAATATATCTGAAATTTCAAGATAATGTAGTAGCCCAATTGTGGAAGTCAACTCTAAATTATAGTTTGGTATCTTTATCACCAAAACTTTCCTTTTTCTTTGTCGAATATTACTAACACTAATCTCATACAGGGAATTTTATTAGATTGCTTTTTTTCTAAATCTCACTCTTCCAGGGCTTTTAATTGGTGTTGATGTGCCCTTCCTCAGGTCCCCCATTCCCTGCTCTAGGTATGCTTTCTGGGTGGAGCAGTTCTCTTTCTGTGTCTTTGCAGATGCTGTTCCCTTTGTCTAGACTCTGCCTTTCCTCGTTCAATAACTAAATCCTGCTCATCCCTTACAGCAAAGCTCAGGTATGCCTGCATCCAGGAAGCCTTCTATGATCCCCCATCAGTCCTGGGTTGGGTGCCTTTCCTCAGCATTTCTTTAAAAGTTGGCCCTCCATTTCCACAGGTTTTGAATCCACAGATTCAACCAACCATAGATGAAAAATATTTTTTAAAATTCCAGAAAGTTCCAAAAACCAAAACTTGAATTTGACATGCCTGGCAACTATTTGCATAACATTTATATTGTATTTATAACTACTTACATAGCATTTATACTGTATTAGGTATTATGAGTACTCGAGATGCCTTAAAGTATGATCATGTATTATGAGAACATATTTTATATGCAAAATATATGCAAATACATTATATATAAGTCGTTTATATGTAAATGGTATGCCATTTTATATAAGGGACTTGAGCATCCTTGTATTTTGGTACCTGTGGGGATCCTGGGACCAACCTCCATAGATAACAAGGGACAAGTTTATTGACCTTTGCCTATCACAATGCTGTAAGCCCTCCAAAGGCAGGGACTCAGTCACATGGGAAATACCCATACGTATTTGTTCAAAGGATGGATGAACAATTGAAAGAAGGAGCTTTCAGAATCTGTGTTTTGACTCTATGTTCCTTATTGTTTAAACCAAATTTAAGCAAGATGTGTAAAAAGTTTTAAATTTGGTTTCATGGTATATGTCAACCAGATTTGACCATGATCAAATAATATAAAGTGTACGTAAGTGCCTTGTAAACTCTGTATTATACAAATATAATCTTTTATTATTAATTGTAGTAGTTATCATTATCACCACCATTGTCATCATAATGGTAGAAGAGAGAAAAAAATGAAACACAGTGGTAAGTTCTTCACAATGAATCTAGGAGAGAAGCCGCTGAGCTGCTGAAAATGTATTTAATGGAGAAATAAGGCAAACAATTTTCTGAAAATATCACTGAGAGGTTAAAGTCCCCAAAAGTGCTGCCTTTTAGGAATTCTTATAGGGTGTTAATGCTGTTTTTTAATTCTATGATTTTGATAAATAGTTCTTAGAAAAAGAACCTCCTTGAATGCTGGGCAGATAATCCAAACCCTAAACCAGGACAGAGAGATAACTGCAAGTGTGGCAACAGACAGAAATATAAAGAAGAAGATTTTAAAGACAAGCTGGTTGAAGCAAAATATTTTCTATGAAGGGAAAAATAAGCACAACCATTCCATTTTCATATGTTGGTTTGACTGCTCAGGTAAGAAGAGGAGACTGGAGAAATATCTTAAAATCATCCGCCTGAGCAAGAATAGAAAGCTATCATTCGCAGCTCAGCTAGTGGCTTATTCATTTGCTCAGAAATTGCTTACGTTAGGTCATGAAGTCAGTTTCCCTAGTTGATTGAAAAATAAGCAAAAGCAAATCAAAATGAAAAGTTTCCATTGTGGACCGATCGATGTAGGCTGTGATTTTCCTTCCCTGGATGTAATTGAGAGAAAATGAGGGATTATTATTCTGCATACTTATCTAATCAGATAGATTTATTTTCCAGATGCAAGCGTTGGTCTTTGTGCGATGACTGCTATATAGGCACATGATAACCACTCCTTGTTTTCCTGAAGCTGACCTACTTGCAAATTGCCTTTGCATTTACTTTGTGTGTGTGTGTGTGTGTGTGTGTGTGCGCACACGCACATCAGTTCCAGACCTGATGTTAACAGTGTGAATTAGAGTGAAAGGTATACCCAGATGGATGTATCAGTCAGCTGGGATTTTGAAGATAATTTAATGGTGGGACTACTTCAGAGGTGTGGGCAGGGTTAAGACAACCAAAGAGGGCTGTTGAGGCACTAAATAAGTATGGCAGATGCCATTACCATCTCTGGTCTGGAAGACCCCGGGGGAGGATAGAAAGTAACAGGGACCTAGTGAGAGCTCGAACTGTGAAAGATGGGCCACCTGACTGGAGCTGTAGTTGTCAAGGAAGGAGCACTGCTGGCCCAGAGCACTGAGGCAGGGAGCAAAAGGGGTCAGAAAGGCGCCAACCTCTCTGTGGCAGACAGAGTCACGTCCCCCCAAAAGACATCCACATCGAGGCCCTGGAATCTGTGAATATGTTACCCTACATGGCAAAAGGGACTTTGCAGGTGTAAGTTAAGGATCTTGAGACGGGAAGGTTCTCCTGCTTCTCTGAGTGGGCACAATGTAATCACAAGGGTCAAAGTCTGAGAGAGAGATTTCAGGACAGAGGTCAGACGTGAGGGAAGATGCTCTGCTGATGGCATTGAAGATGGAGGAAGGGGCCACAAGCCAAGGAATGTAGGTGGCTCCAGGAGCTGGAAAAGGCAGGGAAATGGATTCTTGCCTAGATCCTACAGAAGGAACTAGACCTGCTGGTAAGACAATTTGATTTTAACCCACTGAAACTGACTTGGAATTATGACCTCTAGAACTGTAAGATAATTTGTGCTGTTTTAAGCCACTAAGTTTGTGGTAATTTGTTATAGCAGGAATAGAAAACGAACACACTTTTCTCTCTTCCTGCCCTCTGATCTCCTACTAGAGCTTCTCATCAGCCTAACCCAACAGGAAACCAGGGGGCAAGAGAGTGTGGGTGATGCAGACATAGCGATCAGTCCCCCAGGATACAGAATAGGGAGAGGAGGAAAGAGAATGGATCTGAGGGAAAGCAGAACAAAAGAAGCACCAACACTGAGGTGGGATGGGCACAGATTTTAAAACAATGAATGAGTATGACATATGAAGGCTGCTGTGGTCTGAATGTTTGTATCCCGGCCCCCCAAATACACATTTGAGATCCTAACCTCCCAGGAGATGCTATTTGGAGGCAGGGCCTTTGGGAGGTCATTAGGCCAAAAGGGCAGAGCTTTCATGAATGGGATTAGTGCCCTTATGAAAAGAGACCAGAGAGCTCCTTGTTCCTTCCACCTTGTGAGGACACAGGACCAGGAAGTGGGCCCTCATAAGACATCAGATCTGCTGGTGCCTTGATCTTGGACTTCTGGTCTCCAGGACTATGAGAAATCCATTTCTGTTGTTTATAAGTCACTCAGCCAGTGGTATTTTGTTATAGCAGCCTGAATGAACTAAGATGAAGGCTTTAATTAAGAAAATAATTTAAGAACAAGACATAAAACTCAGGTGGTGGTAACCTTGCCCGTACTGGAGAAGCTGTTTTTGGAAGCCTTTATTTATTTATTTATTTTTAAGGTTTTTTTTGATGTGGACCATTTTTTAAAAAAAATATTTATTTATTTATTTGGCTGCTCTGGGTTTTAGTTGCGGCACACGGGACCTTCACTGCTGCATGTGGGATCTTTTAGTTGAGGCACGTGGGCTCTTAGTTGTGGCATGTGGGATCTAGTTCCCTGACCAGGGATGGAACCTGGGCCTCCTGCATTGGGAGTGCAGAGTCCTAACCACTGGACTGCCGGGGAAGTCCCTATTTGTTTTAATATTTCATTTTTATACAGATAGTCTCTTAAGATACTGTTATAGAAAGAGAAGTGGCATCAGGGTTACTGAGTTGAATGTGCTTTTTAAAATTGTTAAAGATTTCAGAGTTGCCTTTGCATCTGGTCAGCCTCCAGGCCCCATCAATCCTACTCCCACTCTGTCTCCAGTCTGTCATTTCCCATTTCTCTTGCTTCCATTTCCCACTCACCACTCCTCTCTTCTCCCTCTTTTGGTCCATATGGCTGCCATAATCATGTTTTGAAGCTCGCCTCTGCTTTGGTCTCTCTCCTCTTCAAACACCTACGCTCCTCCTCCCAACTTCTTGAACAGCATCCAGACCCCTTGACACCATGTGAAGATCGTCCGGGATCTTGTGCCCCCAACCTTGCAGCTCATCCCTGCCACTCTCTTGGGTTTAATCTGGCCGGCTTCTCATTCCTCCACTCTTCATTGGGTGCTCCCATCCCTGCATTTTTTATCTTGCCATCACCTCTGCTAGTTTTTCTTGCCATTCTCCCCAACTCCTCCAGTCTTATCTTGTAATTGTGCCCATTCTTCAAGGCTCCACTCAACTCCTCCAAGAAGCTGTCTCTGGTCCCTCTGGGGGGAGATGTCACCTCCCTTCTCTAGGCATCCACTGCACGCTGGCCATGCCTCTCTTACAGCCGTTACTGCACCCCTGCCTCTTATTCTAGTCATTTGTGTATTCATTCCTCCCCCCACCACTTGTGCACCTACTAAATTATAAACTCCTGGAAAGAGGGATTATATCTTTGTACCACCTAGTAATAGCGAACACACTGCCTTAAAAACAATAGATAACAAAAATTTACTTGTAGTGAGGACAAAAATTATTACTGTGTAAGGTATAAAATGATTAATGGGAGAAGGAGAGTCCTTGAGGGAGTTGAGGGTGTGTGGGAGTTTGACAGAGAGGGTGCTTTGGGGTCAGAACACTTTGAGGGCAGTTCTGTGTTCACGACTGTTTTTCCAGTGTTGACTAAGGTGACTAGCACAGGATAAGAGATTCATTAACATTTCTTAAGTGAATGAATAAATGCTGCCTACTACGTTTCGGCCAAGGATAACCTTGAATTCTGTGAGAACAAGGGCTAAAAAGAAGTTCGTAATACCTGTTACAATATAAAGGTGAAAAAGTATATGAAAGTAAAAACAATACAGTCTTCTTCTACTTGCCATGAGAAGTAAGCCTAGAAATAGCAGGGCTTTGCCAGGAACCAGCTAAAGAAGACCCAGCCACAAGGTGGAGGCACCTCTTTTCTTTCTGATATAACCATGCCTTTGTGCTGGCAAAGCTGGCTGAAAGCAGACACAGAAGCACTGGAAAAGAAATTCAGATGAGACTTATAATTATACCCCCAAAGTACAGTTTGAAAGCAGAGATCATGATTTACACTTGTACAATATCCTTTGTAGCATCTAGCAGCATCTGACTGGTGTGTGTGTGTGTGTGTGTGTGTGTGTGTGTGTGTGTGAGAGAGAGAGAGAGAAATGATTGGCTGATTGATTGACTGATTGGGGGTTAAAGTAAATAAAGGAAGTAGTTGCTAACGATACACCCACTACACACACTAAACCATACACAGGGCCACTGAGGGCCAGGAGCCCATCTTACTAATCTCTTCATCTCTGGGTTTCTCTTTTTCCTCACTTTAAGGCTAGGACTCTGAGCTTGAGGGAGGAATAAGGCTTTGTGAAAGGTTACATAGCTTATAAGTGGAGGTCCCAAGACAAGACACAGGTTCTCTAATTCCCAACCTAGAGCTCCCTATTCTTCTCAAGCCTGCTTCAGCTTCATTGAGGAGGGGAGAGTGGCACACTAGAGGGTTTTTACTTAGTTCAGAGTTAAAGCTTCCTTCTACAGAAACACGAAACTATTTAAGATGTTTGTGACTTATTATCAACCTTTGGGCTATTGTTTAAAAATAAACACATAATCATGTGTCACAAATAGCTCTGAAGTCCAGGTTCATTCAAGCATGAGTAGGATGAGGAAGAAGGTATGATTAAAGGTGCAATGAGAAAACCTCTAATTGTAAATCGATCTAGTTAGTACTTCACGTTCTAAACTTCCCTGATCACTTCAGCTACTTTCTCCATGAACAAATGTTATGTTTATAGTGTCAAAGTTTCAGATCAACAGAAAAATGGATGTCCTTGGGCCCGATTTTAATATGCCCAAGGAGTCTGTATACAGGGCAGAAAAACTCATGTCTTTGGGGTCGACTACCTTTGTTTGGTCACATTGAAAATAGTCTTTAATAGCTTAATTTTAAGACAGCTCTCCAGAGGACCTTTACTCACTGCCACCATATTCAATTATACTGGCAATGAACGTGTGGATTACAATAGTTTTTCTATTGATATGCTAACACTGAATAGAAAGAGTAGCATTGTATCACTATCATTTTGATGCACAAAATAAACATTATCCACTTTATTTTCTTTTACTATTTAAAGTCACATATTAATTACTTAAATTTTACAACTAGGAACGTAGCCGAGTGTCTAAAAATCTTGTTTCTGTTCAAGTTAATTCAGATTGTCCATCCATGCATGAGAACAGCTGAGCTATGAAATTGGGCAGCATGTTTTCTGGCAATAATGAGGAGATAATATTCTTTAGGAGTATTTAAGTGACATCAGTATTGATAGGTTAACTGGAAATAAAAATGTAAAGCTTTCTTAAATCACTAGAATGAAAAGCCTCTGGTTTACTGTAGCTTCGCAACGCACTTTTTGAACTCTTCCCACTTTGCAGTTTAGGTTAATAACTGTCTGATTAGTGTAACTGCAGCTGTTCTCAGAATTCCCCGTACACCCCATGGCAAATCAGCCGTTTTCAAAATGAGACTTTCCCACCTATATCCTGATTCACAATCATTTTGCTTCCTCTACTCCTTTACCAAATTCTTGAAAAAATGACCCCTGCATCCAATGAAATGCAGAGAATATTGGGAGAAAATACATGCAATTTGATGTGAGGTCATGAGAGCTGACTGCAGTTGGGAATCTGATACAAGAGACATCCTCCATCTTCAGAGCTCAAGGTACCACTTGCTGCTATTATTAAACACAGCATAATTAATAACAATTAAGTTTCATGATTAATTATTTTGAAAAAGGCAGGTAAAGTGATACAACTCTAGCATGCATCTTAACTAGACTCAAATTATTTTCAGTTCTCTGTGTGAACATTTACACTGGCACTACTCCATACATGCTTCTAGATTTCTATCTGTATACTAGACTCTCATTTAATGGCCCAAGATCTTGTTACACAGCTGTGAACTACTCAGATGAAAAAATGGACACTTCAAAATAACTGTGCACTTACTGAGCACAGTTTTATGCCAAATACTTTCTAAGCATGTTAGAAGCATTATCTCATTTAATTCTCAAACAAACGAATACACAGAGCAAACATACCCCCTATGAGCTAGAGAAAACAAAGAAAAATTCATATTAACTTTGGGAAATGAAATCACAATTTTTTTTTTTTTACACTGGGAGCTGATTAACTTATGAATACTGCATAGCGAGTGTCATTGGTACCAAGACAGCAGGTTGATCGTTGCACGGTTAGTTAGCTTGAGCTCTCCCATGCCACTTACTCCTTCATTTGGGTTGGACACGTTCCTTTAACACTTCGTGTGGCTGGACATTCAAGAATGACTTGGATCCACTTCATGATGCTTCCCCAGATCCTGTCTTCCACTTCCTTAAGTGTATGTTCTGTGTTTTTGTCCTTGGTTCCCGCCTTGGACTACGACCTCGTCATCTCTCCCATTCGCTTTCTTACATTTCCTAGTAATCTTTGGATATCTCTCGGTGATGGCCCCTCAAGCGTGCCTGAGTTCATCGTTATATTGCTACTTTTGGAAGCTGACCTTTCCTATATTGTCTCTGTTCAGTCTTGCATTGTTTTTGGTGTGATGCTGCCTTGTCATTTTACAAATATGGGCCACCTGTCACCAAAAGGACTGAGTATAAACGTGTGAATGGAAACTTGCAAATTCATCACCATTCCTAGAAAAACAATTCTGCAGGGTTGCCCTGATGGAGAATACTTGTTTTCTAATCACCTATGTTTTCCAAGGATATCACATTATTAATGTAACTTGTTTGATTGAATTGTTTCTGGTCACTGAGGTATGAATGTGTGATTGATTTATTTTTCCAATAACTGTTACCAGCTGCGCTGTTAACTCCCCCTCCCCTTTCCTGCTGGGTAGTATTACAATTCCATTATTTTTCAGCACTTTTAGCTATTAAAAATTATAGTACAGTTAGCATTGCGACCTTATCTTCAATTAAGAGCTTCCCCTACCCCCTGCCCCTCTAGGCTGAAGGCTTGAGCACTTAAGCGGGGAAAGGGTCTTGTTCTGCCCTCTCCCCAACCCCTCACTCTTCCTTATCTCTCCAGTCTGCTAGAGAAGCTCTGATGGCAGGGTAATGTAAGAAGGCAACGTTCTCTGGAGCAATCAAGAGTTACTAGTGGTGGGCTTCCCTGGTGGTGCAGTGGTTAAGAATCTGCCTGCCAATGAAGGGGACAAGGGTTCGACCCCTGGCCCAGGAAGATCCCACATGTCGCGGAGCAACTAAGCCCGTGCGCCACAACTACTGAGCCTGTGCTCTAGAGCCTGCGAGCCACAACTACTGAGCCCACGTGCCACAACTACTGAAGCCCATGTGCCTAGAGCCCGTGCTCTGCACCAAGAGAAGCCACGACAGTGAGAAGCCCGTGCACGGCAACGAAGAGTAGCCCCCGCTCGCCGCAACTAGAGGAAGTCTGCGCGCAGCAACGAAGACCCAACGCAGCCAAAAATAAAAACAAATAAATAAATAAATTTATAAAAAAATGAGTTACTGGTGGCAGGTCTGTTCTCCTCTTTTTGCTTCTGTTCTCTGTGTGGCAGATCTTAATTTTAACTGAGTGTTTACTTTGTGCCGGGGCTATTCTAGGTGCTGGGGACTATGGTGGGAATCAAGGAAGACAAGATTTCTGACCTCAGGGAATTTAAATTCGTGGACATCCAAATGCTGCCTCTCTCCTGAGGATGTTTTGGGTCACTTCTTTGGAAGACTTGACGTGGAGTTTCCTCTTCACATTGTGAGACACGGTTGAGGCTGGTCTCTTCCTTTTCCATTCGGTTTCCCTTTCCTCCACTATGGATAATACAACCTATAGCCTCTTTTAGCAGGGGTCCCTCTGGCCAGAAAATATCACTCCAGAGAGATGGCTTAAGCCTCAAATCACCTTCTGTAGTGTCCACTCAACCTATGGGAAATGGTGGGAGTGCAGGCTCACCCAGAACTCCCTCTCTTTACTTTTTATCTTTCCTCTGTCTTTTTCTCCCTTCTCCAGCTTATCAGGTCTCTACCGATTCAACAGCTCAGCCACTTTAGAGCAAGAAACAGTCATGGGTCTCTCATGGGGTAGAGGGCAAAGATGGTTCAAGCATCCCCAGTCATGAAGGAAGGCAACGGGACAAGTCTAATACCTCTTTCCCTCATGGGGGGCGTGGGTAGGGTTGGGTAGGGAGAAGGGATGATTAATGCTTCACAGACTCTTTTTTTCCCAATGAGAGCTCTTGTTTCTACTCTGCATTTGGAGAGTGTAAGGAAGGACAAATCAGTAGGGCTGGTTCTGTGAAACAGCAGCTCCCACAGCAGGCCCCACCAATCACTGTTGGTGATTCTCTAAATGGAATGTAGGGAACTTAGTCTTTTATCCTCAGCTGCGGCCTGAGTCACCATTTTCTAAATAATTGGAAAGATCCAAGCTAGGATCTTACGTCATACCACACAGAGAGGAATAACAGAATAAAAATAGGGAGCTGAATGGAGCTTGTGGACTGTCTATTAATTTTACTTACTCATCTTCACTCTGGATAATTGAAAAGTGACCTCATTTTCATTTCTTTTTTAAGCCCTTATTAGACGAGAGTTTCTAAAAGAAATGGGTCACTGACTAAAATGTGCATAATATATATTTATTGTTAGACTTTTATATGCCAGGTTTTATTCTAACACAATGTTTTGATTTTTAAATTGTGATTGTTTACATTTGATAATTTATGTTGTGAAGGCATGATGGACACTGGAGAGGGAGACAGTGTAGCAACGTGATTAACAGCATGGGCTTTGGTGGGATTAGGAGCCCTGGGTTTGTGTCTTATGACTAACATCACTTATTAACTCAGAGATGTTAGACAAGTCATTTAACCTCTATAAGTCCCAGTTTCCTCATCTGAAAATGGGGACAATGATGGTGTCTATCTCATGAAGCCTATCTCATAAGACTGTTGAGAAGTTCATATAAGAAATGCATGCAAACTTAGTACAGTGCCTGAGCCATGGTAAGCATTCAATAAATGTTAGTTCTGTTAAATTTTATTCAATAGGAGACTTTCAAGCTCACTTTAAACTTGAATATATAAAATACTAAAGACTGGGGTTATATTCTGGACTGAAAGGTAACGTTTGAAATTTTGGATTCTATGGGTTTAGAGTAGGCGTTGGTAAACTATGGCCCTCTGGTCAAATCCAGCCCACCGCTTTTTTTTTTAAAGTAACATTTTATTGGAACACAGTCATATTCATTCAGATACATATTATCTATGGTTGTTTTTGTACTAATATGGTAGAGTTGAGTAGTTGTGTCAGAGACTGTATGGTCCACAAAGCCAAAAATACTTATTCCCTGGCCCTTTATAGAAGAAGTTTGCCCACCCATGGACCTTTAAGTTTAGGAAAGAAAACTACTTGTCTTGGATGACTTGTACACTAACAGATCTGTGGGTAGGCTGCAGTTCCCAGTTGACTTTTTGAGAATCCTCTCCAATTAATGAATCTATTATAAAAATTTTCTTTTGTTTGTATTTAATTACATACTATTTAAAAATATTTAAGAGTTGAAAGCAATAATATTTCCATCCTTGTACTCACCACCCAGATTTTAATTAAGTTAATATTGTGTGACATTTGCTTCAAACTCTTTGGCATAAAAAAGAAACTCTTATGGATAGAGTTGGAGTTCCCTGCATGGCTTCTGAATTCATTCCCCTCCCCATAAAGGTAACCACTATTCTGTAGTTGATGCTTGTTCTTCCTTTTTTGGTTTTTATGACTTTTACTTCATATGTGTATATCCACAAATAATATATAATATTGCAAATGTTTACATTTTACATAAATATCATTACATATGTGACTCTGTACCTTGGTTTTTTACTCATCATTATGATGTTGAAATTTACTCATGTACTGGATATAGTTCATTCATTTTAACTGCTATATAATACTCCATTATAGAAACATTCTTTAGTTCATTTTGTCATTGTTGTTCTATTGATGCACATTTAGGATTTCTTCCCCCCAACTGCCCCCAGTGTTTGCAATTAAAAACCATGCTGCAGATCATCTCAATAGATGCAGAGAAAGCTTTCGACAAAATTCAACACCCATTTATGATAAAAGCCCTGCAGAAAGTAGGCATAGAGGGAACTTTCCTCAACATAATAAAGGCCATATATGACAAACCCACAGCCAACATTGTCCTCAATGGTGAAAAACTGAAACCATTTCCACTAAGATCAGGAACAAGACAAGGTTGCCCACTCTCACCACTATTATTCAACATAGTTTTGGAAGTGTTAGCCACAGCAATCAGAGAAGACAAAGAAATAAAAGGAATCCAAATCGGAAAAGAAGAAGTAAAGCTGTCACTATTTGCAGATGACATGATACTATACATAGAGAATCCTAAAGATGCTACCAGAAAACTCCTAGAGCTAATCAATGAATTTGGTAAAGTAGCAGGATACAAAATAAATGCACAGAAATCTCTTGCATTTCTATACACTAATGACGAAAAATCTGAAAGTGAAATTAAGAAAACACTCCCATTTACCATTGCAACAAAAAGAATAAAATATCTAGGAATAAACCTACCTAAGGAGACAAAAGACCTGTATGCAGAAAATTATAAGACACTGATGAAAGAAATTAAAGATGATACAAATAGATGGAGAGATATACCATGTTCCTGGATTGGAAGAATCAACATTGTGAAAATGACTCTACTACCCAAAGCAATCTACAGATTCAATGCAATCCCTATCAAACTACCACTGGCATTTTTCACAGAACTAGAAAAAAAAATTTCACAATTTGTATGGAAACACAAAAGACCCCGAATAGCCAAAGCAATCTTGAGAACGAAAAATGGAGCTGGGGGAATCAGGCTTCCTGACTTCAGACTATATTACAAAGCTTCAGTAATCAAGACAGTTTGGTACTGGCACAAAAACAGAAATATAGATCAATGGAACAGGATAGAAAGCCCAGAGATAAACCCACACACATATGGTCACCTTATCTTTGATAAAGGAGGCAAGAATATACAGTGGAGAAAAGACAGCCTCTTCAATAAGTGGTGCTGGGAAAACTGGACAGGTACATGTAAAAGTATGAAATTAGAACACTCCCTGACACCATGCACAAAAATAAACTCAAAATGGATTAAAGACCTAAGTGTAAGGGCAGACACTATCAAACTCTTAGAGGAAAACATAGGCAGAACACTCTATGACATACATCACAGCAAGATCCTTTTTGACCCAGTTCCCAGAGAAATGGAAATAAGAACACAAATAAACAAATGGGACCTAATGAAACTTAAAAGCTTTTGCACAGCAAAGGAAACCATAAACAAGACCAAAAGACAACCATCAGAATGGGAGAAAATATTTGCAAATGAAGCAACTGACAAAGGATTAATCTCCAACATTTACAAGCAGCTCATGCAGCTCAATAACAAAAAAACCAACAACCCAATCCAAAAATGGGCAGAAGACCTAAATAGACATTTCTCCAAAGAAGATATACAGATGGCCTACAGACACATGAAAGAATGCTCAACATCATTAATCATTAGAGAAATGCAAATCAAAACTACAATGAGATATCATCTCACACCGGTCAGAATGGCCATCATCAAAAAATCTAGAAACAATAAATGCTGGAGAGGGTGTGGAGGAAAGGGAACACTCTTGCACTGTTGGTGGGAATGTAAATTGATACAGCCACTATGGAGAACAGTATGGAGGTTCCTGAAAAAACTACAAATAGAACTACCATACGACCCAGCAATCCCACTACTGGGCATATACCCTGAGAAAACCATAGGTCAAAAAGAGTCATGTACCAAAATGTTCATTGCAGCTCTATTTACAATAGCCAGGACATGGAAGCAACCTAAATGTCCATCGACAGATGAATGGATAAAGAAGATGTGGCACATATATACAATGGAATATTACTCAGCCATAAAAAGAAATGAATGGAGGTATTTGTAATGAGGTGGATGGAGTTAGAGTCTGTCATACAGAGTGAAGTAAGTCAGAAAGAGAAAAACAAATACAGTATGCTAACACATATATACGGAATCTAAGGAAAAAAAAAACAAACAAAAAAAGGCCATGAAGAACCTAGTGGCAAGACGGGAATAAAGACACAGACTTACTAGAGAATGGACTTGAGGATATGGGGAGGGGGTTTGGTGAGATGTGACAGGGTAAGAGAGTGTCATGGACATATATACACTACCAAATGTAAAATAGATAACTAGTGGGAAGCAGCCGCATAGCACAGGGAGATCAGCTCTGTGCTTTGTGACCACCTAGAGGGGTGGGATGGGGAGGGTAGGAGGGAGGGAGATGCAAGAGGGAAGAGAAATGGGAACATATTGTATATGTATAACTGATTCACTTTGTTATAAAGCAGAAGCTAACACACTATTGTAAGGCAATTATACTTCAATAAAGATGTTTAAAAAAAAAAAACAAAACAAACAAAAAAAACCATGCTGCAATAAATGTAACTGTAAATGTAAGTGTCTCCTGGTGTATATGAGCAAGAACAGGGTACACACATAGATCAGTGGGTGCTGATTTGGAGGGTATATGTGCATCTTCAAATGTATTTGACGTTGCCAAATTGCTCTCCAAAGTGGCAGCACCAATTTACTTTAACACCAGTAGTGAATAAGAGTTCCCAGTTCCCTACATCCTTGCCAATGTTTGGAATTGCCAGACTTTTCAACATTTGCGAATCTGATGGAGAGAAAACGCTCTTATGGCTTTAATTTGCTTTTTCCTGATGTTGAACATCTTTGCAGATGTTTATTAGCCATTTGGATTTCTTCTGTGATAAATTTCTTCATCATGTATATTGTCCATTTTTTTGCATTGGATTGTCTTTTTGTTATTAATCATAAAAGCTCTATATTATGTATATGTTCAGGATAGCATGCTTTTGTCTGTTTTATGTGTTGCAAATACATTCCCTTAATGCGAGGCTTGTCTTTTCACTTGGTTCATGGTGTTCTGTCATAGAGATGCTTAAAATTTTAATGGAATCACATTTATCAGTAATATTCCTTTACAGTGGTTTGAGCATTTCGTGATTTGTTTAAAACATCCTTTTCAAGCCAGATGAAATACATATATTTTCCTCTAAAGGTTTTTGTAGTTTGCTTTTCACATTCAATCTTTAATCTACCAGGAGTTGATTTTTGCATATGGTATGAAGTAGACATTTATTTTTACCTGTATGGATAACCATTTGTCCTAGCACTGGTTATCAAGAATCTGTCCTTCATCCCCTGTTTGTAATGCTGCCTCAACCAAATACAAGTCTCCATCCCTGTTGGTCTTCTTCTGAGCTTCCCACAGTGTCCTTTGGTTAACTTGGCCTCATCAGTGCCAGCATTCCCATTGTTTTGATTCCAATAGCCCTATACATAAATCTTGAAATCTTATAAGACTGGAGGTTTTTAGAGTCTTACACTTACCCTCATTTTCAAATATAAATGATTTCTAACATCTTTAGGTTACATACAGTGAATAATTATCAGAATTTCAGGTTTAAGAACAATACCTACACTTAATCTTGCCACTGCACTTGTGAAGTGTCATGAAATGCATTAAGAAGCAATTACTAACTCAAATACTTTAATTGTAATTTGCAGACAAAGGTTTTATTAGAAGTTAACGCATAGCTGTTTTAAGAGGTCTTCAGGAAATAAAAAGTATTTTTTGAAAGAATCATATAAATAAAAGTTCAATTATTTTAACCATCCTGTAATTTTCTTAGTGAAATATTTAGGAAACAACTGAGTTATAAAGGATTAACCATTTTCTTGGCCTTACATTGTATATTTTACAATAGTGGCCCACTTAATGCTCAATTGCCTATTCTAGCCTATTCAAAAGTAGGTTTTACCCAGAGGTATGCATCAGAATTACCTAGAGAACTTCTTAAAGCCAATCTGTCCCTTTTCAAAATTAGATATTCTCAACAATTTTTGAAAGCAATAATATGTCACTAAAAAGGTAGGGTTTTGCCTCTCTAATAGAAGAGTATTTATGTCATCTATTATTATGATCTATAACAGAACCATATAAAGTATGAGCTTCTGTAAGCTCTTATTCCATAAGCCTCCTTGCTGCATCAAGAAGCAGTATCTTTGTTAGCACAGAAAGCTATCCCATACCTTTTTTGTCCTGTTTCTCTAACTATGGCCATGTTCTCTTGGGCATTTCCAATGTATTTCTATTTTCTATTTAGTTTACCTTTTCTAAATGTAAGTTTTATTGCCATTTGGATACCTGGGAGCTAAATGGAATATTTACATGGATTTATTTCATTCCAAGACACTTTGATGTGCCAGTGATAATAGCGTGGCCAATTTTAAAAGGCCAGCACAAATGAGTGGGGATACAAACAACCAAGAGTTTAAAAACTCTGTGATTCACTGATTCCTATACTCTTCTTACAGTGACAACATTCTTAGATGATGACATTCTGTGTAGTTTCCCATGTGACACATCTGAGTTGCTTTTTTTCCTCCAGGGGCTTCTCTAATTTACCTTCGGAAATTTAAGGAGCTCAGACGTGAGACATACCTATCCCAAAGGAGCCTGTCTATTCAGTACACCCCTCTAGGGCCAGGCTGGGAGGGTGCCATGTTGTATTGTGTAAGTTTCCCACCAGTGCTCTACTGTTCAAGGTTGCTATCTCAACTCCTAGTAGACATTCAGAAGGGCTTCTTTTCCCCACCAAAGAGTCTGAACCACAGTCTGAATCACACAGCCCTGCATTGTTGTGCTTGCTCCACATCCTCCTTGGGCCCCCTCATTTTAAAACAAAGTTTGGTCCCAGACCTGAATGACATCCACAACACTGTTGACCTCTATCCCAAGTAGGACTCAGACAATTTTGCAAGACAAGTAACTAAAACAAAAGTTATCATAGGATCACCAAATGCACCACATGGATTAGTCATAGACTACAAGGCAAGGGCTAAGCACACCTACCTAATAATATGGGTTTTTTTTTCCCTTTCAGTAAGCAATGGAAAGTCTTTAAGAAATGAAATTTTACTTGAGAAAGGCAATAAATGATACATAAAAGCCAAGTTGCTTTGCACATGAAAAGATGTTCAACATCACTAATTATAAGAGAAATGCAAATCAAAACTAAAATGAGGTATCATCTCATACTAGTCAGAATGGCCATCATCAAAACATCTATAAACAATAAATGCTGGGGAGGGTGTGGAGAAAAGGGAACTCTCTTGCACTGTTGGTGGGAATGTAAATTGGTACAACCACTGTGGAGAACAGTATGGAGGTTCCTTATAAAACTAAAAATAGAACTACCATGTGATCCAGCAATCCCACTCCTGGGCATATATCAAGAGAAAACCATAATTCGAAAAGATACATGCACCCCAATGTTCACTGCAGCACTATTTACAATAGCTAAGACATGGAAGCAACCTAAACGTCCATCAACATTTAGGAATGGATAAAGAGGAATGGATAAAGAAGATGCGGTACATATATACAATGGAATATTACTCAGCCATAAAAAAGAATGAAATAATGCCATTTGCAGCAACATGGATGGACCAGGAGATGATCCAGAAACAGACTCACAGATTTCTGAAAACAAACATGGTTACCAAAGGGGAAACGTGGCGGGGAGGGATAAATTAGGAGCTTGGGATTTACATACACACACTACTACATATAAAACAGATAACCAACAAGGACCTATTATATAGCACAGGGAACTCTACTCAGTATTCTATAATAACCTATATGAATAAAGAATCTCAAAAAGAATGGATATATGTATATGTATAACTGAATCACTTTGCTATACACCTGAAACTAACATAACGTTGTAAATCAACTATACTCCAATAAAATTAAAAAAAAAAAAGCAAAGCTGCTTTGAATGAAACAGAGGTGTGGGTATGAGGTAGTACTCAGGTTCCTGCTCACTTTGTCACCATCTATTTTCGCAGCTTCCATTCCTACCCTAGGTGAGTCTTTGGAGTCCTGAGGATTATCTACAATCTTTTCTATATGATAAAAAGGCATCTGGGGGATAGGGCCATGTCTTCCATCCTGTTCCACGATACTCCATTTGCTATCTGAAATTCTTCCTCTCTTTCCTGATAGCAACCTGTTGAAAGTACATCAGGACCCCACTCACATATCATCTTCTCTAAGAACTCTCTCCAAGACAAAACTAATCTTCCTTATGGCAAACGATCAGTGCTTCTATTATATCTATAGGGTCTGCTAGTCTCAGATATTCTGAAACATTCCTGATTTCTAATATTAGATCCCAATATGTTCTTGGATTCATTTATTTGTCAGATCACACTTCAATTTTTGGCTTGGAAAATATTGTTATGATAATTACAGCTCTTATTGCATCCAACTTTGTTTCTGAGTTATTGATCCATGTAGTTGTCATAAAGTACGTATTTCCAAAGAACAGGGATTGGGTCATGTCATCAAAATCAACCATTATTCCTCTTCCTCTCTCTCTTTTTCATCATCATCCTTAAATAATTTATGGATGACCGAGAACACACCAGGCAGTGTTGTGCACTTACATTAATTATCTCATTTAATTATTTAAAAAACTCTTCAAGGTATGAAGATGTCTTGATCTCCATTTTGTGATGAGGAAGTTGAGGTTACTCAGCTAGTAAGTGACTAAGCTGGGATCTGCCCAAATCCAGGCTCTTTCCCTTATGCTACTCTGCCACCCATAGTGCTTCCCAGTGTTTCTCTGCATGTTCTAGAAATGTTTATTCTGGGAAATACTGAATAAATACGCCCTCAATTGCTCAGAATTGAAAGCATGGAATAAGCACACATGAATATATTGAGGCTGGTAACTGAAGTATTTCCCTTTCATGCCTGCATGATTCAGAAAAGAACTTTATACTTGCATTTAGTGCCATCTTAACTCACTCTGGTGGTTGAAAAGCAAGGCGAATCCATTGAAATTTTCATTTTACTGCCAGTCTGTGGTTAAGGAAACTGGCACCCCAGAACACAACAGATACTTCTCCACGATTTATGATGTCTGAGCCATGCTGGATTATCTGAATGCAGGCTGGGATCAGTTCCACACTGTGGAAGGAGGCCTGTCCCTGGCTTCCTACAATACTTCTGGAAGGTGTACTATTAGGCTATTGTGGGCCAAAACAAAACTGGCTGGCCATTGACAGTGTTCCCTGATATCTACGAGTTCCAGTCTCTGGCTGTGCATATGAAGAATAGAGCAGGGGAATAGCTTATGAGAACATCTGCAGAGGATGGGATGGGGAAGGGGAAGTATCCTATAAAATGGAGAAAAAAGCCATTGTGCTCCTTGCTACAGGGCTTTCTTCCTAGTGTTATCAGAAGCACAGTGTAAGGTCAGGGGCACTGGGAGGTGTCCAACGGCCATGATATTCTGACCCTCCTGAGTACCCACTAGGGAGGAAGTGTTGTGCTAAGACAGTGGAGGATACAGAGATGATTATGATAAAATATCACACCCCAAGGTGTTTACAGTCTAACATACTAAATTAAACTACACACTGAAATGAACTAAGTGCTGTGGTTAAACATCTTTTAGGATGAATCTCTACCTCATACCATATACAAAAACCAATTCCTAAGGGGTTGTGGATTTAACCGTGAAGGGTCCAACTTTAAAACCTCTAGAAAAAATATGACCGTAAGATAGGAAAGGATATTTTAAATCACCAAAATGCAAATAATACAGAATATTGATATATTTGGTTATGCAAAATTTAAGAATCTGATTTCATCAAAAGGGGTCATAAAGGAGAGAGAGCTGCCACAAACTGGGAAAAGATATATGCAATGCATGTAACCAACAAAAATACAATATCCGTCATGTATAAAAATCAATAAGGGAAAGACAACAATAACAATAGAAATGTGGGCAAGAGACATCAACACACATATCACAGAAGAGGAAAATGAATAACTCAGACACATAAAAAGATGTTCATTAGTACTCTGGAAGAAAATTAAAACCATAACGATGTAGCATTTCACCTCTACTACACTAACAGAAATTTAATATTGATTTTATATCAAATTTTGCCAAGGATATAAAGCGACAGATCATATACTGTATGTAGGGGTAAATATATTAGTACAAACACTTGGAAATTTTTCTGGCATTATTTAGTCAATTTGAAGTTGCCCAGATCCCAGGACTTTGCAAATCTACTCCTAGGAATAGATTCAGGAATTTTTCCTGAGAGACAATGTTGCACGTGTGTACCAGGAGACCTTTAAATGAAATGTTCATAATGGTGATGTTTCTAATACTAAGAAATTGGAAACCACCCCAATGTCCATCAACAGGGAATAGATAAATAAATTCATATTCGTATTATAGGAAACCAGGCAGTAGTGAAAATGAATAAACTGCAGTAATACACATTAACATGGGTGACATTCACAAACTATGTTGAGCTAAAAAAGCCAAGAAAATATAAAAAAAAATAATTCTATGTTGGTAAAGTTCAAAAACATGTGAAATGAAACAGTATATTGTTGAGGGGTATATCCGCATGTGGTAAACTATAAAGAAAAGCAAAGGAATGATAAACACAGGTTTCAGGAGAGGAGTTACCTGAGGCAGATAGAGGAATGGAGGGAGAGGAGATAGAGAAGGCTTTAAATATATTGGCATTGCTCTATTTCTTAAGCTGGGTAGCGGTTTGTGGGTACTTATTTTATCATCGTTGTTTAAACTGCACATATATATTCTATAATCTCTTTTCTACTTTACAATATTTCATAATAAAAAAATATATTCAAAAGTGTGTGATGGGAGTACTTTATCTGAATGGGGGTGGGAGTGGGAGTGAGAGGTAGGACTTGGTGAAGGCTTCATGAACTGGTTCCTGAAAGATGAGTAGGGTTTTAAGGATAGACATGGACAGAGAGGAAATTCCACTTGGTAAGAAAAGGATGAGGAAAGACACGAAAGTGTGAAATGGCACTGCGTGTCCTAGAAGTAGCAATGGTTGGAGTATAAACTGGGGGGATAGAGTAGCTTGTAAAGAAGGAAAACTGTATTAGGCCAGACTGTAGAAGACCTTCCAAAAAAAAAAAAAAAAAAGAGAGAGAGAGAGAGATCATACACAAAACAATTAAAAACAAACAAAATAAAATTTTTAACACACTTAGATCCAACCCTGCAAGCAAAAGGAGGTTACTGAAAACTTTTGAGGAGACAAGATATTTGATTATACCTGCAATTTAGGAATATAATTTGGGTGGCAGTATGAAGCATGAACGGGAGAACTTAGAGACAAGTGGGACCCATCTGGATACTGGAATAGTTCAGGCTAACAAAGATGAGGGTGCGTATTGTGACAGTGGCAGTAAAATGAAAGAAGAGAACACATAATTTGGCATCTGACATAAGTTTCCTTAATGTAGATACCCATTTCCAGAAAGACAAAGATTGAGGCTGTGTGTCCTGGCTTCCTTCAGGCCATCCCCTGCTTGAGACCCAGCAAACTCCTGAGTTAAGTAGCTAATTCCAAGCAGTGACTCAGCAGTTTGCTCTCCAATTCCCTTTGATATCAGATACACCTCCCAGTTTGCCTTGCCTTTTCTCTTTGGAGCTAGGAAGGCAATATATAAAAATGACCCAATTTTCAATATTCATTAATATTACTTCTCTTTGCTTCCTTACATTTGACCTTAACTTTCCTTTCTGGGCTCAATCATTCTTCTCTCAAGGTCTCCTACAAAGCAAAGTCATGCTAATAGGTTGAGGAGTCTCCTTTTCTTCCTGCAAGAGACTAATACTGCTGACAGTGTCCTAGTGGTGTAGCCATCCTTTTGGCAGATAATGACACAAAGACATGAGACACTAAGATGGCATCACGTCAAGAAATGCTGGCTCGTTTGAAATGGAAAATGAGTGCCTTGCACGTCCAACAGGCAGCTGGAAATTCAGGTTAGGCATTTAGAAGGGATGTCAGTCCACACCTCCCAAAGTTAGCCAATAATGAGACAAGACTGCCTTGCAGATTGTGCTGTTTTATACAGGGTCAAGAGGTAGTGGATCCCAATACAGAGAAGAAGTGCTTCTTGAAAAACAAGTATCTTGTCAAGTTGAATCAGCCAGGAGTCAGACATAGTAACGATCTTTTCATCCCAGAGAAGGAGGCAGCAATGTTCCGCAGGCAGGAACAGAGGCCGTTTCTTTGTTCAGTAGCGCAGGTGCCGGGAAGCAGCCCCAGGGAAAGAACGGGCTGTGGTATGAGGATGCTGTTTTGCCAAAGGGGTGACACACCGGGGCACCTCAGAGAAGAAACGTGAACGGCCTGGAATCACATTTGAAGAATAGAACACCTGGCTCTTGATAGCTTCCGAATTGCTCTGCTGTGCAAACAAAATCCTATGCGAATCAGGATCAAGATGTATTTCACGCCCATTTTCTGATTAAACCTGAGAAGTGGAACGGTAGACAGAGCAAACCGAGTGACTCTCTATACACCCAGCAGAAGAGCTTTAGGTCCGGGGGAGAGATAGGACGACAAAGAACTTCAGGCAGACCGCCAATGTGCATGAACACTGGGAAGACATTTCGTAAAAATGAAGAGGAAAGAAATCTTGATTTATTCTCACATAAAGACAGAAGGGATGGCTTAGTATAAAAGAGGAAACTATTCTCACAGATCCTCCCCTCATTGAAGAGGCAAATAAAATGTGTTTGTCAGACCACAGCAGTGGTTTGTAAATGTTCTCATTCTTTTCCATAGACAAAAAAAAAAAAAAAGATGAATAATTAAAATGCAAAGATTCTCGTCACTTCTAATTTATTCAATTTCTTCTGTGTCTTTCCCCACCAAGATGCAATCCTAACACTAACCCTTTGATTCCTTACCAAACCTTTAACTAGCCCTCATGGGAAGCTGCTTTTGAAATGGTTCAAAGTTGGGCATCCAATAGAAGAAGAAACAGAGCAGAGAAATGGAGCCCTCCCCCCATGGGATAATGAACCTTGAATAATTGACAATGGAGTCTAGCGCCAGTGGGCCGGCTCCGGCTCCGCTGCCTACAGCTCCCTTCCTTCTCTAATCAAGGCAATGCTCTCCCTCATTCCTGAAAGGAACTCGTGTAGCACCTTTAACACAGTGTTCATAGGTCAGACTCTGAAAAGAGAAAGGTAATGGATTTGATCTTTGTGAGAGGTTTTCCTTTTCCTTCATAAAAGGCACGGAGCAGAATCAAACAACACAGGAAAAACCTCACATCTGCAGATGGTCTGAAGGGTGATTCAGAGTGATGGCTGAGAGACAATGGGTGGCTGAGTGACACGGGCTGTGATGGCACGTAAAGGCTCACGCTTTATGCAGGGATAAGCTTTCTGTGTTTACTGAGTGTCAGCACCCGGAGGGGATGAAACACTGGGTAGGTGATCTTTGCAATGCAGGGTCCCTGAAATGATCTACCTGAGCCCAGACAATTGCTTTGCTCCTCCAGCTGGACTGCTTTATTCCTCTCTTAAGCACTTGTTATCTCTCTTCTCTCGTGCTTTCGATTTTATCAACTCCTTACCTCATTTATCTGCATTGACCTCATGGGACTCAGCTCTGCAGAGTTTGAATATTCTGCTAAGCTCTGGTTTTCCTATCATTTGACCAATTGCACTGCTCCCCTGTGGACCTTTTCTAATAGGCTCCAGCACACCTGTCTTGTAACCCTTTATTCTGCCATGTTTTGCATACCTCATGCATTTGAAGTTCTTCATTATTTCCTGTTTGACCTTCTTTTACTTTATTTTCCACTCTTACCTTGTCATTCACATTTGGTGACAGGGAGTTTACAGATGAGGAAAACAAGGTGTGAACTGTAATATAGTTTAAAGATTAAAGGCATTTAAAAAAATGTTAGGCACAGTAAGGTTTTACATACACTATCTCACTGACGCTGCAAAATCTATAATAATTAAACATAGCCCAAAAAGGATGGTGCATTTACAGTGAGGCACTAGGGCATAAAAAGCTCACCGTGAGTTAGACTGAATTTGTCCCTTGTATTCATATACTTAGTTATCTGTGCAATCCCACGCCCTGGTTCATCAGGAGCCTTTGTGGCCATGTACTTACTGAGCCTACCTGTCCTGTTCTGCATGTCAAAAACTTCTTTTCGTGCATTCATTCAGCAGTAAATATTCACTGAGCACCCACCACGTGTCAGGCACAGCACAGGGCACAAGGGTACAGTGGGGAGCACACACACAGCAACATCGTTCCCGCTCTCACAGAGCTTACACTCTGGAGAGGCAGACTTCATAACATAATCACACACATAAATGTAAAATGAGCACCATGAAAGACGCTATGCAGCAGATGTGAGAGCCTGTGACAGGAGGATGTGACCTGATTGGAGAGGGGAGAAGAGAAGCCTTCTCTGGGGACGAGATGCTTGCGCTGGAGTGAGAAGGACAAGGAGGAGATAACCGGGTGACGAGGAGAGGGAAGCACGTGACCTATCAGAGACTGAGAGAGCCCGGTTGCCGGTTTCATGGAAAGCGGGGGAGTCCGGGTGCGCCGAGCTGGGGAGGGAGGCAGGGCCGGAACATGCAGGGCACGGACAAGCCTCGCGACGGGTCTGCTCTTTACCCTGAAAGAAATGGGGTGCCGCTGAAGGGTTTTAAGCAATGGGCAGATAGACCAGATCTGTGTTTTGAAAAGGAGCCACTTTATCCAACAGACTGGGTGAGGGGGGAGGTAAATACACGTTGATTTGTATATCAAAGCTTTCATAGCCTCTTGACATACACACTTAAAAAATGTATTCTGTATCTCCAGGCTTAGAGTACTGAGTATTTTAATAGAAGTACAGGTCTTGGGGAGAAGGAAGGAGAGAGAAAGGAGGAAACTCAAGAATACTGAAGCAGGCACTTTACCCTTCCTGGAAAATATTACCCCATTTTACAGATGAGTAAAATTGACTCTGTTAAATAACTTATGGGATATGTGGACATGTTATCATTCTACGGGTTGCTAGGGTTGATGTAATTGGTCCTGCTGGCTAGGAGGACCCTTTGTCCCTCTCCACCCTATGTGTATGCCCATGAAGCTGCCCACAGGAGGCCTGGTATTTGGTTGATGCCATAGGGCAGCTATAAGCCCTTGATGGGGTAACTCATCCAAGGTCAGAGCTAGATAGCCAGTGAGTTGTTGAGCTGGTGTTTGAATATCAGGTCTGTCAGGCTCCTGCCATTTTGACTACCACATATTTCCTTATAAGGGAGGAACAGACTGAGGAAAAAGGAAAGGGACCAAGATAGGGATTGGCCTATGAAGTCACTAAGACAGGTAAGAACTTCCCTCTAAGCTGGTCTTCAAGCTAAGGAAGAAGTAGACTGAACTTAAGAGATAATGAAAGTATCTTAGGTTAGGTGACTGAAAACAAATGAAGTGAACGTAGTCCTTTTTTTTTAAAATTTAATTTGTTTTAAAGATTTTTTTTTGATGTAGACCATTTTTAAGGTCTTTATTGAATTTGTTACAATATTGCTTCTGTTTTGGTTTATTGGCCACAAGGCATGTGGGATCTTAGCTCCCCGACCAGGGATCAAACCTGCACCCCTTGCATTGGAAGGCGGAGTCTTAACCACTGGACCGCCAGGGAAGTCCCATGAACGTAGTTCTTAAATATATGTCAATGACCAGAGATAGACTCTTCAAACTGAGATAGGCCCATGGATAGGTGTATCTCACTATTTTTAACCCAACTTTCTCCCACACTGGGAAATTCTGTGTGAGAGTCTCTTGTTGCTAAGGGAGGCAGCCTCCCTGTTTTGTTTTTCCTCACTCGAGGGCAGACTCATTCAAGACGGTATGTCATGCCATTCAAACCCAGTGACGGGATATGAGCAAGATGTGAAAAGGGCTCCTCCCCAGATTCAGGCAGCTGGCAGGCCCACACATTCATGGGCCAGACAAGCAGCTCAGTCTGTGGAAGATAAGGTGGGATTCTTCTGAGTGGTCACCAGGAATCTGCACACTACTAAATGTGTCCCCTCCCAGAAGTGATTTCTCTAAGATCTGGTGGGAAATGACAAACACGAAGTAATCTGGGCCATCAAAATAAGTTTTCTAGGAGTGAAAACCATCTTTAAAATTTCAAATACAAAGAGGAGGCACAAGATCAAAATTTTACATAGAGTCTCCTCACCATGAACATTTCTGAGGCATTTCAAGCACTTCTGCATTAGTCTCTCCTAAAAGTACACCAGTGCACACTACAGCACTTCTGATTGCCTGTGCTGGGTCCCCAGACCCTGCTGGTATAGGAGCTGCTTTCCCCTCCCTGCCCTCAGCCATTCCGCCTTCCCCTTGCTCTAGGATCTGTTTACAACAGATGACAGAAATGGTGTAGCTGTGAACCTCACATTGTCTACAGACTTGTTTGTTTGGCCTGTGCAGCTTTTTTAAGTGAAAAAAATTTTTTTTTCAAACCTGGTTAATTCTTTAAAATACAGATTTTTGTTTTCTCTTGAAAATTCAAAGACTTAGAAGAAGGAAGCCAGAGTTCCCATGGATCCACAGTTGGCCTGGGTAGTAGAGACTGCTCCTCAGGAGGGTCAAGGGCCCTCCACTCTTTTTTTTTTTTTAATTTATTTTTGGCTGTGTTGGGTCTTCGTCGCTGCACACAAGCTTTCTCTAGTTCTGGTGAGCAGGGGCTACCCTTCGTTGCAGTGCGCGGGCTTCTCACTGCGGTGGCTTCTCTTGCGGAGCACGGGCTCTAGGCGCACAGGCTTCGGTAGTTGTGGCACGTGGGTTCAGTAGTTGTGCCCCGCTGGCTCTAGAGCACAGGCTCAGTAGTTGTGGCTCACGGGCTTAGTTGCTCTGCAGCATGTGGGATCTTCCCGGACCAGGGCTGGAACCTGCGTCCCCTGCATTGCAGGCGGCTTCTTAACCTCTGCGCCACCAGGGAAGTCAGGGCCCTCCACTCTTCACTTGTGTATGTTCCCTGCCTGGTCGCTGCAGGCAGTGAGTTTGTGACCACCCCTCACCTTTGTGAGATTGTGGGCCAAGCAGAGCTGCTACAGTGCTGAGGAGGCAAAGTGTGGCAGAGGGTGAGGAGGAGACCATAATTCTCTCTGCCCAGGACCCAGTAGTGTGTGCATCACAGGGTCTGGACACCTTGGGCCCACCCAAGGCCCAAGCTGTGGAGGCCTCAGGCAGGGCTGTAGCAAGAGCTCATCAGTGGCTTTGTGGGCAGGGAACCCTCACCAGTGGAACTGGAGTTGGAGAGGAAGACAGGCTACAGAGTGACGGCAGCCGGCACATGTAGGTTGCCCTCTGGGGCTCCTACATGAAGACACTGTGAGAGGGAGACTAATTGCCAGCTCTAAGACTGGATATAGTTTTAGCAACCATAATTTGGTCATTAAAGGTAAATGTGACATAAACTTCTGTTTCTAGCAATATGGTGGGTTAGATACCCTGAATAACCTTACCATTGCTGAACAGGCAAGAAACTAAAGAATCCTCTGATGCCGAAAACAAAGTGAATGTAGGACTCCTGGAAGGCAAACAAATGCCAAAGGGAGCTTTACCTTCTCCTGGGAAACCTGAGTTTCCATTGTGATGGATGGGTATCAAGGATAGAAAATACAGCTTGGGGCTACGAACGAGTCTAATAGGAGACACCTGCATGGACTGGAAAACCAGACTATTCAAAGTAAGGTAAAAAGAATAAGAAGAGCGAGACAGAAAAGGGACAGAATAAAGTGATAGAAATAAATAAAAATATTAGTAATCAAAATTAATATAAATTGACTAAAATGATCTAGTTAAGACATACCGTTAAAAAAATAGAAAAATAGCTACACAGACCAGAGAAACACATATATTATAAGGACACAGAAAGGTTGAAAGGTATCCTTACTAATATCAGACAAAACAGACTTGAAAGTAAAAAGTATTGACAGAGATGTGGTAGGTTGCTGCATAATGATAAAAGACTCAATTCATCTGGAAAATATACCAAATAACATGGCTTTAAAACATACAAAGTAAAGCTTGACAGATCGAAGAAAAATTTCCAAGATCTTTAACAAAAAAAAGAAAAACTTTTAAAGCACCTAGATCAATATTTAACAGATCAAATACATAGAAATTAGTAAGAATATAGAATATTTGAATAATACAATAATCAAGCTTTATCCGATGAATACGTCTATAGAATACTGCACTCAGTAATTACAGAATGCACATTCTTTTCAAGCACACACGGATCATATACAAAAAACTGAATACATGTAAAGCCAAAGAGTAAGCCACAATAAATTTGAAAGATTGAAATCATATAGAATATATTCTCTGATGGCAATGGAATTACACTAGAAATCAAGGATAGACAACTAACCAGAAAATCCCCATACTTTTAGGAATAAAAACCAAAAACACCTTCTAAATAATCCATGCATCAAAGAAGAAATAGTGCCATGAATCATAGTGGAAATTAGAATATATTTAGAACTTAAAATAATGAACATACTACATATCAAAACTACAGCCTTAAATTCACACATTATTAATAGAAATAAAGAAAACTTCAGAAGTACTGAGCTAAGCATCCAACTTAAGGAGCAAGAAGAATAAGAACAGAGTAAACCCAAAGAAAATGGAGGCAGAGAAATAATAAATATAAAAACAAATGAATAAGCATGAGAACAAAATATGTAAGCTGGTTCTTAAAAAGAATAAAAAATGGACAAACCTCTGGCATGATTAATAAAGAAAAACAGAAAGAATACACAAATAAACAATAGTCAAAGAAATGAGAAGGGAACATAAATACAAATGCTTTAAATATTAAAAATATAATAAGATAATATAAAAACTTTGAAAACTAAGATGAAATAAATTATCAGAAAAAAAGAAAAAAGAAAACAAAAAAGAGAAAAAAAGAAATTTATCAGAATTGACTCAAGAAGAACTAGAAAATCTGAAGAATACCCTAATTATTATAGAAATGTAATGTGGTTTAAAATTTTCACACAAAGAAAATATACCAGACCTGGATGGATTTACAGGTGTGTTCTACCAAACATTCAAGGACAATTCTTAACTTAAACTTCTCCAGATAACAACAGCAATGACGATAACAAAAGGCATTATTCTTTCTCACTTTATAAGGCTAGTATAACACTAATGTTGAAATCATTCACCAACACTACAAGAAAAGAAAATTACAGGCTAATCTTACTCACGAACATAGCTGCTAATATCTTAAAGGAAATAACAGAAAACTGAATTGAGCAATGCATAAAAAAGATCATCATGAATAAGTATAGCTTATCTGAGGAAATCAAGAATGATTTAACATAAAAATCCATTAATATACTAATAATATTCTTAATCATGTTAATTAGCATATTAAAGGAAAGAGATCATATACTTTCTATGGATGCAGAAATAGTACATAAAATTCAACATGTATTCACAATTAACTCTCTAGCAAACTAGTAATAGAATGGAACATTCTTAATCTGATAAAGGTTATTTATATAAACTCATTCAACATTATGTTTAATGGTGAAAGCATTCCCTTTAAGATTAGAAATAAAATAAGAGGGCTTGTTTGACTACTTCTATTCAGCATCATACTGAAAACCAAGTAAATGCAGTAAAATAAGAAAAAGAAATAAAAAGACTTAAAAGGAAGACATAGAATTCTCATTATTTGCAGAAAATGTGATTATCTATATAGAAAATCCAGAGGAAGTTACAGATAACTTATTTGAAGTAATAAGAGTTTAGTAATTTTGCATGATATAATTGATCAATATACAGAAATCAACTGTTTTTCTTTTCACTGGTAACACAGTTAATTTCAATATTACATTAAAATACAAGAGTAAAAGTAACACATGCAAATGCCTAGAATCAATCTAGCAAAATATTTACAGGTATGTTATGGAAAAAACTATGAAACTTTATTTAAGCAGTTTATGGAAAATCTAAATAAATGGATTATATCATGTTCACAGAAAGAAAGACTCAATATTATAAAGATGTAAGTTTTTCCACATTTATTTATGGATTCTAAGCAATTCCAATAAAATTCCCAATAGGACAAGAAACTTCTAAAATTTTATACGGAAGGGCAAAGGCCCAAGAACATTCAAACACACCTGAAGAATTAAGATGTGTGTCTGGGGATGAGGGAACAGGCAGTTTCTCCATCAAAACTCAAGACTTATTAAAAGGCAGATGAGTATAGTATTGATGTAGGTATAGACAAATAGACCAGTAGAACAGTATAAGGAATCTATAAACAGACCACTGCATTTAAAGAAATTTTATTTATTATGGAGCTGTCACTGCAGATTGTGGGGAAATGAGAGGATATCCAATAAATGATGCTGTGACAGGTGGTTATCCATCTGGAAAAACTGAAATTGTATTTCTTCCTTTTACTACACAGAGGAATCAATTCTAGGTAATTAAAGACAGATATGAAAAAGCAAAACTATAAAACTTTTAGAAGAAGATGTAGGGAATCTTTAAGAATATGAGTTGGGAAATGATTTTTCAAAGATGACACAGAAAGCAGAAACTATAAAGGAAAAGGTTGATTAAGTCAATTACACTAAAATTAAGACCTTCTGTTTATCAAAGGGCATCATAAAGAAGGTGAAACTACAAGCCATAAGCTGGGGTAAAGTATTTGCAACATGAAAAACTATCACCAGGAACATACAAACACTTCTAAAATCAATATGAAAAGAAGGAATGATTTAACAGAAGATGGGGAAAAGATATGAAGAGGCATCTTTATTTAAGAGGGAAGAAGAAAGTTCAGTAAACCTAAGGAAAGATGATGAATATTATTTGTAATCAAGAAATGCAAATTTAAACCTAAATGATATGTCATTTTCTACCTACCAGAATAAGAATTTAAAAGTCTGAAATACAAATCTTGTGAGGATGTGTCATAATGGAAACTTTCACATTGATGGTATGAGTATAAATTTGTACAACCACCTAGGAAAATACGTCTGCGTTATTTAGTTAAGTTAAATATATGCTCTCCTAGGTATATAGTCTAGTCTACAGAACTTCTTGCATATGTGCAGCGGGAAATATGTACAAGGATAGTATTAGTTGCAAAAAAACTGTAAACAACCCAATGTCCACTAATAGAGAAAACTTCAACTCTCCATAGATAACTAACATAGACTGTAGCATATTCGTAACATGGAATAATTTACAGCTTCATAAATCAACTTGGATGAGTGCTATGAACATAAAGTATAAAAAGCAAGCCACAGAGAAGAACATATACATAGTTGTATAGTATCATACATAGTATGATACTATGAATCATACATAGTATGATTCATTCATATAAAGTTCATTAAGTGTGCAAAACTCAGTGATATAGTTAAGAGGTACATACATATGTGGCAAGACGAAAAGGAATGACCATATTTAGGGTGCTGGTTACTTCTGGAGGCTGGAGAGTGGGAGGAGAATGGAATCATAGGAGACTGGAGATTTTTTTTTTTTAACTGTGCTAAGGGTTCATGGGAGCTTGAATCACTGTTAGCATATATACCATTACATACGTTAGAAATATTCTTCTAAATGGTTTTATGTTTAATGAAAACAATATAAAACAGAATACTTTTATTCTGTAGTCACAGGTTAGTCATGTCTGGACCACAGAAGGAGAAGTGAGAAATTTAAAAGAAGCTGCCATCAGGGAATTTTCCTTTTCATTAAAAAAAAAAAAAAAATGGAAAAAAGAAAAAGATGGATAAGCAGTAAATATCTTTTTCACACATTATTCAGTCTTACAAAATGTTGTTGGTGATTCCAAGGCCCACTGCAGGCTGACTTTTGTGTCATGTGAGTTTCAGGAAGAAGATAAACCATTTTATACCAAAGTTTATGCAATGCTAAGTAGGCATAGACAGCTGTTACACAGTTATTAAGGTGATGAAGTTAAAAAGTTATCTTCTTTCTTTAAAATAAAAAAATATTTTATGGAAATGGGAAAATATTATACTTTTATGGAAACAGGAAAATACCTTTCCAAGAGCAAACTTGATCTCCTTTCAGATGTCTTTTAACTCAACTCTCAATTTTTATTTAAGCACTTTTAGAACTACTATCCCTTCCCTCCAGAAGTCTCCTGATTTCTTAGGAAGCTTCACCAGTAAATTACTTCATATGTTCATTATTCTTTGCCTGTGTTTTCTATTTATTCTCAGTTTTTAATTAGATTATGTCCCTAAGAGTGTTGTGGCAGAGATTTATTCATCAGTTATGAAAATTTTATCCCCCTCAACTTTATTAGACTATTTTACAAACTTAAAAAGTCTTCTTTTTAAAACAGATCCATTACTATTTTCTAATACTTTCTTACACTTTTCCTTGAAATCTGAATGTCATTTGTGTTTCTCTTCTGATATTAGCCTTCTTGAATGACTGAGGAAAAGCAATCAGACAAGACGATCATCTTTCTATTTCCCATTCCCCTTATTTTCTACATTTACAGATTGTGTTTTGTTTTGTCTCTTTAACGTTTATTACATAGTATTAGTTGATGTTGAAACACTAGCTATTAATTAAAGTCAAAACTTGCTACTCTACTTTTTTTTATGAAGTGAATATTTCATGTAATTATGTTTCACACTGTTTTTCTTGGTGTTTAGTCTAATTGCACTATTCTATTCAAGTTCTATTTCATGACATGTCATAATATCTAAGTCCCTCTCTCAATATCATAAGTCACTCACAAATTAATACCTCACTTCTTTGTCTTAATAAGAAAAATCAGGGCTTCCCTAGTGGCGCAGTGGTTAAGAATCCGCCTGCCAATGCAGGAGACACGGGTTCGAGCCCTGGTCCGGGAAGATCCCACATGCAGCGGAGCAACTAAGCCCGTGTGCCACAACTACTGAGCCCACGTGCCACAACTACTGAAGCCTGCACGCCTAGAGCCCGTGCTCCACAACAAGAGAAGCCACGGCAATGAGAAGCCCACGCAAGGAAGAGTAGCCTCTGCTCGCCGCAACTAGAGAAAACCTGTGCACAGCAACAAAGACCCAACGCAGCCAAAGATAAATAAATAAAATGAGTAAATTTATTAAAAAAAAAAGAAAAATCAATTATACCCCCTGAAAAACTGCTCAGATCCTCCCAACAACTCTATATGGTAGATATAATTCTTCCTATTTTATAGGCACTGAGGTTCAACAAAGTGAATTGATGTTTCTAAATTTAATAAAGCAAATGCATCATGTTTGCTTATTTTGGAGGTTGAGAGCAGGGATGAGGGTTTAGAAGGGATCAAAATAGTCATATTTTTAGTAAATCTTTAAATTCATTTATTGTTACTTTTATATGTTTCTGATAAAGGAGGTTCTAGAATCTCTCTTTTAAATAAGCATTGAATTGATCTTCTGAAAAAGATTTTCTTATCCTCTCCGCTGTATCTAGACTTGGCTTGTAAATCTGACCCTCAGAAGGAGCCATTTTTTTCCCCACTACTTTCTGATTGTGGTTTGCTGTCGGTACGTTCTCATATTTCGAGGGAACCCATTGACCTTATCAGGATACCTTATCAGGATACTTGTTTCATCAAGTGGAAAGAAAGTATTTACTTAACAAAAAAATTGAGTAAACATACAATACTTTCTGAGGAGGAGGAAAAAAATAATTCATGTTCTGTGGGAGTACTTATTAATCAATTTGAAAGTCAGACAGTCTAACTTGCCAAAGATCTCTGCTAAGATTATTCTCTCTGCTGCAGGTGCCCAGAAAGACTAGAGTGAAATCATTCACCTGGGACTCACTTTTGGGATATGCCTACGTGTCCCTCACCAGATCCATAAAAGAACACCTGAGGTGGGCAGAACTTTGGTATTTCTCTTGGATGCCTAGGATATCAGTTGGATGCCAAAAGACATGCTTTAAAAATACATATCTGTGCCATCACTTCTTAGCATTCCCAATGTGAGAGGGATGTTTTTACACCTCTGTTAGCCACCTCCTCTGACATCCGATTTACCTGGTTTTCTCTGTAATCTTAGCAAAGTCTTGTACTACTAAACAGGCGCATACCATCACTGTCCTACAACCAAGACTAGCATAAAAGATCCAGGAAAAGTCTCAGATTCAGAGACCAACATCTGGTGCACTAACTCAGTATTCAAAACTAGTGCTAATTACAGCCCTAATCCACGGGCACAGTAATTCATTAACTGTTACATGAAATGACTTTTCAGAATCACCCAGCTCTTGTGTAGTGATTCTGAGTTGGGCAATTTTACTGTACTGAGTTTAAGACACCCTGCTATTGCCAGGCACTTCCTGGCTTTTCCCTTCTGTGTCTGATCATGAAAAAAGGAAAAACAAAACAAAACAAAACTATACAGTGTGTTCCAAACTTACTTGATCACAAAGTGTGTGTTTAGTTTGGGCACAGAGGCAATAATGCATTAAGACTGAAGGTGAAGGAATCGCAATTAACACGGAAAAACATGCCTGAGTGTTTTAAAGGTTGGGAAGGACCTGGTGCTAGCTTCTCTTCTTCTTGGGCTTATTTTTAATGTAACCTGTGAATGTCTAGTTCACCTACTTTTCTCAGAAGTCTTGGAACTTTATGAACCAAGCCATAATAGCCATGGAGTGAACAGCTGCCTTATAAACATCATCTGCACAGATATTTAAGATCTATACGTATCTGGGCAACAACTGTATCAAGGGGGAGTTTTATAATAAGTTCCTAATTATTTTCATTGTTAAATTCCCAAATTGGTAATCTATACGTTATCGAGTTTATGCATTAAAGTAATCAAACCATTGAGTCATGCAAATATTAATCTATCCTGGTCCTTGCTGAAATAATTTAAACACATCTGTGAATTAAAGGTTATCGCTAATTAGTAAGTACTAATGAAGGTAGAAAAGATTAGCTTGAAATGATTAAATTTGATAATAAACATGAAAACAAGATCTGAATTAGTTATGTGCTATGATCAAGAACAACTGTTGATCTTTAACTCTACAGATACAAAATATTTATCAAATTCAAACAGTAGTTGATACGTTTGTATTATCTAGTAGCACCTTTGAACTTACAGGATGAAGTAGTTTCCTTCCCTGACATGGAGTTTGTCACCCTAGACAAGTTCTCCGTTGATGCCATAAGAATCCATGAGTAACAAAAACCCAAAACAGGGCCTCCCTGGTGGCGCAGTGGTTAAGAATCCGCCTGCCAATGCAGGGGACACGGGTTCGAGCCCTGGTCCGGGAAGATCCCACATGCGGCGGAGCAACTCAGTCCGAGCGCCACAACTACTGAACCTGTGCTCTAGAGCCCGCAAGCCACAGCTATTGAAGCCTGCACGCCTAGAGTCCGTGCTCCGCAACAAGAGAAGCCACCGCGATGAGAAGCCCTCACACCTCAACGAAGAGTAGCCCCCGCTGGCCACAACTAGAGAAAGCCCCCGCGCAGCAACAAAGACCCAACACAGCCAAAAATAAATAAAGAAAATAAATAAACTTTAAAAAAAAACAAAACCAAAACATCTGAATATTAAGTATAACCCTTAAAAGCAGAAAAAAGTCATCCATTCATCCCTGCCAAGTTCCTAGCCTTATTTTAAAGATCAGAGATGAAATCAAATAGTAAAATCTGATCCACAGAATTTCTGTGACTTTCAACTGACTTGTTTTCTTTGAGAATTAAAAGCTAGAGAGATATATATATAGTAGTCCAAAATAAACACCCATCATATCTAAAACTGGCCATAATAACTCCTTTTGGACAGCTTGTACACAGAAAGAATGCGTTGCTTTGTAAAAATGACATGGAAAATGGTGAAATATTGCTTATTTCTATAATCTTTGACAAGAAGTGAAAATACCATTTTCCGAAACCCAGGTAGAGGACTCATTTTTATCACCTGCCAGAAGAAAAAGCATCTTTCCTAAAATTGAGCACCTGCCTACAGAATTCTAAATCTGTGTTTCCATGGACTTAAGGACCTGAGGTAAACCGCTGGAACAGGATGGAAAACTCCCTGGACAGGGTCTGGGGGAATGAACGAAGCCGGAGCCACACACGTCCTAACTGTGCCGTACCTACGTCATGACAGCTTCCCTTTAGCTCAGTGGTTCCCAAACTTCAGCTTGTACCAGATTCACCTGGAGGCGGATCACACAAACACAGCCTGGTGGCCTCACTCCTAGAGTTTCTGATTCAGTAGGTCTGCGACAGGGCTGGAGAATCTGCATTTCTAACACATTCCCAGGGGATGCTGATGTCGGGGACCACACTGAGAACTACTGCTCTGGCTTAAATTTTATAAGAAAGAATATTCTTTTTACGTAAGAATACTTCTATATTTAGGCTTCTATGCTTTGGGAGAACTGAATATATTGATTAGCCATTTAGACCATTTGTTATAAAATGTGGCCACCGTTTGGAACCCACACCTCTAAAATCCACTTGTGGGGTAAGGGGAGGTCCCCTCTCACAGGGCTCTGGTCATCTCACTCATGGCTTGTTTTCAGCTGCACTGCAAAGATTAATTTTGTTCCATTGAACCACTTGTGAGTTGGCTTTGCAGCATGTTAAGAAAGTGGGAACTGGGAGCCAAGAAACCATGTAGAGACCTATTCTAAAACCACGTGTAGAAGGGGTAAGAGGAGGCTGGTGCTGGATCAAGGCGGGGACTGTCATTCTCTTGAGTCAGCCTTGCCTGGGTTCAAATTCCAACTTGGATCCTTCCAAGTTGTCAAAGGATTGTAAAGGCATGGAGAAAAATAGACACATTTACACTTTCTACTTCTGCACCATGGATGATTCATTGACTCGGAAATGAGACTACAGAAATGGCAGACTGGGTGGTAGGAATAACAGTTGCATTCTACTGACAGGAGCAATCGGTTGGTGAAACTCAGCACAAGAATCTGAAGCTCTAGAACCCAAGAACCACAGCTTTTCTGTATTAACTTAAAGAGCAAGGAGGGAGGACAAGAATAATTCTAGATTTTATTTATAATAACTAACCTTTTTTATGTGCTTACTAGATGACACTTTATAGAGAAAGACTGACTAATGTTCGGTATTGTTATCAAGTTTTGTTTTGTACCTTTAGAGGAAGAATCAGTTATGCGTCAACCAGATGCCTCAAAGTAACGATTACATTAAAAATCCACCCTCAGCTTAAACTCTAATTGGAAAATTTTTGACTGCTACCATTTTTAAGGACAACATGTATCCAAGAAGCCTCATTCCCCTTTCTCCTGCTTCTTTCTGCCCAACGTCAAAGCCAAAGCCAGTCAACTCAAAAGAAGTAGTCCCAAAGAAACACAAAACCATGTGAAGAAAAAAGCATGAAACTAAAAACAAATTTCAAAAGATTCAATCTCAGATAAAAACTGAATCCTCAAACCACGCAAAAAATTATGGAGCCATGTTTCCATTTCAAGCTATTTCTTAGATTTCTTTACTTTGTTTTCTTTAGTTTGTTCTTTAGAGAAACGTATATATATATACACGTATATATATATATATATATATATAAAACACCATCTTGAGAGTTTTCAGTTAGAAGCCATAAGAAGGAAAATGAGAGATAATTCTTAAACAATGGGCAAACCTTTAGAAAACCGGATCATGAAATGGAAAGAAGGCAACACCTGCAACAAGTCAGTTTGCTTAACAGCAGGTCTCACTGCTTCTCCAACACCGCAATGAGCGTTTCTTTCAGAATTAAGCGATTCTATAAAAAGAGAACATTCTGGGCTTCCCTGGTGGCGCAGTGGTT
The DNA here is from genome assembly GCF_028021215.1 of Eschrichtius robustus. Lineage (NCBI taxonomy): Eukaryota > Metazoa > Chordata > Mammalia > Artiodactyla > Eschrichtiidae > Eschrichtius > Eschrichtius robustus. The sequence goes on from NC_090831.1 coordinate 22,020,617, forward strand.
GAGAATCTGCCTGTCAATGCAGGGGACACGGGTTCGAGCCCTGGTCTGGGAAGATCCCACATGCCGCAGAGCAACTGGGCCCGTGAGCCACAACTGCTGAGCCTGCGTGTCTGGAGCCTGTGCTCCACAACAAGAGAGGCCGCGACAGTGAGAGGCCCGTGCACCGCGATGAAGAGTGGCCCCCACTTACCGCAACTAGAGAAAGCCCTCGCACAGAAACGAAGACCCAACACAGCCAAAATAAATAAATTTATTAAAAAAAAAAAAAAAAAAAAAAAGAGAACATTCTTACCCTCATCCTTCCATTTCTTATTGCTGGCCCATCTTCTGCCAATCTCAACACGTACAAATCCATTTTGTACTCCCTTCCTCCACGAATACTGAATCCAAATCCTTTGGCTCCTTTCTCCATGTCCACAGTGAAATAATCAAAATCCTTTGGGGTTGGGGAGAAAATGGAATAAACAATTGTTTAATATCAGAGACGCTTCCACGGTCTGTCCCTCTGTTCTCCTTCTCTCTCATAGTTAACGTGTTCCAACTGACACGATATCGTGAGGAGTAATGTGATTTCACCATCTAGCAAAATGCAAGACACGATTCGAAAGGTCTGAGCAGATCGGAACACAGTTTCCTCAGTCATTAAAAGAATTGCTGGGTAGCTTGTTTACTTTGGTACTCATCCTTTAGTACTCATCTGTTTACTTGGCAAACATGTAACTATTGCATATAGGCCTGAGTGATATTATCTCTCCTTGGAATTTTCTCGTTCACTGCTGTTGAGCACCATAAATAAATGCACCAGAGTTGTGTGTGTGTGTGTGTGAATGACAGGTCTGCTGATTGGAAACATGAAATAAATGCACCGGGATCTTTGAGGTACCTGGGGCTGCCTGTAGTCTGACAGAGGGAACTGCCTGGTGTCAGGGGAGGGCTGCCTGTAGTCCAAGGGCGGGGCTTGCAGATAGTCCCCTCCTGGGGGCTGCCGGTAGTCCAGTGGGGGCTGCCTGTAGTCCGTGAACGGAGGCTGTCGGATATCTGGTTTCACATCTTGCCTTGCTTTTACTTCTGACCTGTAACTAAATGAATGGAAATGGTACTTGCTTTGGTATCTCAGCATTCTAAGGAGATTAGAATGACTTTAGGACCTCCAGGCATGTAGAGGCCACACCTCTTGGTGGTCCTTTTCATGTTCAGGATTATGAGAAGATTCAATAAATGATAAGTATTATTTTAAAATCTTTGACAAATGCCATACGGTATACTTTTCATTTGGCTCCTTAGGAAATCAAGGTAAAAGTGATGGTCACTTAGAACTTTGTGGAAAAGGACTTATGGGTAACCTTCTCTGACTTTGCTATTTAACAACTGTGCAACTGCAGCAAATCTAGGGACTCACACACTTACATCCCCAAACAACAGTCTGTCTTAATATCAGTAAACCAACTGTTTCAATTTTTATCTCTCTCTCTCTCTCTCCCTCTGACACACACACAGCATCCGTTACTTCATGAAAACATGATTGAAGTGATCTCTAAATACTCTATAAATAGCTAACTAAAGGCTGTTTTAACCTGTTAGCTTGGGGCTTTTTGAATATCTTACAGAGGTTAAAGGAGTGAAAGTAAGGTATAATCACCAACTACAAATCAAGCAGAAAGTCATTGGGTCATTGCTAAAAGTAGAAACATATTACACAGAGGTTTAAATACTAGACTATAACTCTCGGGCTTAGTATCAGATACTATCATGGTCATTAGATAGAAGGAAAGGCAAAAGTGTTTATGTCTAACACTTGTTCTTGTTTCTAGATATTATTTCTTGTTTTTAGTTATTAATAAATACAGAGACCAAAACTAATTGCTTAGTTCTGTTTTGTGAATCCAAATTGCTCTAAACTGAGGGGTTTCCAGGGCCAAAAAAGGGCTAAAGTAGCCAATACTTACCATTACGGGATCACTAATAAGATAAACTGAAAAAAATTATCACCATAATGTAGAGGCCACTTAACTCTGTAGTTCATTGCCTGTTGCCATGACAACACTCTATATAATGACCTACTTAGGGATACAGGTCGATTAGAAAAACACATTCACACACTGATAGTGTATGGCAATAGATGTGTTTATTTGGGGTTTTGAAAGGGGGTTAGAAATGCAGTTATTTTAATAACGCTTTGAGTAGTTCCCATTTGTTACTTAACTTGCAGAAGGGACACGTTCCTTTTGTGAGATGCATCATTTAGGCTTTGCTTTATACCTCAGCAAGCTGTCCACTCACCTACGGAGAGTGTGCATTCTGAGAATAGAATTATTTAAAATACGCTTTGAATAAGATGCTTAACTAGGCAAACACATTAATTAAACAAAAAGAATTGGACTGGGTGACATCTGTTGGTGTGTATCGGCTCCTTTTTAGAAATCGTGTGCTTGATGGTTTAGATGTCACATTGTTCTAAGTTATAGCACAGTCACTTTATTTTCATTATCTCTGTGGTACTGGTATGGAATATCCATTATGAGCTTCCTTTCCAATCAGATGTGTCATGAGGTAGAGCAGAAGAGGGTGAGATGTTAAGAGTCTCCCCAGAGCCTTAGAAACAGGGACAGTTAGAACTTGTAACAGCAGTCATCCAAGCCTGCCTCTGAGCATTCACATTTCCTTCAACAGTGCCACGTGCAGGATTTTATGTTGAAGAAGAATTCTTTAATAAGGAAAATATACTTAATTTTTATGAGTGTTGTTAACTTTTAAGTGAATGATACACTAGTTGGGGCAAAAGTTGTTATTCTGAATTTGTGAAATACTTTATTTTAAGGGAAAATCCGGATCATTAAAGACAAACAAACAAACAGCCTCTTGAAAGTTCCTTTACTTATGAAAGGTTCGTAGGTTGTATATCAGTATAACTCTTCATAGCTATTAATTCCACTATTAAAGAGACTTTAGAGATGATAAAACCAGATTGCTAATGGTAAATTCTATCAGAGTTTTATGGTATGAATAAGTTCCAGAATCAAAAAATGCTGCCCATGTGGTAGGGGATCTTACGGTGGGATTTTGCCTTATGTGGGCCTTTCAAGAATTGCTTCCAGCCTGCAGCATCTAGTGCACAAAGTCTATGAAAGAAGTCAATTTCCAATGCTTTCCACTAATCTTGCTATTTAAAAGAAGTAAATGATGATTGCCTTTGCTGGGAAGGTGATTTCTGCTATTTATACTTAGTTTCTGAATATATTACACAAGGGCTGTTTGTTGTTTTCAAAAAATGCTTCTCCTTGAACAGGGTTTTGCTTATGTTCATGTTAAAATTATTTTGTTTCCTGAGCACGCACCAAAAGGATGTTAAGAGACAGAGAAACGAGTAGAGGTGTGCAGAGTGTCAGGAGGAAGCCAATTCAAGAGTAAATAAGACAGGATAAAATATTCACTTCTCCTAACTCATAAGATAAAAATTTGCAAGCAGATTGTCACTTTATTTTATCCCACTTTAACATGGAAACTGGCTCAATTTGACATGTAGGTGGGCACTTCTTGTACAAACGAATTAATAGGAAATTCATACTGTGTGCTTGGCATACAAGCTGTCTTGGAGACATCTGTAGCCTGATCCAGAAAAAGGCAAAGAGTTTCTCTCTGATACCATGACCATCTTTAAATGCAGCTAGAAAAATGGTTCTGGTATCTGTAAGATTATGGAATCTCTTCATTCATTTGGAAAAGAGCCACCTACTAACAATCAAACAGCTAAGCCAGGAAGGGACCCTAGAACAGGAGTGGGCACTTTCCAGGCATTTAATATTACTGAAGCAAAAATAGCTAAGAACTCTGGGTAAATTTGTTGGTAATTCCTAAAAATTTGGATCAGGTCAATCTGTTAATCCCAGAGTCAGGAAGTATTTTATCCCACAGTCAGGCAAAACAAAAACAAAGACAAAAACAAAAACAAAAACAAAAACAAAACCATCCAAAGGCTGTTGCTTCTTTGACAGGGGCCGAGTCCCCCAGTTGTAACCAGTAGCCGATGGGGACAGGATAGTGGCCTTGCCCATTTGTCATTCTCCCCACTGAACTAGAACACACTAGGGATGAGATTATCCACCCGCAGTCCAGAAGCAAGAGTCCAATTCCAGGAAAGTTTAACTCTGGAAAGGGAAGACGCCATTGTGGCGGGGAGGTTTAATTGGCAGTGGCAGAGCCAAGAGGAAGCGTCTGAAGCGGGCTCGGGGACTGCTGGAGCACTCAGGTCCTTCCTCCTAAATCTAAAGTGAATCCCGGGGAAAGCCAGTGCAATGTGTCCAAACAGCACGTGGTGAAAGCAGACGCATCTGGGGCTTATTACTGAGGCACCCAGGACATATTCCTCTTCTGGACTGTCAAATTCTTGCCCCTGTATCATTTACCTTATGGGGCTTAGTCTTTTTTCTTCCCTGGCCTATATTAAAACCATCAACAGCTGAGGACGAGAGGTATTTATTTTTCTATGAAAGCAAATGGGAGAAATCAGAATAGAACAGGGCTTCATGGAAAGAACACTTCTGGCACAGGGCAAGTATTGGCTTTGCAACATTGTGAGTGGTAAACCTAGCAAGTTCTGGGACTCAAAAACTGGGTCTCACTTCATCTTCACCAACAGGGGAGGCAGGAGATGGGTAGCAGATGTTCAGAAAACGTTCGAATCACGGAAAGGACCAGTGAGGGTTTTGTTTTCAGAGACGTTCCCGTGGGTTGTTCTAGTTTTCTCCTTTGAAAGGGCAAAACCAACATGGGAACATGTCTTCATCTCTTTCTCTAATGGCGCAACCTAACCCAGACTCCCCGTTACACACACGTCCCAATAAGAAGAGAGTGTTGTTTGTCTATGGCAGCCTTTTATTCTGCAAGTTCACAGGGCCTGATCACATGAGTTCGTGATGTGAAATGGAAGAATCTCATTAGACCGTGGGCAGGTGGATATAAGGTAAAATGCAGTAAAAATACTAACTTACATTCATGCTCACAAATCCTTCAACGTGTCCCACCTCCACTCCGCCGCTATTCTCCGAGCCATCACGTGCATGGCTCGGTGGACACGGCGGCCACTTCTAACTTCATTCACCGGGATCAGCCTCCAGTGTGCTCTCTACGGGGCCAACTGAGAGATCTTGAAAAGCTAATCCAAGGATGTCAGCCCTCAGCTGAAAACCCGCCAATGACCTCTCACAACACGTACGATAAAGGTCAAAATCTTTAACAAACCTCTGAGACCCTTTAGGGCAGTTTCCCACCAGCCTCACTGGCTTCATCTCCAACTATGCTCCCGCCCCTCTCCCCGCACTACACTGGCCTTATTTCCCTCCTTCGTGCTTGCATACCCCCTCCTGCCAAAGGGCCTTTGCATATCATACTGTATATTGTGCATATGACGCTGTCTGGACCCTCTTTAACGTGCTCTCCAGCTAGTTAAACCCTACTCGTCTGCAATGATGCACCATTTCCTCAGGAAAGCTTCTCTTACTGTGAAGGACAGACACCTGTATTTGCTAATGAAACTACGTTTCTAACATACATACAATCTCAAAATCACACAGAGGTGCACACGGTAATTTCTACATTATGCAAATCTCTCTCCTGCCTGTGACCTGTCCTGTCCCAGACTCTCTCTCTCCCCACCTCCCTCACGACTCAGCAGCAGAAAAGCCAGAGGAGACTTTACCTGTTTTCATGTCCTTGCAGCTGAAGTGGCTGAGGGGGAGCTGGCTGGGCGACAGGACTGCTGGGGGTGGCCGGGCTGGGCTGGGCCAGAGGGCTCTGCTGGGCCAGGGGGCTGTGCTGCTGGGCCAGGGGGCTGTGCTTCTCTGAGCTGGGTGCCGAGGCTGGGCTGTTGAGCTCTGCGGTGGGAAACCAAAGAGGCAAATGCAGTCAGGCTGGCATTTGATAAAACGGCAGCAGGTGGCCAGAGTTGGCTCCTCTGCCTCCTCACATGACTCAGGGCTTTGGTTCTTCTAGTTTCTGTTAGGCTTTAAGAGAGCAGCTTAAACTTAGCAAGCTCTAAGACCGCTCCTGGAATTAGTATTCTTCCATTAATTATGAGGTTGCTGAACAAGGTTATGAACAGAATCTCTCGTCATTTTGTCAGAAGAAAAGATTACCATGAAAAACTTATTAAAACGATGAAAAATAATTCAAAGGAGTAAGCGCTAAAATATATTCTATTTGTTCCAGCATTACTTGCTGCAAGAAAGTGTTTTAGGCACTACTTTTTGGTTGTAATGAGAAGTCCTAACAGTATTCCAAAGTTTGGATAAGGAATTAACCATAAGAAAAGTAAGTGCTTTTCACAATCCTTTCTTCAGTTCCTTGTTAGTCTTATTGCCTAATAACCCTCTGTACTCCATGGTTCTCCAGAAAGAAAAAAGAACACTGGACAGAGGAAGTTCATAAGTTGTTCTCTGTTAAAACTGCTTCTTGGTCTTTCTTGTTTAGCATCAAAGTTTCAACGGAAGTTATCTCTCCATGTTGGAATAAGAGCAGGACAGACATATTTCATACTGGGAAAAGGGAGAAGCAAGTCTTTTGTGACCAATTTTGCTTAGAGTTAACTTCTGTTGAATATTTTATACATAATGTTGTCTGCAGATAACAAGTTAAAAATAATGGTCTCTTTTTTTTTTTTTTTTGGCTGGGTGACAAAAAAGAAGTGATCTATTAGCATTCGCTTATAAATCACTCTCCCCTTTCTTTGCTCTCACCCTAAATGTTAAAATTTCTTCTCCACTTGAATCAGGGTTTCTCCGCCTTGGCACTACGGACACTAGGGGCCAGATAATCCCTGCCGTGGTGGGCGGTCCTATGCTCTGTAGGATGTTTACAGAGCAGCATCCTTGTAACCTCTACCCACTAGACACCAGTAGCACCCCCGGCCCAATCATGACAACGAAAAATGTCTCCAGACACTGCCAAATGCCCCTTGGGGGGAACAAAATCACCTCCACTGAGAATCACTGTTTTATATTTAAAGTCAGGTGGCTGTTTGATGCCTGCTTGTTAGATAGTCCCCAGAGGAAAGGAGGAGACCGAGTAAACCAGAGGGGACAGAGGCGAGTGAGCCCATCCTTCTCCATGTGGGCACTGTGGTCCACTCACCAGCGAGCGCCAGAGGCTGAATTCCCAAATGTCATTAATGAGCCAGCAGCTAGTAATGAACCCACTGTGCCTGGAAATGGTGAACTGCTGGTGAATCGGTGCTCAGAGAATTCCGCGGCCCCTTGAGGCATGGCTGTGAGGTGTGATGAGCACTACTCCTCAAGCCTCAGGGGGGTGTCCTTGTACAGAGAAATTCAAAAGGCTAAGTGGGAATTTAAAATTCTTATCAGACGCAACATTTCCTAAATGAGCTCTCTTTACACCACAACTTCCTCAAGCTTTTCAAAATCGATCTGACTTTGAAGAATCCTCCAGAGCTTAACTGCTAACATCAATATTTCTTTTCCGTCAGATTGGTAACTTTATCATCTCTGTTGGATGGGCTCTGGCTTAATATAACCATAAAAACAGTACTCCCGGGACCAAAGGGAAAGACTGAATAAGCCAGTGCCTTGGGATTCACACTAGTTATCTACAACACCATATAGCTTGATCTTTGAATGAAACTGGTATTGAGTAAACAGGATATGGGTTGCAACAGAGTGTTAATGTTTGCAAAAATGGAAAGAACAACTTCTGATGTTCTGACACCCTGAGCGCAGCCAGGTGGGCTCCATGACCCCAGGGCAGGCACTCACCCTCCTGAGGAATGATGCGAAGGGTGACACTAAGACCTGCATCCTTGATGAGCTTCACGATGTCAGCGTGAGGCATGTTGATGATAGACTGGCCATTCACTGCTAAGATCCGGTCTCCCACTTTTAGTTTTGCACAGCGATCTGCGGGACTCCCATCAATGATGCGTCCAATTTTATGTGGCACAGCTACAAAAACATTCCCAACAGAAATAGGTATCAGGGGCACTACCAGAACATGTTTTACCTTCGAGTATCAGGCTCATAGGAAACAATGCAATATCAGAATTCTTCCTTTCGTCGGTGTATTTGCCTCTTGAGATTACAATCATCCCTATCAAATACAGCTCTGTGCATACTACTGACACCAGAGTTTCTAAATTCAAGTCCTTCGCAGTGATGGGCTAATTCCAAACACATGGACCATCATAATCACCCTAGGATTAAAAATACAGCTCTTTGGGTCTTATCCTAGACCTTGCAAATCAGAATGTTCATGTAGGAGGGGAGGACAATGGATTTTCAAGAAGCTCCTCAAGAGATTCTAATACACACAAAAAACTGAGAACCACAGACGTAGAACACTGTGCCCAAAGAGCTCATACTCTAGGGACAACAATACAGTTCAGAAAAATATAATAAATGCTGGGAGCTTAATATCTACCCTTTTCTGTTTTACTGAGAGGAGAAAACAAGAAAGGGAGAAAAATACTTACATGGGAATTAGCCAGCTGGTGAAGAAGTTACGACCAACTTCCTACTTATCTACTAAGCTGTAGTTTAAAGGTTGATGCAGTTTTCAACTATTACCTCTTCTTTCTGATTCAATGCAAGTGGTGCTGAGATCTTGCTAATATCTGGTAGATAATGTATTTCATCAAATCTAAGATGTCATTGATGCTAAGATATACCTTTCTTTTATGGACAACAAGAAAAATAGAAAAAAAACCCAACTCTGGCAATTAAACAACGACACTCTGACATAACATGCTAATTTTTGAAATATTAAAATATGAAAAATGTGCGTTACAATTGATGAAATATGGTATATGTCTCTTTAAAACAATGAAAATTCATTTTCTTTTTCATTATTCATTTATATATGTGGGGAGAGCCAGGTTCTTGGGGATATAGATTTTCTAGCAGGTTGACTCGTATTCAATGTCATTGTTTGAGTTCCTACCAGGTTATCTATTCCTGGGGTTGGACATCAATAGTGCACAGTGTCCCTATAAGTGCCCTCAAGAAGCTGACCATATAGAAAGCTGTTTCCTTTCCTTTTTTCCTTCAGGACAGGAGCCCCAGTGGGGAAATTGCCTGTCAATGACTTGCTGCTCTCCCTGTGGAAGTCAGGGACTGATTTCATCTGCATAAAGAGGCAAAGACGCACTCCACCATTCATTATGCTCCAGGGATGTCTGTCCCTTAAACTCTCAATCTTGTGTATGTGTTACAGTGAAAGGCAGAACATCAGCTAATGGCCATGGTAAGGAAGGACAATCAGAGAGTTAATGAACCAATACCTTGATCATATTTCTGTTGTGAAAGGTTACAGGTAGCATATGAAAATATTGGCTGAGCCTGCATCTCTGAAGTGAAACTCATCATGCTGGAAGCTCAAACACAGTTTTATTTACCACAAGCATGGATGGCTTTAATTAAGAACACCTTACTTAAAGCATACTAATGATCATCCGACAGTCTTAGGACAATATATTGCTCAAGTAGAAATGTAATAAGAACTCATTCATTCACTAATTGCATAACACGATATGGGTGTTGCAAGCTGTTTGGCCTTCACCCATAATTAGAGTGAACTTTTGTTCCTGTTTTTTGCCCCCTTTCATGTTCAAGAGTGGCCTGGAACAGTCAATAAATGATATGATCTCCCGGGTCATAATGCGTATATTGTTATCTATCCCGACCTTTGAACAACTACATGACCTCTCTGAGTTTCTGTATTTCAACAGTAAAATTAGGATAATAATATAGTTGACCTCACAGGATGGTACTGAGAAGTAAATGAGTTGTCATACATAAAGTGACTAGAACAGTGCCTGGCATTAAGAATTGCTAAGTATTAACTTTTCGTTCATTCTTTTTATTACAATTATTTTTAAGTGTTTCCAATATCACTGTTGACGTGTGTGTGTTTGTACGTAGGCACCAGCTCGAATTCTGTCTGCATGGGGTAAACCTGTAACAGCTAAAACAGCTTCATTTGGGAAACAGAGATATGTTTTGTGGAAAACACAGACACTAGATGAGGTCAAGAATCCTGTTTGCTCTTCTCAGGTTTCACTAAAAAGGTGTTGCAGGTCTCTGTAGGAAAACACCAACTTATAAGTAAGAGTTTATTATCCAAAGGGAAATCAGCATAATACAGATCTCTTCTGTATATGATGCATTATCCACCTTGAGCCTTATACACACACACACAATATTATAACTACATTAAAATAAATACAATTTGATCTTTAACAAACCACATGAGATACCTGATAGCATTATCATTGCATGTTTACAGTGGAGGAAACTGAGGCATGAAACAGTCTGAAATTTGCCCAAGGTCACATAGGCTGACCAGGGTTTAGAATCCCAGACTGTCAGATTCCACAGCCTTTGCTCTCAAGCAGAGCCCCATGCTGCCTCTCTCGCCCCCACCATCCCCTCCCTCCACTCGAGTGCTCCCTGAGTGCCCAGTGCTTTCATTTGGTGAGTGCAGGCTGCCTCTAGGGAGGGAATCGTAAATGCTTCCCCAGTGGCCCTGATTCAGGGGAGAGTGAAAGGCAGGAGCTTTGCTTCAAGTGGTTTCTTTGTGGCTGCTGTCTTTTGACAGGCAGGGCATGGGGAGAAGGGGAGGGGAGAAGAGGGCAGCGAGGAGAGGAGAGGAGAGGAGAGAACAGGGAAATTGGACAGTTCCTCAGATCCCATTTAGCAAGGACTTCACATCATAGTGTCGTTCCTTTGAAGTAATTTCTTTGGGTATTAGAAACACTCACATTTGAAATGAAATTAAAAAAATACATTTCAAAACACATGCGAATGATATATGGATGATTTGCTGTTTTGAATTATTCATGCCTCTGCTCCCCTCCATTACTGTGTATCATTTATAATTTACTGGGCATGAAACTCCTAACGTTTCAAAACAAGATTTCGTACACACACAGACACAGACACACACACACAGACACACACACACAGACACACACACACACAGACACACACACACTAAGCTATTATTTGTTAGTATCCAGGGACTGTATTAGGAACTTATTTTAACTCTTTACAGCTACAATATGGAATAGCTGTAAAAATTTAATAATCATGTTTATTTAACTGTTGAGAAAAAAAAAAGTCAAAGCCAGGATTCAAACCCACACCTGTGACTTCAAACCCCGGGTTTACTTCCTTCTTTTTTTAATATGTGGCAGGTTGAAAGCAATTTGAATTATGAGGAGTGAAGGACTGACTGGTGAGACTTAGCTTAGGAAGCATGCTGCGTGAGATTTCAAGATGAAAGTTTCATTCTAAATAGAATTATTGGCATATAGTGATAACACTTAGTTTCAAGGCCATTTTCACTTTATTAGGGTAGGTAACATAAAAACTAAAATAAATCAATAAAAACCAGATAAAAGAATGAAAACTAAAATAAATTCTATGGCAGGCCCATGGAATGATGGAGTGGCTTACATAATATCTGAATGAGTACACAATGTAGAAATGTACATCCAGTCATTGAAGTGCTTGAAATGGTTTTATTCAAATTGCTTTCTATTGGCATTTACTTTAATAAAAACAGTATTTGAAGCTCTTGGGAGCTGAAGACAGCCTCACCTTCCTTTACCAGCATTTCCCCTACATGTGTAAGTACTTCAAATGCTGGTGTACAACAAATCACTGACAAGGGGTGTGCTCAGAGAAGTTTCTCTCCGAAAACAAGACGCAGCTCCGTTTGCTCAGTCCTGAGGTCTACAGAGCTTATGACCTAAGTGCTTTCTGTGCGTTGCTAATGGAATCACAGAGCATGGAGGAGGCCCTGACCTTGGTTTCTATTATTGGGATGAATGGTACTCATTAATGCTCTGAGAATTGATGACTAAGGTAACTGCCGGAGCACGGACCCCGTAGACAGCATGCCTTCCAGACATCGTCTGTCGGGCAGCAACATAAATCAAGTCTCTGGATCAGGCTTCTTGACACAGCGTGCTTAGGATACGCAGGTATTTGGGAAAAGTTGCAATGTCACGCGGCTTTGGACATACTGACATTTGGGAAGGAGACAATGTATTACCAGTTAGAAATTTCCCTTTAATTGCAAATCACATAAGTTCTGGAAAAAGAAACCCATCTTTTTTTTTTTCTTTATTCATTTCTGGGTAAAACACTACTGTGCACTTACACTGCAAATATGTTGTATGTTTTCCTGTAGATAAATTGTCTCTTTTGGCACTGCCCAACACAGAACACTTGTTTCAGTAGGAATATTCAGACATAATCAGTTGGACCAGATGCTCTCTAAGTTAGTTCTAAAGGCCTGGATTCTTTGGGTCTTTAGCCACAACCACTACAGTAAGCAACGATCCTCCCTTTTGGCTGTTGGTTTCTCTTCTGGGACCATTTATGGTCTATTCAGGCTCCTTCAGCCATTGGTCAACCAATGAGCTCTTGTGTTCTACCTCGGGTCAGTTCCCATAAAGAAGGTGGGGGGATTTTTTTTTCTTTGGTGTTTTCTTCCTGAAGTTCTTGGTGATGGATTATTCATGAAATTTTTAGCTGCACCGCCCTGGGGGAAGGGAGTAGTGGATCTCCCTCCCACCTTTCCCCCCATGTTTCCTTGTTGTCTTATATGTATCTCATTTCAGAGAAGGAAGAGCCTGTGACTCATATTTACATGCAGTTATCTCCTTGATAACAGATCCCACAAAGTGGAGTTGTATACGGAGGAAAGCATTAGATGGGGAAAGTGAATTCTGCATCAATCATGTCAAACTTACAAGCGAGAAGTTTCTGAAGTGAACATGACAAAAATAAATGCTTCAAAGGCAATCAGTAGCACAAACTGTCATTAGCTCACAATTCCATTAATTTGTGAAGGTTAAACAACATGTCATTAGCTTAAAGAGGCAACAGAAGTTAGTTTGGGTTTAGAATCTATGACCTGGCATGAAAAGAAATTTTTTTTTTTTAATTGGGTGATTCCAGTTGGTTTTCTTAAAATACTCAGTGAAGATTATTTACTGCCTAGTTTTAAAATTGTGGGTTGGGGCAGGAGAATCAATTATTCTATCAACAACACATTGCTGAATAGCATCTTCTGAGTAACAGACACAATGCTAGGTGCAGTGGGGAAGACAATAATAAAATAAATACATGGTATTTGCCTTCAAGAAACTCCCAGTCCGGTTGCGGAGACGAGGGATAATCATACAAAATATTTAAACTAAAACACAAATGGCAAATCTGTGGTAGAGGTAACATACAATAAGAGTAGAAAGGTGGGGTAACTGTTTAGTCCCGGTGTGGACTCAGAGGGTGGTAAGAAAAAGGAAGGTCACTCTGGGGAAGAGAGAGAATAGTGCCCCTAGGCTAAGTCACAGCTCCCTTAGTGAAAAACTCACGGTGGTCAAGGGGGTGCTATCAAATCCACGGAGGGAGATGCATGGAGAGGATGCTTTGTAGACGGCGTCCCTCCAACCCATCATTATGCTTCCCTATCTGAGATCCCAGATGTGATGCCTTTGCTCAGCTCCTCTAGATATATAAGAAAAACAGAAGAGTAATTGTCACAGGGTGTTTGTGGCTAATAAATGATGATGAATCCTGATTTATTTTTGCCTTCAGAAACCCGAGTCTAGTATTTTTTAAACAAATTTATTTGTTTGTTTATTTATTTATATTTGGCTGCATCAGGACTTCGTTGCTGCGTGCAGGCTTTCTCTAGTTGCGGCGAGCGGGGGCTACTCTTCGTTGCGGCGTGCAGGCTTCTCACTGTGGTGGCTCCTCTTGTTGTGGAGCACGGGCTCTAGGTGTGCGGGCCCAGTAGTTGTGGCTCGCGGGCTCTAGAGCGCAGGCTCAGTAGTTGTGGCGCATGGGTTTAGTTGCTCCGCTGCATGTGGGATCTTCCCGGACCAGGGCTCGAACCCGTGCCCCCTGCGTTGGCAGGCGGACTCTTAACCACTGCGCCACCAGGGAAGTCTGCGAGTCTAGTATTAATCTTGCTTATTTTCCATCTCTTTCATTCCTACAAGTCCCGAATGAGAGTGTTCTATGGTGACATTTAGCTAGATGGTGTCCCTTCCTGGAGTGTGACACAGTCTCCTTTAAAAGAGATTTTCTTGGTCGTCGGGGGTGAAGATGGGGGAAAAACATGTGTTTGGTGTTTTAAAAAAATTGTGGTAAAATTAAGAAAAAGCAGACTGCATGACTTGTTTTCCTCTAGAAGTCTGTAAAATTCAGATTTCCAAAAACGAAAACGTCTTCCTTGAATTTCATAGCCAAATGAGTTGTAATCCCAAACCGAGCAGCTGGTGTTTTAAGGACTGCAGATTCCAAAAGTGCACTTTCCCCCCTCCAGCACCCATGAGTCATTCTCTTGTGGTTGAACAGTTTAGTTCCTGCAGTTGGTAACAAGCAGATGGTCAGATGGGAGAATGGAAAGAGGGCCTCACCACTGGCAATTTGGGAGGCCAGCCGAACTCATGTTTCTAAGGGCAGAAAGCACCATCTAAAAAGTTATTAACCACACAGTTGGAGAGAAAGAGACACTCATCAGCCATATCTTACTTTGTATGCTACTATTTTGCTGAAAGTGAATTGGTAATCGAAAGAAATCGCACTGCATTAGGAACTGTAATTAGCTACTACTTGACTATCCTATCCTGGAACACGAGGTTGGGTTGGCATGGTTCCTTTGTTTGGAAAGATTTGGTGGACTTGCAGACACAGGGCCACTTTCATGTGTGTGTGACCTGTGCAACCACACAGGTCTCTGCACTCAAAAGGGTCTTGTGTTGGGTTTAATAGTGTGCTGTCACCATCCTGATCTTCTTAACAATTTTTGAATAAGGACGTCACGTTTTCATTTTCCACTGGGCCCTGAAAGTTATATAATTGATCCTATGTGGCTATATCCATAATATATTTCCTCTTCATATCACTCCATTGCTTTTACTGTCTGCAATGGAAGACGTAAAGGAGAATATGGTAGAGTTACCAAGAAAAATTATCACAAAGGGTCGCGGAGGAAGGAGCGAAAACAATTTCTTTCTCCAGGGGTGGTTGCATTTCTCATTCCCATGCACATGACTAGAAGTAAGGTAGTCCCAATAATTTCTGCTATGTCTATCCTTAAAGATCCTTGATTTTTCACATGTTGATTCAAGAGGCCTAAAAATTACCTTAAGTCTCTTATTCCTTTGTGAAAATATTCTCATAAGTCGATCATTACTGAGCATCTACAAAGCAAGTATCCTTCTTTATCTTTCTTTAAATAGATTTTAATGTATGTTACCACATTTCAAGGAGTTTGTGTATTCTTTGCCTATGATTTACTTCCCTCATAATCTGACAAAATTTCTAGACATGAGAGTGGCAGGAACTAATGAAACTTCAGAATAGTCATTCTCCTCAAATCTATAGGTGCCAGAAGGGTATGCATGTGGGTATGTCGAGCTGGAGAGGAAGAGAATGGAGAAGCAGTTCCATGTCTAGATATTTAAGCCTTTATCTTCTGTAGAGATACATCTCATTTTATTGTATATCCTAAGAAGTTACCTTTTACCTTGCTAACTTCTAGGTATGTGGGACATTCTGTTTTGGTCTGAAAGTTGCTATAGAAAATTTGTCCCTCTAAGTCAAATATCAACTCTAGTCAACATTTTTTGCATTTCCCTCCGAAGACCCTGAAAAGGATATATATTTCCATCACTTAGTTAAATCAGCAACCCATGATTTTCCAGTCATGGAGAAGAAGGTGAAATTCTGTGTCACTCAACTTGAATAATTTTAGTGAGTAAAACTGTTTAGCTTTTAGTAAGTTTTGCTTACAAACAACCAAACAGCAAGATGACTCAGTAATAATGGAAAAACAATTTAGAGAGTTACTGATATTAAAATATGATAAAGGTTTCTTCTCTGCAGAACAGAAAAATAAGTGGTTTTGCTCCTTTTTAAAAACAGTCACAGGGTTGAGATGTGGTACTATACATCCATTCCAAACATGCAAATCTAACTTTCAAAGGGTTAGTTGCTCAATTTTATAATGACAAATTTAGTTCCTAAGAGGCTCTTTTTATTTATAATTTATTACAGAGGGCTTACCATATCATTGCTAGAAAATACTGGATTTTTGTACAAAATGAGAGAATTGTATAAAAATTTCAAAATTCATGTCATGACGTAAAAAGGGGCAAAGTAAACAGAATAATAGTACTATCTTCTAATGATTGGAAATCTCTTATAATTAAAACAATTTAATTGAGGTAATATACGCATAAATTAAAAAAATAAAAGACAACCTAAATGCTTATAATGAAAAACCTTAGTCTCCTGCCCTAATCCTCCTCATCCTCTCTACTTTCTTCTTCACATTTCAAATTATGTTATATGGCTATTTCTCAATTTGTCAACTTGAGTCAATAAACACTAACTTCCTATTATGACAGAGGATTTAGCACTCTCAACCTGCACCCCACCTCCTCTCCTTATCCCAATAGTTTTATCACTATTTTTAGTTAAACCAGTTATCCTTGTTTACAGTTTTACCATGTAAATATCATTCACTGTAGTGTTTTGTGATTCATTTCTTTTCTCATACAGTTTTCCTTCCTTCCCACCCCGAATCACTGTGTCTGATTGTATCATTCCCCTGCCCCCCTCTCCCCGCCCCGCTTCTACAATATGCTATCTCTATATCCTTAATTTTATCCCCCAAAGCTGCTCAAGTCATCTATGCAATTGAGCTTTCTGGAGACCTCCCTCCCAGAGGTGGGTCGGCTGCCCTCAAGTTCGCTCTTAGTGTTACTCCGGGGAATTCCTATTGTTCTCCAAGGTGGAATGCACAGTCTGTAAACCCTGAGCCTTTTTTTGATTCACTCTTTCATTTTTCTAAAGCACATCCTACAGTATCTTCCTAAGAAACCACGCATGGGAGAAAGTAATTGTTCAGTATTTAATGTTTAAAAAATCATTTTTCCTTCTTCATTTGATAGAATTCTAGCTTAGAATTCTAGATTGTATGAAGTTCGAGACTGAAAAAATCATTTTTCCTCAGAAATTTGCTGGCATTGTTCTATTGTCTTCTAGCATCCAGTGTTGCTACTGAGAGGTCTGAACTCCTCAGGATTCTTTTTCCTTGTATATATTTGTTTTTCCGTTTCCTTTCAGAAATGTTTAAGATTGTCCCTGTACTTTTTTGTGTTCTAAAGTTTTGCAGTGATGGATTTCGGTGTGGTTCTTTTCAGTATGGAGACATTTCTTTTAGTTTTGGTTTGGGGAACTGTTATTATACTATATCTTTGCCCTCTCTTTCTGAAACTCTGCCCTCTCTTTCTGAAACCCTTATTAGTTAGATATTGGCTTCCTGGATTGATCTGTTAATTTTCTTATCACCTCTCTCAAACTTTGTTTCTTTTTGTCCTACTTCATGTGAGATTTCCTTTACTCTACCTTTCAATCCTTCTGTTGAATTTTAAATTTTAGTCAAGATATTTTCAATTTCTAAGAATTCTTTCTTTAATCATATTTTTTACAGCATTCTATGTTTATTTTATGATGGTAATATCCTCTATCTCTCTCTGTTTTGTCGACTTAAAAAAAATGCACAATGTGAGAGTTGCGAGTTAAGTTTTATTTGGGGCAAAATGAGGACTACAGCCCGGGAGACAGCACCCCGGATAGCTCTGAGAAACTGCTCCAAAGAGGCAGGGGGGAAGGTCAGTATATATGCGATTTTGGTGAAGGGGGAATACATGCAATCAAACACATATTTTTTACAGAAGGTTTCTGCTAGTCTCGTGCAGGTTACTGCTAGTCACGAGGAGCAGACATCACCATGAAGGATTTTAGTGCTTTTCTAGATATGAGGAGATGCAAGAATTGGGCTCATAATATATTTTCCTGAAAATATCTAACTATCTGAAGACCTGTTCTGCCAGGTTTTCCCCAGAGCACAGAGTGCCTCATTTCTGCTCCCCACCTGAACTCCTTTCAGGGGGTGTTGAAAGTCAGCAGCTGTAGCTGCACATGATTTCATCCTTGTAGAGGTAGACGGCAAGTGCCAATGGAAAATGCCAATTTGTAGTTGACAGTATATAAGTGAGCAATCGTTGAAGCTTTCTTTTGTTCCATTTCTTCTAGTATTCTTTCATTATTGTTTGCTTGTTTTTCTGTTTTAAAAATACAAATTTCATGTCTGGTGGTCATGGTTGTTGTGTTCCATTCTCCCCCAAGTTTTAAAGTTCTGAGCTGCTCTGAGTTTCTAAAAAAAAAATGAGCAGATCTGGGCTATCCATTTCTCTTTTTGGCTTCCTTTGCCCTACAAAATGAGTTGAAACTTTTTTGTCTTTAAAATAGCTTCCCCACTTATGCTCATTCCTTTCTTCTTCATTTACTACCATTTTATTGGTTTCTAAGAAATGGGAAGAGATAACACATGTTAATGAGATCACTAATTAGAAATTGAAAATATCTTTTGTAAATTTAAGTCAGTTGTTGCAATCAATATTTTGGTATACCAGTTAGAGATTTGGAATCTGTTTGGAAAAAAAATATTGTCAATAATTTATGTACCCAAACTTTAAAAGCCCTGTTATCTCTGTAGCTCTTACAGATAAAATATAAAAGACAACTAATTTCTTTTTTTTTTTTTAACATCTTTATTGGCGTATAATTGCTTTACAATGGTGTGTTAGTTTCTGCCATATAACAAAGTGAATCAGCTATACATATACATATATGCCCATATCTCCTCCCTCTCGCAAAACAACTGATTTCTTTCAAGAGTTCAGAAAATGTCATAAAATTACATTTCATCAAGCCCAGGTATTGGGTTAAAAATGTTCAATGAAACCACACTTTCTTTCCTCTATATCTTTCAACTGCCTTTGAGACTTCACACCCATCAGTGTACTTGGCTTTCAGTAATTTCTCAGCAGGCCCAGTAGAAATGGTTGATAGTTACAAGCAGGTGTTGCTGACAAGTCATGTTTCTCATTTTTACAGATGCAGTGTATTCTATCTCTGCCATCTCCTTTTTTCCTTTTAGCTTCTGAAATTGTGTTTGTAAAAAGTCACTTGGCTATCTTCACACAGTTTCCCTGTTACAATAGGTAAATGTCAAAAGCCATCAGGTGCAATATCAGCTTTTTCATTGTATTCCCCTAAGCGCTCGGGTAGATAATAACTTCTTGCAATATTTTCTTAATGTAAACAGAATCAGATACTAACCCAGGCAAATGATCCCTCCTGAGCCAGCTGTCCTTTTCAATATGTTATCCAGAAGATTACATGAATATTTATGGGCTGCTCAGTTTCCCACAGAAGCCAAAGTTCCACTAACAGGGTATATCATGTTTTAACTTGAAATAATGTAATTTTGCATGACTGAACAAAACTAAATATGAATAGGCCCTCAAGCAAAGTGTTCAGGAGCTAGAAGATCTTGGTCATATATTAATTTTGAAAACAACTTGCAGTGTGACCTCTGAGTGGTCAAATAAATCATGTCAGGGTTCCCTTATTTGAAAAGTGAGACCATCACTGCGTATAGTTTTTCTTTCTTATCCTTATCTTTCTTACCCAAATATTATACATTTTAATGTCATACTAATTTCTGGTTACATGTATTTTCTCTAACCCCTTGTA
Organism: Eschrichtius robustus; assembly: GCF_028021215.1. Classification (NCBI taxonomy): domain Eukaryota; kingdom Metazoa; phylum Chordata; class Mammalia; order Artiodactyla; family Eschrichtiidae; genus Eschrichtius; species Eschrichtius robustus. Next base: position 22,040,248 of record NC_090831.1, read on the forward strand.
CTTTAAAGCATAGTTACTATATGTGTTTTCATTTTTACTAAGCAGACATATGTCTTCATAATAACTTCACTTGAGATCATCATCATAAAATGATTTTTATTACTCTACTGTGAGAAATGAATGAGAAATGTAAAAACAAAGGCTGAAGAACCTCAAAATCTGTTTCTTTGTCCACAGTGAAATACTAATTACATTCTAGAGGGAAGAGACCAAAAGTGAAAAAGCAGATATAAGGACGGCAAAAGAGCACATGAAAAGATCCTCAATATCATTAGTCTTTAGGGAAGAAATGTAACTTGAAACGACTACATACCTATTGGAAAGGCTAAAATTTAAACAACAACAACAACAAAGCCTGGAAACAAGTGCTGGTGAGGATGTGGATCATCCGGAGCCCTCATCCAGGGAAATACAAAATGGAACAGCCATGCTGGAAAGTGGTGCCAGCAATTCCACCCCTAGATATTTACCCACGTGAAATGAAAACGTATTTTCACACAAAAACCTATATGAAGAGGTTCATAGCTGCTTTATTCATAATCACCCCAAACAGAAAACAACCAGAATATCCTTCAACTGGGAATGGATAAGCAGACTCTGCTACACTCACAATGGAATACTATTCAGCAATTTAAAAGGAACCAATACGGACACATGAAGCAACCTGGATGAATCTGAAATGCATTACGCTAAGTGGCTAGATACTGTGTGATTCTACTTATATGGGAAAAGGCAAAACTGCAGAACAGAGAACAAATCCATGGCTGCCTGGGCGGAGAGTGGGCAGAGGGCCTGACCTCCTTGTGGTAGTAGTTACAAAACCAAACACATTTGTCAAAACTCACAGACTATAGACTACAAAGGGTAACATTTACTATCGATAATTAAACCTTAAAAATGGGAGAAAAGTAAAAAAATCAGGGAGAGACAAAGAAAAGGTTTGGGGTGGAAATAAATAGAGAGAAGTTAAAAGAACTAATGTCGAGTAGGCAGGAGAAAGGAGGTGGGAGGGGAGAGCGGAGGAGGAGGAGGAAACGCTGCCTCGTCTGCATTTAAAAGGTGAACAGGACCTTTCCAGGTGGGCAAGGATGGGGAAGGCATCGCACTCACAGGGGATGTGACTCACAAAGGCACAGATCTGTGGGTCTGCATTGTGGGTGCAGGGGTGCAATGAGCATAAACAGTGAGGCCTGGGATGCAGGTGTCAGGGACAGATCATGAAAAGCCTTACTGGCTGTGGCAGGGGGCTTGGAATTCACTTGGATGCCAAATAAGAAGTCACTAACGGATTAGGCAGGATGCAATATCATCAGACTTGTTGTTTTAGAAAGAGTACCATTGGTGGCGGTGTGAAGGGTGACTGAAGGGAACGAGGGTGGGAAGAAGCCTTGAGGCAGGGAGGGCACTTAAAGGCCACTGCAATGCTCCAGAGCTGTCCAGTCCAACGTGGTAGCTACTAGCCACACACGGCTATTTAGATTAACTGAAATGAAAGACAATTAAAAATCTAGTTCCTCAGCCGCATTAGCCTCGTTTCCAGTGCTCCGTAACCACACATGGCTAGTGGCTCCAGTCCTGTTTAGTGCAGAACAGAACATCACCATCATTGCAGAAAGTTCTTCTGCACAGTGTTAATCTAGAACCTCTACTAAGCCTTGGCGGTGGCGGTCGGGCGGGCCTGATATATTCGAGTTGTTTATCTGGAAAGCATGTTTGGGTAATAGCTTGTTTTAGTCTCTCAAGAATGAAAGATATAGTTGTGTATAGACTCTGCTAGGATATGAACTTAGGTATCGGGAGGCCTGCTTGAAAGCTTGTGAGCATGCACACTGATTGGAGCTGAAAGCCACGCCTGCCAGCCTTCTCTTAGCCACTTAGCCCCAGGGACCATCATTATCAGTGGCTAACTTGATGCTATCAACTGGACGTCTGTGTCCTCTCCAAATTCATATGTTGAAACCTAATCCTCAGAGTGAAGGTTATTTGGAGGTGGGGCCTTGGGAGGGCATTAAGTCATGAAAGTGCAGTCCTCATGAATGGGATTAGTGCCCTTATGAAAGGAACCCCACCGATATCCCTTGTCCCTTCCACCACATGAGGGGTGAGGGCACAGTGAGAAGACGGGCCGTCTATGAAGCTGGCCCTCACCCAGCACTGAATCTGTCAGCGCCTTGATCTTGGACTTCCCAGCCTCCAAGACTGTGAGAAATAAACTTCTGTAAACTGGTGTTTACAAACCACCAATCTGGTGGCTCTTACAGAAGACTGAACGGACTAAGACACTTGGCAACCAATACAATAAAGGTTTTATTGTATTTGAATTTTGTCAAATGCCTACAGGAAAGTAAGCTATTTTTCATCTTGCTGTTCATCTAGCAAGTCTGAAAAACATTTGAATGAAGACTTCCAAGTGGAAATATTCTTCTGTCTCATGTTATCTCAACTGTTCTCTGCCAGAACACCTTTTAAACTATGTACCCTTGCTTACTGGAAGACCCTCCTCTATGATGAATCCATAAATATACATCTATATTATGAATAGTCTCTGAACAGAATGTTTTGGGCACCTCACCCTTGAGAAAGCAGATGGGTTCATCAGGTGCCCAACATCTGGGCATGTCTGTGGAGCAAACCAATACCTGGCTTAGAGAAATAAGATCTGGAAGAGATCAGACTGGAAAATGAATACGCCAGTAGCAGGCTCCACTATTAATTAATTTGCTTTGGCACAGTATACATGTTAGGAATGCCTAGTGATCCTAACCCAGAGAAGGCTGACTGATTAATCTTTAGAAATAATTCTAACCAAAGACTGGCAGTGGTTTGTTTGGGAAAAAAATCCAGCTTAAATTTCAAAATTATTGGTGGTCAAGTAAACAAAGAGAGCTTTTTACCGGGATTTGGTCTGGCAGGAAGGAGTTGGGTAGAGGTACTCCCTGAGTCCTTGGTGAAAGCTGGGGTACAAAAAGAAATGCTATTTATCCCAGTCCAAGTGGGAAAAATAATCCCTCACAGCACTCTTTCAACATAGCTGGAAAATGGTGATAAATAACACTACTGTGTTCACTTAACGACATGCTTTTAAAATAGATGTCTATGTGGAATCAGCTTTTCTTACATGGTTGATTGTTGGAGAAAAGAAAAATAAAATCACAGAGAATTTAATCCAACATGAGGCCCTGAATAGACTGTAAAGAAAATGTGTCTTTTGCAAAAGTGAACTTCAGGCTCAGGATTTGTTTGAACCCCATGGGAGGGTGATGGGCATTTTCCACTGGTAGAGGGGGACCATGTACACAAAGTCTGGGCTCTTTTTGCAGCTGCGATCTCCCTGTACCATCTAGTGAACAACAAGGGGCTGCAGGACATAAGCCCAGAGGAAACAGCTACTGATCACCAACCAACGAGCTTTAAGACAACCGAATAGTTGAACCTAAGAAGGCATCCGCACATCCACCTTCTGCCACTGCCTGGAGAGTCTTTGAACATAATAATAAAACCCTCCTGAAAAATGATTCCCAGTGGGGAAAGCTTATGATTTATGAGCTCCATTCAAATACGAAAGACGGTCTAGAATTAAAAAAAAAAAAAAAATAAATACACGGTGAGCACTCACAGATTTTTTTGATAGGCTGCATTGCTCTTCTTCTTGAGAATAAATAAGAATGATGGTGTGTCTGTGTGGACTTGTTTTTTACAAGTTAATGATCTTTAAATTTGTTGGTGCTAAGAGAGTAAAATGCTTACATCCATCTTTCCCTTTTAGTTAATAGATGCGTGGATGTTCGGATAACAGAGTACTTAGAGTTCATGCAAAACCTTTTTTTTTGTCGTTGTTTGCTTGTCTGCTTACTGGTAAGACCTAGGCAGCCAGGTTTTAATCTGGGAACAAACCTAGTCGTGCTCAGGACTGAAATAAAAATGGAATTTAATCAATAGGTCCTAGTCATCTGGTTTTAGCTGGGTACGATCCTATAAAGAAGAAGTGTGAATTAGAAGTTGTTCACTGGGAACAGATAGGGGTTACTTTGTTAATGAGGATTGTGAAATGAATAAATAATTTGAAGCCACCCTTTTTTTCTAAGGAGCTTGGGCTGCCATCCAAACCTTCCTGCTTAGGATGATATGATTATCGCTGAGGTGGTGTTCATACAGATGGATGGCCATTCCAGGATGAGGTGAGTCGGAGGGCATACTGAGGCCGGCAGCCTGGCCCTTCGGAGGACAAGGGTTTTGCAACCCAGCTGCTCACGACTGGAGGGCTTCCCAGAGGCACCGAGATGGCTCGCTGGGGCCTGATTTCTTAGAGGCCTCTCTCATCTAAGACTTCACCAGGCCCTGAGCTGGTACAGAATCATTTACTCAGGCTGAGAACAACTGATGCGAAATCTGTATTCTGGGACATTGTGTTACAGTTCCGCTTTCTTAAAGTGCAATTTCTCATGCTGCGCGAGGACCAACTTGCAAACATTTCCTCCCCTGAGTTCTTTGCTCATTCTCGGAGATATGTCTTGCTGCCTCTAGGGGATGGAACAGCTAGGCTTAGGTGTATAGGAAGTGAGACCAGAGAACATTCACACTTCTACTTTGACGAGGACAGTGCTGATCATTACATGAGGATCTAATCCCATCCCATCAACATAAATTATGTGAAAAATCCTTAAAAAGTATGCTACCGGGAACTGTGAGGGATTCAAAGAAATGTCATAATTTCTTGCCCTTAAGGAACTTACAGTTTATTTAGGGGTAGCAAAACATAAACCTATAAAAGTAAAATGACAATGATAGTAATAAGACATGATAGGAGAAAGGAAATAACAGAGCAGTCAACAATCAAGGAGTTTACAGACAAAAAAATAAAAGAAAAATAAAGAATTCCATATAAGAACTGGAGAAAACACTTAAGAAAGAAGGGTGAGGGGTCAGGCAAACTCTTATTCAGAAGTTAAGAGATTTTTGAGCCACTTGTAAGAGATGCTTACTGTTTGGGCAGTAGTCTCTACCTCCTAGGGTTGCTGTGAAAATTAAACACAATGGAAGATTCTTAGCACAGTGCCTGGGAGAAAGCTTGATAACATTTATTAGTGGATAAAAGAAGGTATTTCAAGTGGCAGCTGCCAAAACATGGACACTGGGGCAGGAAAGTAAAAGCTGTCTTTCAGGGGTAACTACACCAGCTTTGATGAAATGGAACTGTGAGAACCTGCTGGTAAAAAGTGGCTGTGTTTACATTACCGGGGGTCTTGGACGTAAGAGAGGTGTCTTTGAACTTTACCCTGTAGATATTTTTATCAGGGTGTTATGATCAAGGATTCACTATGAGAAGATTGGATTACACATAGAAAGTGCCGCCTTTCTTGATGAACTTTGCATCATTAGAAACTCCACTCGTACCCTAGCCCCTGGCCACCTCCTGAAGCAGAAATTGTCACACTAATAAATGTGAAAAGATTGATTTGATTTAGACCATATGCACATCAGTGCAGACTGAACACAATCTTATCTTTTTTGTGTATGCAGATTTGCTAAGAGATTATGAAGACATTTGCTTATCTTATGGTTTCATGAGTTATACTTAGAAGCCGGATATTTGGAGGAAAACCGGCATTTTATATAGTGTCCCCTGCCCCACCGTATTTCTTCTGTTCTAAAAGCACTCACGTTAACAGCGTGGGTGACACCATCATGCCTCCTGGGTGAAGTACTCTCAGCATAAAACTCAGAGCAAAAGCACTATGTCGTTAAAGGAATTCAAAGCAGAGATTCATTTAAGGATTAAGGGAATATCGCGGGTTGCAAAGCTGTCTAAGAACTCTGACAGGAAACTTGCTTTTGCAAACCAATGACAAACAGCGAAACCAACGGCACTCGCTTTCTAATTCCCAGGTTCCAGCACGGGTGTAACTTCAGAAACTTTCCAGCAATGACTTTTGGGGATGCAGCATTAATAGGTCAAAGTTAACAATGATTTACAGAAAGTCAAGGTCCCAGCGTCAGCACCAGTTGCACCAGCTGCCTGTGTTTTTAAGGTGATCAATGAACAAACCTCAGTACGGAGTTCTGAAGAAACTTCATTGCCATAACCCAAAGCAATAAAATGTAAGATGGGACACTTACTGGTTGCTGAAGTTCAGAGGCTTCACTTTAGGGCAAATCTAACTATGGGCCATTAAAAGGAGTGTACCGCTAAAGGTTACAGGTGTGCCAAGACAGCCATTGCTTCCCAAGGAGGTCGACTGAGGTTAGGGGTAGAGCCCCTGGGGAGGTTGCCTTTTGCCTCTATCAGCCTCATTCATTTTATCTCAGTGTGATATACAAATGCTATCACTTTGTAAGTGAAAGAAGGTGGGAAACACTGCCTTAAAATGCCTTAAAAGGGGAGCTGGTGTAGTATATTTAAGTGCTTGTTTCAGATCGTTTCTTGACAAAGCATAAGATGAACAAAAGAACTGAAAGTGTTAGGAGCACCTTAAAAACATAATAAAAAATGAAAGTAATGAAAGTCTAAAATGATAACTTAAGGCAATGAAAAATATAATCCAGGCCTCTGACTTACTCAAGGTTTTTCACACACAGACGAAACTAACATAATACCTTATTTCCATGCTGATTCATGGCATAATATAATCTAGAGCTGGAAAAGGCTATTAAGACCATCTTTCCTTATAGTTTAGATGAGGAAGGGGTACAGGAAGACCAAGTGACTAGCTCAAGGGACACGATAGTTAGTGGATAAGCTAGAGACAGGCTCAGACGTGCTGTCCAATGCACTTTTCATTTAGTTTAAATCTCCTTGTATTAGGGCAAAACTGTAGAAGTCTTGGCTTTCGATTTTAATTTGTACCTTTCCTAAATTCAAACAGCTATTCAGTGGCTGCATAGTTGGTGGGGTGAGTTTTGGTGGAAAAAAATCTTAACTTGCTTTACTGATTGTTCAGTTTTATTTCATACTTATTAGGGAATTATACTTCAAATGTCATAAAAGACCTGCTAGATAAGCTTCTGAATCTCTAGAATAACTTTTCAACACCAGGGCCTATGGACCTCATTAAGGACTTTGAGAGTCGTCAGGGCATTTTACCAAAGGTAACTAACTAACGTCTTCCTAGAATGTCAGATTGCAGTGGGCGACAGGGAAAGTCACCAGTGACCTAGTCTGTACTCCCACCTGTGCCAGAGAAAGTGCACACAAAGAAACAAAGATTTTCAGCCCTGGTACAGAGCTGAAAGATTAAGAGCCAGCAGCGTGCTGACCAGTGAGTCGTTTGCAATACAGACAAGGCAAACAGACTCGATGCCGTTAGGACAATATGAATAAAGGAAGGAAGGGTTGAAATGACTGTTCCTCTACTGGTGCTGCTTGGATTGCTACTATGGCTGCTGTTTGGAGTATGTTCTACCTCCCAGTTTGTGATGGGCCTGCACCTAAATTGATGAATCCCCTCAACAGGCTGCCAGCCTCCAACACCACTGTCCAAGCTGCCCATGCACGTCTACCCCATACATTTCATCATAACCTTCCTCACAGATGTTACAAGAGCGGGAGAATCAGTGTCACTTTCATTTCATCACTTGTGTCAAAGCCCTTCTTGGGAACCTCTGGTGGCAAAGCAGGTTTTGGGGGCAGAGCAGGAAGCACCTGCGATGACGGTTATAGCTCTGTAATAAAACCTGGATGTCGGACTCAGACCTTCAGCTGGGGAGGCCCAAAGGCTGACCTGTCAACCCCACTGCACATGGCCACTGGGGCATTTTTATAGAGCAAGCGTCTGATCCACTCTGACTCCGAAGGCTACCTTCTTTATCCTGGGTACAAAACCTCAGTAAGTATGACAGCAGTCAGTCAATGGCAGCAAATGCCTTGAACTTCCCAAATATACCAACGTTTCCAGTTTTGGAGAAACTTCTAACATTATTTCCAACTTTCAATGTTTATCAATAACGTGGCAATGAACATCTTTCTATATAAATTTTTTTGAATCCTTTAAAGAATTTTAAGCGCAATTGCCTGTTATGGTTCACTCTTATCCTAGGCTCTGGTTTGCAAGCCATTTTGTTTTCCCTTGAGTCCAATTCTAAGGTCTGAAAAAAAAATTGCTTAATATTTTGGATAATGGGACAAAAATGCTCAGGAAGCTTACCTGTTCTCACTTTAAATCAAGAAAGGTATTTCTGCACCTCATATAGAAGGCTTCTAAGATCTGTCTACTCCCAAACAATAGTTGGCCTCCTGGCTTTGGAAGGAAGTAATATGCTCCCTAATTACATTAATAGTATAAAAAAGTTCTTTTTTATTTTTGGGGGAAATAACATTGTGAAAAAAATACGTGAGGCTTTGATAAAGAGCCCTACTAAACTCCAGGCAACAAATAAGCCAGGAACTCTACTTTTCCAAGTTCCCAACTGGTTAAACATCTGGCCTTCTTGGCAAAGTTGCTGCCTGGGTTGAACAAGCTGTGGAAGGGCACTCCTTCTCTGTCTGCAAGGTGGGGAAGTTTTCATTGGGCTCTCCATCTCTCCTCTCTTCTCTGATCTATTCAACAGAGACATAAAGTTTGCAGGATATCCTAAAAGGCACAGCTTTGAGTCTGAATTTTGAGGTTTGCCCTGACTCTTCTAGTTTATTGGTTAGTGATTTCTGGGGAGACTTCCAGCCTGAAGCCTCAGCAAAGGCCCACTCTGCTGGGAGCTGCCGCCGCTGCTGCTCTCACTGCCCCCAGCCCTGGCCCAGGGGGTGGGGGACACTGTGCGCCCAGAAGGTCAGCACGGGGGGGAGGGGCAGCTGGCCCTCAGAGACGCTCATCTGCTGCCCGGATTTAGCTGCTCTGGGAGAGTGGCGGGCTCTGACTAATGGCTGACTCAGCTGACAGCAGCGTGAACTCTGCACCCTCCGAGAAGAGCGAGCTGACGGAACGCAGTGATAATTCCTCGCAGGCAAGGTGGTCTAGACGGCAGTGACCACACACTTAGCGCTCACTCTGAGTCAGTGCTCTTCTAAGCACTTTGGGTACTAATTCATTCAACCCTTGCAGCAACCTGATGACACAGGTATTCAAATGATCGTCTCTTTACATTCAAGGAAACTAAGGCCCAAAGAGGTTGTATAACTTCCCCGAGGTCACAGAGCGAGTCAATGATGGAGCCAGGTTTCCAATCCAGGCAGTACGATTAGAGCACCTGGGATGGTAGCCACGCCACTCCCTCGCCTAGATGTGATGGTGCCCCTATCAAAGGCATAAATAACAGTGCTCTGTCCGCTAAGGAGAGGATCTCAGTAGCCTGAAAAATAAACCACGAATGTGTTCAACATCCTTGGGCCCAGATAAGACACGAAGAGAAAAATGACACCAGCCCTGGAAATGATTGTGACTCTTGAATATCAGAATAGTATCGCGCTCTCCCAGGCTCACAGAGCCCAAGGAGCCTTGACACTCTGACAGCGGATGTGTGGTACAAGGAGGTGGCACTTAGCCTTCCTCTTCAGCATTAAGAGTTGGAAATTATTACGGAAGTTAAGCATGAAGTAGCGTCAGGTCTAGAAACCTTTTAGGTACAAATGACAGACAGTAAACATGCTCTTCCAGGAACATAGGGACAGCCTGTGTTTATATACCCTATTGATACTATGTATGGAATGGGTAACTAATGAGAACCCACTGCGTAGCTCAGGGAACTCTACTCAGTGCTCTGTGGTGACCTAAATAGGAAGGAAATCCAGAAAGGAGGGGATATATGTATACGTATGGCTGATTCACTTTGCGTACAGTAGAAACTAACACAATATTGTAAAGCAACTACACTCTAATAAAATTTTTTTTTTAAGTTTCTTAAATTAAAAAGAAATAAATACGTGAAAAAAGAAGCTAGGAAGTATCATGAACTCTAGAATAGATTTCCACTCTCCAGGGTGATGTAAAATAATACCATTTCGAAAATGGTTAGAATTACTCTTTTGAGGTCAGTCTAATGGTCACTTGGTAGGAAGAAAAATCCACATTTAATTGTAAGCATTTACACCTGGCGTTTGCCAAACCTGTCCACGCATGGATCTTATTTGCAACAGACAAATCCTCTGTGGCTTCCTTATGTAATAAGTGTACGCGTGTACACATGCACGCACACATGCACACACACACACCCTCCTGTACGTTTAGCAATAATGCTGTCACACTTCAAATAAAGCTGAGACCTTAAATACATGCTTAATACTTTCACTATGGTAGTACACTTAATTTTATTCCAGTCCTTTAGGTATCCTGCCCCAATAAACAATTTGAATGCCTGGAATAGCTACAAAAGCTCTCTGTGAACATTTTCCCCAAGTGTAAATTATTGGAAGACTGTATATATAATTCAAGAAAATCTTGTGTCCTTTTAATCTTGCTGAATTCACCACATTGACAGAATCCTGCCTTTACTCTATGCTTAAGGACTGGATTTATTTCTTTAGCTTATGATGAAGAAAAAGATAAATGAAATCGTACTTTCAGATGTACGTAATTTAGCTTCTGCACATTTTCACCTTTCACAAAGTTTAACACTTTTATAGTTTCCACTCTTGAATTTGTCAAAGCTAAAGCTAAACAGGGCAATTCTCTCCATTTAGTCCTGGTAGTATTTTGCTAACATTAACTTTATCATAAAAAGTTCTTATTCATTCCCAACAATTTGATTTCTTGAGCATTGTTTGATACCCGCACCCCTTGCCATGCGCTGGGGACAAGCACAATTCATAAGAAATTTAGGACCACAGCATGACTCAATTATTGTTTCTCCTAATGCTCTCTGTTATGGTGTTTCTATCCACCATTTCGGGCTAAATCACTTGTTCATGAAAAATGAACAAGTTTTCCTATCACTTCTGTCCTACTGCTTGCTGGCTGATGAGTGACTTCTGGAATAGTGTTGCTGAAAGGAAAACCACTGAGGAAGCTGAGAATCTGCAAAGATGATTGACTGGAAGAGAAATACGACCTCCGACTGTCACCTGTTGTACAGGCTCTTGGAACCTTAGATTTGGAGGAACCTCAGAAGGTGAAATCATCTACTTCTCCCCCATCCACTACTTCTACCAAGGCACTGGGATCTCTGGACACACGAGGCTGTCTTATTCAGTTACTTATTTACTTACTTAAAAATTTATTTATTTATTTATTTTTTACTGAAGTATAGTTGACCTACAACACTATGTTAGCTCCAGGTGCACAACATAGTGATTCGATATTTTTATACATTACAGAATGATCATCGCAATCTACAGGACAGTGTTAAAGGTCTCCTAACTGTGTCTCATGCTTCCACTCTGGCTCTCTTCCTGATTTCATTTTTCATAAGCATCTGGATTCATCTTTTAAAAATATACGTCAGATATCTGTCTACCGCTTAAAACCTTCCAGTGGTTCCCATGGATTTAGACTATAATCCACGCTTCTTCCCAAGGGTGTGTGAAGCCCTGCACAGCCTGGCTCTTGCCTAGTTCTATATCCTGGCCTCATGCTGCTCGTGTTCACTAGACCACAGATGCACTGGGCTTCTGTGTGTGTATCTATATACGCATAATCTGTATATAAACATATACATATATATTTAATAGAAGTATAGTTGACTTACAAGTTTATATTAGTTTCAGGTATACAACATAGTGATTTGATATTTTTATAGATTATGCACCATATAAAGTGATAGTTTTATTGACTATATTCCCTGCACTGTACACTGCATCCCTGTGACTTATTTATTTTATAACTGGAAGTTTGAACCACTTGATTCCTCTCACCTATCTCACCCCTCCCCCTCCTCCCTCCCCTCTGGCCACCACTAGTTTGTTCTCTGTATCTAGGAGTCTGTTTCTGTTTGGTCCGTTAGTGTGTTTATTTGCCTTGTTTTTCAGATTTCATGTATACGTGAAACCATACATTTTCTGTATATTTTTTGAATGCTGAGCACCTTCCCACGTCAAGGCTTCTGCCTGGACTGCTTTTCCCTCAGATCCTTTGTGCAGCTGGTTTCATTCTACGGAACAGGGGCATCTCTCCCCTCACATCGAAACTCCCACATCACGCTGCATTGTTTTCTTCCCAGTTTAAAATGAATGAAGAGCTTTTATGGGGGCTGTGGGTTTGGGAGGACATTAGCCGTGGTCTTGAATTCTTTCTGAGCCGAAGTCGGCAACATCTGGCTAGGCAAGTGTTAAGGATGCCTAGTTTGTGCCCAGAGGCTGCGACTTTCGGGCTCCATATTTATGAATACAACAGTCCTCTGCTCTACTTGTCCAGGATCCCCACCACCAGAACAATAAAAACAATACCTCTTATTCAAACGCAGGCAAAGCAGACACTTACTTATGGTGGATCCGGACTCTGGCCTGTTCAGGGAGCTGATGATGACAAAGCCGAAGCCCTCGTTCTCTTTGCGGTGAATGACCACGTCACTGGTCTGCAGGCTGTGGGAGGCGAAGCCTTCGGGGGGAGAGGCGCTGCTGTTGGTGTGGGTGTTGGTGTAGGTTGCGTAGTCGCTGCGAGGAGAGCTGTGGTGGGTCGACACGGAGCCTGGACTCCTCCCGTTCTCCGGGCAGGGCTCCCCTGGAACACACATCGTGCACAGGCACCTGGTCATTTAGCAAGGGGCTTGATGAAGGAGTGCCTCCTGTGTACTGGGCACTATTCTAGACACTGGCATTGCTACCAGGCTGGTTGACTGGCCTCCATTCCTCCCCCCACCCCCTGGATGTGAAGAGTATTTGAAAAGCTACAAACCTGGCTATGGAGCCCCCTAGGTCTTGCTCCTTTCCACCCTTCAGAGCAAACACAGGTAAAAGCCCTCCTCAGCCTCCCCTGTGCCGCTACTTGTTTATAACTTCTTCTTGGTGAGACTGCAACCCGCCAAGACAATGCCTAGTTTTAAATATCAGGCTTCTTAGTTTCACAACTATAATTGATCTAAGAAGATCACAAAAAAGACAGACAGACTCTTCAACTGTGCTATGCATAAAACCCACTTAAAGAACTTGTAAGAAATATGCATCATCAGAGCCCACCCAAGGAGTCTTTTCAGTAGATCTTCGAACAACTGGGCACAGGAATCTGGATGAGGTTTCAAGGCCGCACTTTGAGACGTGCTGATTGTAGTTGGGGTTAATAGCCCAGAGGATGTCCATGTAAAGTGACCTACCGTAATTTTACTAAAAAGCCATGGGTTTATTTAATTCTGTGATATTCTGTTAGCTTAGAAGTGTTCACTCACTTTGCGTAGCTGGGAAACCTACTTCTTAGTTTGCTCACTCTAGGATCAAATCTGACAATGATATCAGGCTGAGGAATGATGAATTTTGAATCTCTAAGGGAGGTGTTGGAGGCCTTACTCATTTACATTCTATATTATTGTAAAATATACTTTATTGTCAACCAGATAAACCAAGCCAATACTTCCATGAGAAAGCAAGTATATTTATAGGGAGAAATGATAGAAAGTTGGCAGCCAAGAGAACCTACTTTTTTTTTTTTTTTTATCTACTTTATTTATTTATTTATTTATTTGACTGTGTTGGGTCTTCGGTTGGTGCGAGGGCTTTCTCTAGTTACGGCAAGTGGGGGCCACTCTTCATCGCGGTGCGGGGACCGCTCTTCATCGCGGTGCGCGGGCCTCTCACTATCGCGGCCCCTCCCGTTGCGGGGCACAGGCTCCAGACGCGCAGGCTCAGTAGTTGTGGCCCACGGGCCCAGCCGCTCCGTGGCATGTGGGATCTTCCCAGACCAGGGCTCGAACCCGTGTCCCCCACATTAGCAGGCAGACTCTCAACCACTGCGCCACCAGGGAAGCCCGAGAACCTACTTTTTAAACTGAAAGTTGATCTATCATCCAAGAAAGAATTTTGTCATTTTACTATAATACCTAGGTTCTGGTATTCGGATGAAAAAAAAAAAAACTTAAGCAGGCACGCAGAATACTGTAATTAGAAATAGGACCGTTTCATCTCCATCTTACAACTTGATTAGTGTACTCAAAAGATGTTTATGGAACAGAGGAACAATAAGATAGAAAATAATGATAATTAGTGATTCCTTTTTGGGTCTTTAGATATGGTCTCCTATTTAGAATACTGGCAGTTGTCTCATATGGCAAGTTAAAAATAATTAGCCAAAGTTCCAATGAAGGCTTTTAATGTAAGATGCAATTCCAATCTGAAATGAAAAATCATTTCATTTCAAAAATCAAAGTCAGTTCAAAAATCAGGGAACAAGAACACTGACTATAAGAGATGTTTTGTGACACTGATACCTAAAGAAAATGGAGCTGCATTTAATCAGATACTCAGATTTAAAAATGGTCTTTACAAAAATGTACTCATTTCTTGTCTGTGATTACAGAATGAATAAGACCCAGGCTACTGCTTATTACCATTTGATAAATTTGAATTTTTCTGTAATATTTAATCAATCAGGTTTTAATAAAAGAAAACAAATGGATGTTTTCATATGTAAGAAATGTACTGAGGTGATAAAAGAGCAAAATGTCAATGTCAATGCTTTTCCCTCTTTTCCACCAGAATTTCAAACTGCCTGTAAAATGAACCCTCTCCACTAGAAAACATCATCCAAAGACAAGCTGTTATTGTCTTGGTGAAGCACATAAACTTTATCAGTCCTTGTATAAGTTGGAAATAAAGTGATTAGAGATAGTCAGGAAGAAGAAAAACAAACAATTATTATGTTGCAACATTAAATTGAAAATCTCCCTGAGTTATTGGACCAAATCAGTAACTAAATGTCATAGGCAGTGACAAATCTCATTTTCTGGCTGTCATATTTTAGGGGGTTGAGAGCTGCGGTTGTCAGTAAAGCAGCAACAAAGAAAAATTATCTGTCTTTGCAGTAAGTGGCTTGGAGTGGCTGTGCCACAGGTTCCAAAGGGAGAAAGAAAGAAAATCATTGCCTAAGTCAATGTGAGTGTCCCTGGGAGAGTGAAGGCGTCAAATGCATTAACAGAATACTTTCCTATTGCTTCTGCATGTCTCTTTCAACCTCTAGAACAAAGTTCTTTATCTTTAACACCATGAGCACATTTAAAACCAGGGAGTTAAGAAGACTTCCAATGATTGACTTTGAGGGATGTAACTGATTCCACCTCATTTTTCTACTTGGCTGGCTCTAGACCCAAATGAGACTGTCTTCTCTCCAACAACACTTCCTGGTATAGGGGATGAACACTGTTGTTTTAGAATAATACAGTAAAATGACAGAAAGTGACTAAATACCACATGTAATTTTTCTTCTTCTTCTTTTTTTTTTTTTTTTAAACACACTAACTCCCAGCATCCCTGACTCATCCTCTGGCTCACACACAAATGGGCGTACAGAATCCAGTCACTTAGTATCTATTCAAGTCAAATAATTAATTTTTAGGTTTAGCTTCTGTTTTGTCCTCACCAGTCATACTGGAAATCATCACTGTGCTGACTGGGAGAGGGTCTCCATTTGGGAAGGCAGGAGTCACTGATAATGTCCTCCAGGTGAGATGATTTTGACTAGAACAGTCAACTGCTGGCCAGGAGCTGCTCCTGGTCTGCAGACCCATTTATTATTCCTGCCCAATGCCGGTCTAGACTTTGTTTAATAATTGTTAAAATTAATTGCCAATGTTTTTAAATAGGGTGATTTTACAGAAAGCTGGATTTCTAGTTTCTCTTGAAATATTTGGTAATAATCAACTAGAGTTGGGCAATTGCTGCTCCCTTGACTGAGTACGCAATGTGCAAGTCTCAACTACTCCCCAGTGTCTCTTGCAAATTCCTGATTTACTCATTTACCCGTGGAGTGAGGAGCACGCAGGGCCAAAGGGACTTGTTCAACTGGAGCCCTTGTTTCCCTTCAAGATCACAGACTGGGTACCAGGGCTTCATGTAACCAAACAGACCTTGCCTGCTTCCAGGTTGTGTGTGGGCCTCTCTTCACAGGACTGTCCCCTGGAAGGATGTGAAAATCTTGTCTTGAAGCACGGCTGAGGCAATGGGGTATGTGTGTGGTAGAGCTTGGACACATGCACTGGAGTGTCCACGGGCGTAGTGCACCCCTGTGGTGCCTGGCAGGCTGGGGTCCTGCCCATGTTAGGGGCTGGCCTTCCTGCAGGCATTTGAGTTTCTGCACTCCTGCCTTATGTTCACCAAGGCAGACAAATTATTTAAATGGGTGACATGCTCATAGACAAAGAGTAAGGGATTGTATTTAGAATTGACAGAAAGTATAGTAACCAGGAGCAGGGAACACTGGCTAAACTTTTCACCCAGCTGCCAAGAAAACGTTCCCTTTCTCAGTATCAGGCCAAGAATTAGACTTTCCCTTATTAGGTGTTAGAAAAAAAAGATGCTGATAGCTTTAAGATGGACTCTAACATGTTTTGATTAAGTCATAAAACTTTCTTTCACATCAATTCTAGATTTACACTTTCAGAAATTCCTCAGAGACACTCTTCTCTCAGACGAATAGTATGTATTCAAAATAATGTGTCACTATGTTGAACGTCTCAAAGTTGAGTTACTAAACATGTAAATATTTATACTTTCAGCATAACAATTAAAGCCACTCTTCTACTATCCTTGGGAAAAAATTACTAAATATCGGAGCTGGTAGCATGGATAAGACACCTTTCAAAACTAGTTTAAGGTGCAAGATCTGTGCTAAAATTATCTGGTAAACAAAATTGGATACATTACTGGATGTTTTCATCCTTTATCCTTTACGTTTTCATCCACAGTTTCTCACTTCTGAGGATCTAGTTTGCTATTGCCTAATTGAAAATTTTGCCTTTCTATCTTTAGTGTGTACACTTTTTTTTGTTATGTTAACCTTTGGAGCAGGTTTTTATTTTAATTTTTGCCCAGTGTAACTAACCAGTCTGTATCTCTCATAATTAATGCTTTTTTTTTTTTCTTCTCTTCAGCATCAACTAGAAAACCAGTGCCCAGTGTCTTCTGAGGTGAGGCAGGACATTTGTACGAGTGGAGGCAAGCATAACGCTGACCTCCCTTCTGCCCACCTCTTTTTCCATTGCATTACTCCTTTGTGCAAGAAGGTGGTGACACTGCCTGTCTTCTCGTTCATCTTCTGTCTCTTCACAATCTGATTACTCATTTCCCCTCAGCTTTGAATCATCTCATCATAAGCCAGGCTTGCACCTCCCACTGCATTTGCTTAAGAAAGCATAATAATGTTGATAACAAGAACCCTTAAAATGGCATATCCACCATCATATCCATTGGTAGCTACCTCTTCTCACTGTTGGAGAAATGGCAGCTATGAAGAAAGGCTGTCTTCCTAGGCCCGTTTAAAAAATCTGCTCCATCCTATTTCTAGGCATTGACTTTACTATCAAAGTATCCTTTGCTGAACTTAATCGTTTTCAATACTCATGAAGCTTTCAAGGAAGAGTGGGCTGAACTAACTTGGAAACTCTCCTGGTGTGAATGAGCAGTCTGCAGCAGAACATTTTCAAAAATTAAATGCACTTGAAATGCACTTGAAAGCCTAAATGAGTAAAGTTGGTAAGAACTGCAGCAAAGAGCATCTTCACGGAAGTTACATGATCCACAAATTGCGAGAATACATTTTTGAAGCATTTGGCCTACACTCCAATAGGCTGGGTTGATTAGAACAAAATTTAATTTGCGATAATCAGCTGGTGGCAAGGAGAGCATGAAATTATGTTGGTGCATTAGTTTTTGCACTTCGCAGTGTATTTCCTTGTAAATCAGTATTTTTAAACTTATCTTTGGGTTACAGAACATATAGCACAGCAAACTTTTTATTAAAAATCACTTTGGAGTGTGAGAGACAGTTAAATGTTAACCGAGCAAACACTGTCTTCCTTGGGGCATCTCGCCCAAGGTTAAGGCATAATTCAAGGTGTTTTACTTCACTGGGTCAAGTGGTCTGCCATGAATTTCTGAAGACGAATGGCACCTCTTAGCAAAACCTCCATAATACAAGATCTACAGCAGTCTCTACTGGTAAGGGCTGATAATTCTTCTGACTTACCCTTTTAAGTGATAGCTCTTGCTCAAAATCTAGTTTCTAGATTTGAATAGAAAAGGATTTTTAGTTCGACTAATAAGCCTTATCCTCTCGAGTGATTCATAACCTGTGATTAGCTGGTGGCCCTTTTTTAAAAATTCAAATGTGTTATGATAATAGCACATACGGAAGACTCCCTATGTTAGGGAGTGACATTTGCTAAAGGTTGGTCTAATGTCTTTGAATTCACTGGACAGGGGGTTGGTGGTAGAGTAAAGAAAGAAGCACTGGCTTGGGAGATGGGTCTCTGCACGATCACTGACTCAACTGCAGACCACCAGGACATCTACTGAACCTCTGGGCCTCAGTTTGTCATCACAAGGGAGTTCACGTTGCTCTTTCTAAGGTCCCTCCTAATTCCAGTATTGATCATTCTGTATGAGGAGCAGTCCAGGGCTGAGTAGAGAGGCCAGCAGGCCACCGGGGCAGGTGACAACAGAACATCTTTGGCACTGTCGCTCCTGTAATTCACAGGGCAAAGCACAGGCGGTTTGGGACAATATTCCCAATATTACTGAGTGCTCAGAGGATAAAAAACAGTATAATGCTTGTAATGGACATATTCCTTATCAACAAAAATCTTTTTTGGGGGGGTTGAGAGATGGTAAAGAGAGCTAAATTGAATCATAATATGACTAAGAGGGCTGACTTTTAAAAGTATTTCTTTGGTGGATCCTTTTATGAAGCTGTAAAGGTTGTAAAGGGAATAATTACTTCTAATTTCTCTGTTTCATAACTTTGGAGTTATATGAATTGTGCTTTCTCAGAGTGACATACAGCTGTATTTTTCTAAATCAGGGTAATCATTTTATTGTTACCTTTTATCAGGCTCTATAAAGGAAGTTAATTTTCCATCCTAGTTGCCTTTTTATGGTATCAAAATGCTGTGTTTCTTGGCTTGTAAACGCAATGAGGAACATTTTCAAAAGCTATATTTTTCACTATTATAATGTTCTTCTTATACCTAGCATCTACCAAAAAGCAAAGAACATACACAACTTAAATTAGCTTCAGGCTTTGCTAGAAATTTTTAATGACTCCATGGAAAATGTCAGCCTCAAAGATTGCTTAGAAATGTACTAGTGGGGTGAAAATCTGCACTTTCAACATCATAGTTACATGTGGCATATCAAGGTTGGTCTTTTCCCTCATATAATATAGAAACTGATTTAAAATGTTGTCTCCAGTGTCCTGACCCTGACTCACAAAAGCATCTCACCACCTAACCCACAACTCTTGCTGCTGGCTTGAGTTACATACCTCCACATAGCACCTTTCTTCTCACAGTGAGGTTGACCTGCCCGTTCCGGGCTGCATGGTGCATAAGGTCGATGACATAGCGGTGGGTCTTGCCAGCCACTGGAATCCCATCCACATAGACGAGCTCGTCTCCTGGGTGTAGGCGGCCGTCTCTGTCGGCTGATCCCATGGCAATGACGGCTCCAATCAAAATCTAGACAAGCAGTGAGAAGAAAAGGTGTTTACGTTTCAAACTTCCTTCCTTCCTTCCTTTCTGCCATCTATCTACTTACCTACCAAGTAACTCAGTAGAAGATTTTATTCCCTGTTTACACCCTCTGCCCCAAATCTGAACATGTACTTGAAAAATGAAAAATGAGAGGCCGAAAGGATGCCCTCCTAACTCTTCCAGGTTGCTAACTCCTCTTAGAGAAATAAATTGTGAACTGGCTCCTGATGGCCATGAAGTCTGGGGGACACTTGCTAACTGGTTCATAAGCTATCACCCTTAACCCCAAATAATCTGATGTTATTGGCCACCGTACATGGGCTCTGAATTGAAACAAACTGGGGATGGAATCCTAGCTCCACTTCTTTATTTGTGTGCCGTGGGCAAGGCTTTTCAATCTCCGCAAGCCTCGGTTTCTTCACCTGCAAAAATGGGGAAATAAAATAATAGGACCTACTTCATGGAGTTGTTGGGAGAAGCGAATGAAATAGTGCATGGGAAGCATTTAACTTTGCTCAGGGCACGTAGTGAGTGCTTGAAAAATGCCAGGGGAAACTACCTGCTGTATATTATTAAGTTCAGATAAAGGTTCAAAGTGTTTTTTATCTTTTAATTTTTGCTTTGCTTTCAAAAGCTGGAGTTAAGGACAAAACAAAGCAAAGCAGAAGTCATGGCTGGCCTTCCCTGGACAGTTGACGTACTTTAAGAACAGTCAAATCTCCTCCAGATTTTTGCTCCATTTCTTTGAATACTTTCTTAGAGCACTTCCTCTGCACAAAGGATGCCCCCAGTTGTGCCTGTCCCCTGCAATGCTTCTGCTGTTTAGGTGGCCACCATACCAGGAAATTTGGAGGTACACATCTGGGAAATGTGCATATTGTTATAAATCCCTGAACCAGGGACTGTGATACAAGGCATAACGATGTAAGGTTTCCTACTTCCCATTAAGTGTCCATTAGCACGGCTTTTTTTCTTTCTCAGAGGAAAGGCAATAGCACTAAATATTTTAGTTTTGCCATTTAATCTACAATTTTTCCAACTCGTGGACAATAGAGTTCAAAAGAATAGTTTTCCTTTTGCCAAGTGGCTTAGCCTCACAGCATCTGAAGGCAGTGGTTACCATTAGTCTGATAATATTACAGAGGCTATATTCTAGGTTGTATTTTAAGTCTCTATCAAATGATCCCTTGCTCACGGATTGATTTCTTTCAGGCACTAATTTCTTTCAAATCTCAGATCCGTGGATTCCAGTTAATTTGCAGAGTTGCTCCATCACGACCTGCAGCCTTGTGTGTCAGCAGGTTTGGCAGCAGACCATTCCTTCTTACTTGGTCACACTACTCAGTGTGGCCTGTCAGCACAGATCTGAATGCCCAGACCTCCTCAGGTATATGCTGAATTATGGTCTGGAGAGTTTTCTTTTTTTCCCTGAGGACTTCATAGCCTTGGTCCACTGAATAGCTCTCTTTATCCATAGCAATGAAAATTCCCTACCACGCGGCTGTTTTCCCCCTATTCTTGGGGGAGGGTGGGGAGTGGAGAGTAGATTTGCTTCCTTGTTGAATATTGGTGCTCTGACAACTGATTCATTATTGCTCTCACAGGAAACACATTGCCGGCCTTGGACTGCTGGGCTACAGCAAATGGCTGTGCCCATTTGCTGTGGCCCAGCAGTCGGGCATGCTTCTGATACTTTCCATTTTCCCTTATTGTCCTGTCAACCTGAATTTACGAGTTTCTTTCTAAAGATATTCCAATCTATTCTTCAAAAGACTCAACCTGCTATGGAGCACTTCAAAGATTTATTAAGTGCTTTGTGCAAAAGCCAGTTAAAATGAATGTTTATGTTCCTCCACTGCCCCATGAAAAGCTGCATTTAGCTGGGTTAGCCCAAAGAAAACGCTTCAACCTTTAGATTTCCTGTATGCCTCAGTGGGAGAGTTTATAGCTAGTAACAGAGAAAAAATGGCTAGAGAAATTCTTAGCTTAATTACCAACATTAAGCTATAGTTCTGATTCTGATTGATGAAAAGGAATTAAAAAAATAGGTTACAACTGAGAGAGCTACCACTGCAATTGGGCACTGTACAAAAATAGTAAAAACAAAATTTCACATAGGAAAATTCTCATTCCTCTCCTGCTGTAGGAAAACAGCAAAGAGATAACTCTTGAAGTTATCTTCTGTGTTACTAGTTTAATATCATCCATTAAAAGGAGAACCCCAGTAAAACATCTGTTTTTCTGTTTTATTGCTGTGATATGAAGTACTCTCCTCGCTAATTCATTCATTTATCCAGCAAATATTCATTGAGTCCAGGGACACTTCTAGGTGCTAGGAATCCATCAGTGAACAATAAGCAGAAATCCCTGTTCTATAGAGCCATTCTAGTGGTCAGACAGTAATAAATGTAAAAATTATGTTGTATGCTAGCAGGCACGTACAATGAAAAAAAGAGAGCACAGTAGGATGGTGGGTGGGTGTCAGCTATGCTGCTGAGGTGGTGTTAGGGCAGGTTAGATCAGGCCTCAATGAGAAGCTGACATTTGAGCAAAGACTGAAGTTCACTGGATACATTTTTTTTTTAAACTTGAAGCTTTAATCTTCAAACTTTAGTTTGTTCTATCAAATCTTACATATTTATTTCTAAATAGTGTACTCAATATAATACTTCAATATAGCTTATTATATAGTATTGTAAAATTATTAACAATATATATATTATTGTATAATCACATTGTATAATCCACCCTCTACCTTTTTCAAAGAAAGGTTGTCATAGTTATGAAAGAAACTTGAATTGAGCTCAGCGTGGGGAACTGAAGCAGGCATTAGAGCTGCTCGTCCGTGAGCTACATATAGGAGTTACACTTGCTCCTTCCTTCAGGAACTGCCGCTGGGAAGAGGATGACCACGTGCGCCATCACTGCTTCTGCCTCTCATGCTGCTGTTGTTCCTTAGCCTTTGGCCTATTTACACCTTCGTGCCCTGTATTTCACTGCTGACACAGAGCCAGCTCTATGTGTCTCTCTATTCAGGAAAGAAAATAACCCACAACTCTTTTTTTTCCCTTTAATTTGAATATGCTTTGTACACTTGACACATTTGAGTAGTTTATTTCCTATCTGGAGAGGATAATCTATGATTCCTTCTTGCACTGTTAACTCATATTGACTTCCATATATACATGTTCACCTAAGCTCTTGAAAACATACCTCAGGATATCTGATCCTTTAAATCAGTAGTTCTCAAACTTTAGGGTGCACATGAATCGCACCGTGAGCTTGTTGAAACAGAATTCTGCATCTACCCCGAGAGTCTGATTCTACAGGCCTGGGGTTTAACCTGAGATTCTGCATGTTTAACAAGCTCCCAGGAGGTGTTGGGTGCTTCTGGTCTGTAGATCTAACACGATTTGAGTAGCAAGGTTCTGAGTATTCTCACTTGGTCCAGTGGACACAGAAGCTATGATCTCACTGGTCACGTTCCAAGTCCGCTGAGGGACTTTCCCTCAGGCGGCTGGCTTGAGCCTCCTGCCCCATCGTACTGGTCACTTTCCAGGTCTGCTGAGTGCATGGCCTGGGCTCCCTGACCCATCAGGCTATACTGGCCAGTGAGCCTTCCCAGCCAACACTGGCCTCGCTCTACTCATCACCTCCCTCTGACCTCACTGGATCCTTCAACCTCTGAGGACCCACTCATCAGCTTTCTCATTGCCCTTGGAGGAGTTCTTTATCCTGCCTGTCTTGCTTTGGCCCTGAAGGAACAGATTGGTGGCAAAACAGATCAAGAAAGACCCCTCCACACAGACACCCCCCAAACAAGTGACCTGGCCTTATCTTTCCAACCATCTTTTGTAAAAAAAAAAAAAAAAGAATCAAAAACTCCACAACTTCACTTTATCTTAAAGGCTGTGAAGGCACAGAACAAAATGAAGTATTTGATATGAAATAACAGCAATTCACATTCAAGTGGCTGATATCCCCGTAAGCCAGGGGAAAAAACTAACACAAAAAAGAGAACCAAAACTAAGAAAAACAAAACCAAAACCACCTTTTCAGTCCTTTAAATTCCTTTACTTCTTTCCCACACTACCTAATGTCGGTCTGAACCCAGCAGGTCTGATCTGCAATAATTATAGCCCAGGGTGACTTGACAAGGTGGCAAGCAGATTTCCAGCTCTGGCCTCCTGAAACTCTTCCACAAGTCTGCACCAGACTCGCATGCCAAGGCCCCTGTCTATCATCGCCTCTCTCTTTCCACGAACAGTTTTTCTCCACACAGGCCTTTCTCCACTGCAGTGTTTTCCAAGCCTTTCCATCTTAATGCCTTCCCATGTCTTTGCAGCTCACAGCTGGAAATCCCATTTTCATTGCTTTGTGGCAATTTCTCATTTCTTTCTATTTCTATTGTTATTTAACTGTGAAAATTATTTCCTCTTGCAGGAAAAAATGCCCATACGCTTGTTTGAGCTGGAGCCCTGCTGTTCATTATTTGCCGAAAGCCGTGCTGTCGTGTTTAATGTGCACCCTGAGATGTCAATACCATTTCGTCTATATGAAGGCAGAAACCCATTTGATATAATTTATGAGACCTCCTGCGGGTGGGGACCAAGTCACGTCATGCGCCTCTCCCTTTGTAGCACATCAGCAATTAACTGAGGCTAGTGCATTTTGTTTGTATGTTATCTCTGGACTTACAGTGGAGGAAAGCAGGAAGGAAAGGCATAAGGGAGATCTTTACAGTCGACTTACCCTTCCTGATATAATCTTTCTGAGGTGCAACATTCTGGTCTTCAAGACACTATATTCTGGCTTTGAATGCTTCAGGGAGATTTAGGCTTCTAACTTTATGGTTTAACTGTCAGAATTGTAACTTGCAGCCTGAGCGTGTCTTAAATCATTCAATTGAAAGAATAAACCAGAGTAAATCTAAACACAATGAGGACAACCAGCAAAACATGTGATCTGAAGAGGTTTATCATAAATACTGAATGCCTGCCCACCGGAGGGGAGAAAGGACTCAGGAGTGTAAAGCCAATGTTCAGAAGGGCTGGGAACCTGGGAACCTGTGTACCGACCGGGCAGAAAGCTGTCCTGAGGCTGGGTGGTAACCACGGGCTGCACTCAAACACCTGAGCTTCGTTCTGAGCAATATGTGTTCCATTTGGGTAACAATTCTATAGTTCCTGTGCCAGGCGAAGATCAGCTAGACCTTTCCCTTCTGGAGTCAGCTGACACTATGCCTTTCCTATGACTCAGTCATGCAACCCCTTCTATCTCTGAAGAGGGGGAGATGCAGTCCCTTCTATCTCTGAAGAGGAGGAGATGGGCGAAGAGAAGACGGTGCTACAAATGGGGTGCTAGTTTACCCACAAAGCAGACAAAGCATGAACCTATGGAGGTGGGAGGAGTCCAGCAAAGTAAGAACTGTGTACCTCAAAGACTGTATTGAAGTAAGCATTATGGGAAGAACTGGAACTTTGTTGTTTCCCCTTACGTTTATTTTATAGTTTGATCTTTTACTTGTATTTATGTATGAGAAGGGGCCTGACCATATTTCAGTGCTTAGGGACCATTTATGAACCTGACATAGTCACATTGGGTACCACTTAAGACACGTCTTTTACAGTGTTTTATGGCTGTTATTTTAATACATGCTCACGAGTCTTGCTTTGCTGTGTTTTTTTGTATATTAATGCATATTGTTATTTTATGCAGTCACTCTGATGTATTATATACATAATTTCTCCAGAGCCCTTCGCAAATTCCCAATATTGTACCAACTGAAGTTGACTTCGTGGACATTCTCTCACGGTAATCCCCTAATTCAAATCTGGCGAGATTCTGCAGCATTGAACTTGATTTTACTTCCCCGTGTTTTCTCTCCCCTGTAGTTCTGATTGAAAACATACACAATTCTGCAGTTCCAAGTCATCTCCTCACATATATCTTCTGTCATACTGCATGTTTATCTGTGAGCTGCTGCCCAGAGAGACCAGAGGTCCAATACAAGTAAATAATTGAAATAGTCAAGAGGAATCCAATCCATTTTAAGAAAGAGTAATGTCCCTCTCTTCATGAAATGTGCATTGATGTATGATGATATATTGGCATGGAAACACTGGCATGCTTTGAAAACTTAAATACCAAGAAAAAAACAAACAAACCAAACCTCAAAAACTGTTTATGTGAGTCCTAAAAGATTTCTTTTTTTATATCATACTGAATGATCTTTCCCTTCACCCATACACACCCGATATAACCCAAAGTGTGGAAATAAAGAGAATTCAACTCACAGGCTGTCCAGGCTCATCTCCCCCGAGGATTCTGAAGCCAAATCCAGACTGCATCCTGCGAAGGTGAACATCCAGCTCCTTGTAATCCGGACCTGGCATAGAGGAGACCCCACTGAGTGACGAGTCCTGCCTCCCCCCCACCCGCGAGGGACTGAACATGCCGATGATGGATTAATTTTGTGGGTGTGATTAATGAGAGTGCCGTTACAGTCGGTGAAAAGCACAGAGGATAAGAAAAAAAAAATATGGTAACAAAAAAGTAGGTATTCCAAAATTAGGCAGTCTCTGGATTAGCACTAATCAGCCAAGGGCATTACTAGGGTATTGCTACAGGCAGAAAGAGCACACACATTTTCTGAGTGAAAAGAAAAATCAATGCCTCCGTAATTCTTCATTTTCCTGAAAGGATTGAGATTGCCCTCAAGAAGATTGGCTGTCACTTTGGCGATGTTACTCTGACTAGGACGATTGTTTTAGAAGTATGAGAGAACAGATGGCAACGCCCTGGAAGTACCTGGTAAAGGACTACTTAGTAATTTACTAATAGCTGTTTATGACTTGATGTGTCCCCATTTAGTGTGTGTAGGGGAGGGGGATATAAACTTACACCTAATAGAAGGTGTCTCTTTTAAAATTGTTAAAGTTAGAAAAGATAAAATCTAAACGTTTCTCTATTGAGGTTTGGGTGAAGTTTTGATTTTCTGACAAACTCCTTTAGGTTTTTCATAACTTAGGGACAGAAATTTGCCTGGGTCTACGTCAACTCTTATCCCCAAAACATTTTAAAATGTGGAAGCCACTAGTAGATTCACTACTGACTCCATAAACATATTCAAAATAAACCAGACGAGGGATATTTTTCTGTAGTTAGCTGAAAGAACAGAAATGTACTTAAAAACAAGCTGGGAAACTCTTCTGTCATTTTTTTTTCAACCCTAGAATAAATAAACTAAAACCACAAGAAATATTTTAACTTTTTAAGGGGAATATGATTTAAATATGATTTAACCTTACCCCCTGCCCCTGGCCCTTTGAACCTTCCCCAGGGGCAAATGTCTCCATCATGACTCGGCTGTGCATACTTTCAAGGCCACTGTTAGGATGTTAATCAATGATTAGCAACTTTGGGGAATGCTTATTAATGCCATCCTTTGCTTAAGAAGTATTTAGTGATCTTTGGGCCTTAATGGTTTAAAGGACGTATTAGAACTGACAGATGCAAGTATTAAGTTAAATTCTCCTTGCTTAAGCAGGATGGTTTTGGAAATTGGGATGGGATTTCAGAGGAGAATCCTCATGGGATAGGAAGCTTATGTCTCAGCCATCTGGGTATATAGTAACAGCCATAGTTGAGAGAGACACTCAGTAATCGATGGCCAGGCAAATCTTTTCCAGACTCTACAGTAAGTGGAGCTGCTGAAGTGATGCAGTAAACAAAACACAACAGAACAGGGCTTGCCTTTGTGCCCTCCAACCTGAGCTAAGCATTTCCAGTGATATGTGAAAGGCAAGTCACTCACTTCTGAAATGTAGGCATAAGCTGATTGTGTGTCTAGTGTTCTCAAGGAAAAAAAAAGCTGAATCAGCCATATAAGTACATATGTATATATGTCCACATCGTCCAAGACTCTATGACTTTCGTGCCCTTTTACGAACAGATGCACGTATAACCAAAGTCTTTCCCATTCAGTGACGAATATAAAACTCAAAGAAGAATAACCAACTGGATTTCCACATCCACTAGTCATCCTTTATGAATTGTATAATCATTCATATTTTAAAGATACGACAACTTAGAAAAATTCAGTTCCTATTAAACACTTCGTTAGAGTTGAGTGGTAAAAGGAAAATGAAAGCTTTGCCCTACACTCTACAAGTCTCAACTGACTTTTGAACTCAGTTTATTCCGAGGTCTACAACATTATATATGAAATCACATACTGGGGTGTGTGCTAAACCTTCAGGACTCTGGAGGCAAGTGGAGCAGCCCTAAAGAGTCATGGCAGGTATGTGTATTTCTCCCAACAGAGGCAGAAAGGCGAGGGGAGAGGGGAGGGTGACAGATAATACCCAGTCACCGTTCAAACCTCTAAAACTTGGTCATATGGCTGCTCACGTCAATCTTTTCTCTAGGTTCCTTTAAGCTTAGAGGACTCGAGACCATATATATATACATATAAAATCACAAAGAGAGCACGATATACTTTTGACATTCAAAATGATACAGCTAGCCTATGTTTAACCAGAACGTTCCATTTACTTGTAGATAGTCTCATTTTTGCATTGCTGCTGAGTATGGTGAGAAATTGTTCCTCCAGTGGCTTCAGCACCAATCCATATTGCATGAGGAGCTCTACAAGGACTTTACTGTGTGATCCATTTTATTTGCTAAGGAAAACTTTCCCCCAAGGAAATGCTGAAGTCGTCACAATCCCAGTAATGGCATTTTTGAGATGTGCCAAGGTACAAGGGAGCTGTCTTGTGTCAGAGGATGCTGTGATTCCTGGGAGAACTGGAAAGCTTTTCCTTAATGAATGACTCAGGACTCCTTTATATTTAGGAGAAAAATACAGATCTATGTTTGCTAGTTAATTTTACTTAACTCTGAAGAACTCTGAAGATGTAAGCAGGGAATATATCCTCCTTCCCCCTATTCTTTGTGTGCATTTTGGTGACATTCCGATCCCCTGACTACTGCCCTGACCACTCTGATTTCAAATATAGGGTGATATATGCCAACCACGTCATCTTCACCCTCCATTCTTCCAGGCCAAGATGGCCAGCTTCATGGCACATGTGCCCGTAGAGAGGCAAAAAGAGACCCGTTAGAGAAGTGTGCCTGCAGATGTAATTTACTTTTTATTTTTTTGTTAATTCTGAACACAGACTCAGAGGCTGCAGGGCATGGAAACTTAAGAGAAATAGTCAACTGGAAAAAAAAGTTTAAATGATGGATTGTGCCTTAAGGCAGTTTATTTATTTTTTTGTTTTTTTCTTTTCTTTTTCTTTTTTTGTTATTGTTTAAGGAAAATAAGAGCTTTCAGAAACAGAATTTTTCCTTTGTTTCTCCCTCCCTCCCCTCACCCATTTGAATCTGGCTTTAGAAAATAACTAAAACTATATGCACATAGCTGGAAACATTACTCTTCTTCCTTCCTGCTTTGTTAGCTCTCTTGAAAGATTATGATGTTTCTGATACTCTCCCTTTAGCTGCTCTTCTGGTCTGATGACACACTTAAAATGATTGTTATCATGCTTTATCTCTTCCCCTGTCACTGCAAGGACTTAAAGCAAAGAAAGTCAAGGGCAACTCTTCACCCCACTGTTATAGAATTTAACAATCCTCACTCTTCTCTCCAGTTGGTTTGCAAACCATGCACCTGGCAGGTTGTTAGATGAAGGGGTCTGGGGGACACCTAGTGGGACCTGAGTCACTCTGGATGTCACTCAGTCATGCCCCTACCAACATCCCTTTTTTTCTCTTCTTTGTGTTTAGTCTGTATCTGTGCTCTTTTTTCTTTCTCTTCTTCTTTATCCTTTTTGCAGAACTGTGAGGGGTGCTCTCAGGCATTTCTTGGTGCAACTCAAGATGAGGCAGTCGTTGTGAAGAAATGGACTAAGAGAGTCAGAAAACTCTTTGGACGTTGGTGTTCAACAGTTAGCCATGGCCAGTGTTGCTTGTTCCTTAGAAGTTGGGTCCTAGGATCCTCAGGCATTATGAAATAATGCATCTTAAGATCCTCGTCCCAAATGGGACTTCGCATGACCACGGTGGCAAGCTACAGAAATGGAATTTACAAGTCCTGATTAATCCTGGGCTCTCACTAATATTGAAAAAGCTACATCCAGGTAGCAGGGTAACCTCCGTCATCATAAAGAAAAACAGAATTTCAAAAGCTGATTCTTATTTTGTACTTAGACGCCAGGAAGACTTCACATGCTATATGTACCCTTGGTCTAGCTTTTGAAAGACACGGTTTTGTGCACCGTTTCAGGAAAAAGGATGGGTGACTGAACACAACTGATTAATTTTGTGAATGGATTCAAGCTTCAAAAATGCAAAGAATAGCATTTTTATGGATTAATTTGGCACGTGGGATGCTGCTGTAAACTCGTCAATTAAATTTTGGTACTTGAATCCCCTTTCATGTTTTAATTAAACATAAGCACCACGGGCTTATTATCACATTTTGACACAGAGAATGAATTCACTCAATTTTTCCTCTTGAAAAAGTATTAAACTTTTGGCTTTTCCTTGGAAAGAGATCTAGAAAAGACAGTACAAGGAAGGAATCAAGAATCAAAGGTGGTTATTAAACATGTCCCTGACAAAAAAAAAGTCCTTGGCATCTGGATTTCCAATGCACTCTAGATACAAAATGAGTTAAACAGGAATTAAATAGTTTTTATTGCTCGAATCTAACATTACCAGGTAAATAACTAATACATTTTTGTCTTAAAATAATCCCTTCTCTCTATTTTTTTCTCTTTATACCTTTGGTAATATGAATGTGGCCAGGCACGTTTTAGCCATAGTAGAAGCCATCTCCCACTCTCCATTTGGTTCTCTTCAAATAACCAAAGCGTTCAAATAAACTCAGATTTTCCCATCTGAAATACTCCCTTGCTCTCCCCATCCATTTCTCTCTTGAAAGAATGGTCTCTACGGAAGCCTTCACTCTCTCTCATGTCTGACTCACTCCTGTCAGTCTGGTTTCTGTTCTCTTGGCATTACTGAACTGCTCTCTTTAAGGTCTTTGATGACATCCTAATGACCAAATCCAATGGCCATTTTTTCTTGGCTCATTCTGATTGATTTCTGTGTCTCATTTGATACTGTCGATGCACCCTTTATGACCCCTGATTTCTATTGTTTCTAAACAAGAAAAGGTCTCCTTCCAGAAGTGATTTCTACTCTTGGTTTCCGTGATACTCCACACCCTAGTTTTCTTGTCTTTGGGTGGGATTGTTCATTCAAAGGTCCTGACTATGGATTCATTGTTCTTATTAACATTCTCCCTTGGTGATGGCATAATTATCTTTGTCTGTCTATAATATTCCATATGCACAGCGTGTAGGAGTTGCTTAAATGTTTCTTGAATTTGTTTTAACATACTCGCCAATCTAGTGTACCTAATAAACCACAGCGTTATTCTACTACTGAGTTTTCACTTAGCTTCATAATTACATTAGGACTTCCTACCATCAATTTTACCTCTGTACCTAAGCATCTTCTGCAGCTAAAGTTAATAAAATACCTTATAATTATGATAAATTTATCTGAGTCAAAATCATGACACATAATTTGATAAGGAACATTTTATAAATATGAGAAATAGTATAGGAGTTCTACTTATTTTGGATGGAGTCATAATTTTCCAAAATAGTTTCCTAACTTGTGTGGACACTGAACAAAATATTTGGATTGGTTCTTTTCCTGAAAATCTGGATTGCATAGTAGTATAATACACTCAAACTACATTATAACTTTTCTCTTTCAAATAATGTATATATCAAGGTAATGTAAGCTCTTGAGTAGTTCTTCTCTTTCTTCTTTTGTTTTTAAATAAAGTACCTTCAGAAGCTGAAATTTTCAAGAAACGTGCTTGCTGTGGCCAGGAAGCTGAGGTTTAGAATCTCAGATTAAATCCTGCTTTCATTTTGCAGCCGTAATCACTAGGCCTCAGTTTCTCTCTGGTTATAAGATATTCTTAAAAATTACAAGGAGTTTACAGTCATATATTCTTATATACTAAGAATTATTATGCTTTAAACATTTTCAGGCCGAGCTAAACAAATACTTTAGACATTATTTGGGGCCAGAATGCTAAGCAACATCTGCCATATTTTCTACATATCCAAAAAAAAATGACATGGAAACTTACAGAATGAAATGATCTCAAGCACATATATTCTCCAAGGGGTGTTAGAACATGCTGAGATGGATAATGAGCTGTCATCATGGAAACACTCTAGAGATGTGTGCTGTGAGCCCACAGACCTGAAATAGTACTATTGTTATGAAACGTTCTTTTCTACAATTGTTTCAGTGTTCTCACTTTCCATCCAGTGGTCTAACCAGCTGTTCAAAGCACTTCCTAAGGGTAAGAAAATCTGAATATTCCTTTACTTCCTTCATTTCCATAACATTAAATATTTCAGTCTAAACCAAATTAATAACTATTTTCAGAATAATTAGGTCAAAATTTTTTTCTTTTAAGTAAATTAATTGGTTATAACTAAAAGCTCTTAAACTTGAAACTACGCTATTCTATTCTAACTTAAAATACTATTGAAATGTAGCACTTTATAATTGGCATGGTTTAAAAAAATTAAATTGATATAGGTATTTAGTTGATGTGAAAAGAATTTCATTCTACGTTAGCAATATTTTTAATAAGTTCTCGGAAATGTCTAAATTGCAAATCTCTTGAGATACTCTAGCTTATTTCTATTTATCTAGTCCAGTGCTGTCCAAAATAAACAAAATGTAAGTTACATTGGTAATTTAAACATTTCTATTGACATTTTAAAAAGCAAAAAGAGATAAGTATAATCAATTTTAATAATATACATTTAACCTAATATATCCAAAATATTATTTAAGCATTAATCAATATTAAAAAATAATTAATGAGATATACATTTCTCTCTTTTTTTTTTGTACTAAGTTTTTGAAATCCGGTGTGGATTTACACACGTCTTACAGCACATCCAAATTCAGAGTGACCACATTTCAAGCGCCTAATAGCCACATGTGTCTAGAAACTTCTGTATTGGCTAGTGTGGATTTAGTCAATCTGGTGGCTTTCTTTGGTACCTGGCTTTGAATCTAATCTTTTACTAAAGCTTTTTATGAAAGAACTTAATGAATACGACTATTTTCCTTTGTCTTTTGTTTGTTTGTTTCCTTGGCAGCCATCAGGCCAAACTTGGTGAGACTTGCCCTCTACCTTAAATATATGCTTATGCGGGTGAGTGAAATTAGCATGGTGATTATATACTAATAAACTGATACTACTCAGAAGAATGATTTGTTACACAGAATGGAAGACGTTTCATTCACAGGACTGTGAGTACAGAAGAATACTTGCCAGAGGAATCCATTCGAAAACTGGTCCTTGGTGGCACTTGTTCTGGATGGGAAAATGGGGAATTAAAATTGAAATTCATTTATGGCATTTAAAAATTCATCTTTACTTTTTTTTGGTTTCAATTAGAACTCACTCCCATTCTTGTTCTCGTGTTTAATGATTTTTTTTTCCTCTAAAATCTATGGAAGTTAATGGACAGATTTACCTGGTTTTATGTATATGAATATGTCTGTAAATGTATTTCTTTCACATGCAGGCAAAAATCTGAATTCCTTTAGATCAGAATGGAAAAAAAGGTCATTATTTCCAAACATTAAGCTTTGATTCTCATTATAAGAATGCTTATTTGAAAGTAAAGTCAATCCAGAACCCCAAATATACACACAATAAATAAAGGTCTTTGAAATCATGTTATGATATTGTACCATCAAACATTGAAATGAAAAGTGAAAAATTCAATCAATGATTACGTTGATTTATGTACACCAGTCCAAATATTTTGACACTTACAATTATTTGGATAGTTGAAGTTATGTATAAGTAGTTGAGTAAAATTGGTTTATATTAGCAATAGGGATCCTTCATGAGAACTATGATGTCATCTATGCTACAAATAACATAGAAGTTTATGGACATGAGTGTAAAATACTATATATATTCCATAATATATATATGAAGTACTATGAAAAAAATGGGTATTTTATCATTAAACTTAAAAAATTAAAAGAAGACCAAATTCTGATTGCTTTCTTACTGAGCTGTGTTTGCTTTGAATAAAGAGTTCTACACTATTCAACACAAAAAATGAAATAGAAGCCTCTTGAGGGCGATAATGAGGCTGTTCCCCAGGGTACCCTGCACAGCTAGCCTCACTCACCATGAGGAGAATGAGACTCCCTTCCAGGCGATCTGTCTTTTCACAGTAAATTAGTTTTCCAGCAGAATTGTTATTTTTTAAAAAACCTCCATGTTTACTGTGACTGCTTAGGATTATGAATTGAGAAATATCGTTTCATCATAAAGATGGAGCTGTAACAGGGATGGGAGATTGCTCCCTTCTAAACATTTCCGTTAGTTGTAAAGGTGACACTTTACATTATCATAATCTCACTAGGACCTACTTGCCATCAGCAATTAGACTCAGTTTACTGCAGCCCCGATGGCCTCATTTTTATTCGTGGAAGTACTTTGGGTTACACTGTCAACTCGTGCTACCACCAAAATGCTTTGACAAACTAAATAACTTTCAATCAAGGACTGATTTTAGAGTTTACTTCTCACATTTCCACCCCGTTTTATCCCCCGCCTGATTCCCGGAGCATTAAGTTTTAAACTACTGAATGAAATAAATTTATAAGCTAACGGATTGAATCTAATTTCTAAAATACATGGGAAAAACGTGTCTCCAACCTAACTTTTATTTCACTATCTTTATTACTTAGCTATTTCTTTCTCTATTAAAAGGAACTGTTAGAAATATAATACCACAGTTATTTACAAAGCTACTCAGAAATACTAGTTTTGAAATTAGATTTCCAAATTAAAATTTACATATGAAAAATGTCAAACAAACTTAACTGGATCTACTGATCTCTTTTATCAACATACTATAACTGCAAAGTGATGCATAATGTGATATATCAGAAACTCCAACTGAAAGGCAATTTTTTTTTCACAGATCAAACCATAACATATATTATATTCAAGACAGCAATAACGGTTTTCCTGAACAAGGTACAGGAAATTAACCTTCATAGTACAGTTGAGGACATTTTAAATGATAATGTTACTAAATTTTTCTGGTCTTTTTATGATTCTGATATTAAAGTCACTGATAAAAATGTCTTAACATTTACATATCATCTTAGTTTGACTTTTCACTAAAATAAAATAGTGCTCCAGAGAACATTTGCGGGTGGTACTGGACCACCCACAGGCCACTGGACACCAGCAGTGTCCAAGCACATTTGGCCAGGGCTTGATCTAGCAGCGTTCAGACATGTAGATGTTCTCCTAGAAGCCAAGGTAGCCTTTCATGATCACTGAATAGCTGCGCAGCTATGGCAGCCATGAATTGATCAAAACCTTCCCTAAACCTATTGATGTTTCCAGCTTGACTGTGTTGAGTATTTAACCACAAGGGCAAAGGAGAATGGAGAAAAGAAGGCTCAAGCAGAAGCACCTGCACAGGCTTCAGAGCTCTGGTTCTGAGCACAACGCATCTACCGTATGTGTTATGGTTCCCACCATCAGTTTCCATTTAGAGTCTCGAGTGCTGTGCTGCAGTGGACGGTATTTTTATACCACCCCAGCTTCCCAAATAGCTCTGCCGTTAGGATGGGAGACAGTGCAGACTAAAACCCTTGCTCACTAATAACAAGGAAAGAGCAGCAGAAAAAACAGATGGTTTAGAAATACCACCACCCATTTGGGATAAGTTATGAATTATATGCACATTACAATACTGAACAATGAAAGAATTCCACAATGAACAACAAAAGTGCAGGATAAAGGCCACAGACGTGACAAACACAGTGGTCCATTTTTGATCAGCTATCAATTATAATTTCATTTCAAATATAGTATTAAAAACAGTCTTGTTCCTCCATTATGCTCTTTAACTGGCCTGTGGTTACTCTTGATTACCACCTTTGGTACAATACTCATTGCTTATTACGGGTTAATGCTTCCTAACTTCTCAAAAGAAGGATTGATTGTGTGAGCTCATTTTGAAGAAACTCCAGAGGAATTTCTGTTCTAAAGAGGTCCTACCAGAAGGCACATTATACCATACGGATCCCTGACACTTTTACGATCTACATTTGAGTGATGTCTTACTGCAAAGGAGTATGGACATGTTGTACCTCATAAATTGTTTATTCATAATAACCAAGGTTCAATGTGAAGAAAAAAAAGTTTGGACAACTTCAGTCATAATTCAGCTTGGGTTCCTACCAAGGGACAGAATCATTAGGGAAGAGTTTCAGGGAACAAGGATTTTTCTTCTCTGTCTCTTTTGGTTTTCATCAGCTTGTCTGCTCCAGCTTCTGAGGCTGCAGTGGGGAGTATGCCCAAGAAATGGTCCCATGAGCTGAGGTGACAAGATAAAACTTCAGAATAAGTCTGACTTAAAGTGAAGCAGCAGGACAGGGCCCTCATTCCTAAATGATCAAGTTCCTTAGCATGATCAAAACTTTATTTTGTAAGATTCCAAAGTAAGCCATACTCATTTTCTTTGGGAAACACCTTGTATTGCCTTGTTTGGCATTAAAAAGAGGAGCCAGGATAGCCATTTTTCTGCAGTTATGTGCGTACAGTCTTCCTTAGGAGCAGAAAGACAGACAAAATTAACTCCCTTTTGGTCCTGTGATTATTGTGGTGATGAATCTGATTTATTCTCTGTGATAAGAATGAGAATTTCTCTTCACTTAAATGAGTAAGGCCTCACTGCCATACTTTTCCTACTTAGTTTGCCGTGCTCTAGACTTGCACATCTGTATAGTTTTCTGGGTATGGAAGGAGTTCACTGGGTGTTTGGCTCCCAAAACAAGTTACCACATATGTCTTTACCTAAAATTAGGGATAAAACATGTATGGACAGAAACTCAGGGAGCCAAATAAATTAGCTTGAAAGAAATTATTTATCTGAGTAGGCTTTAAAATTTGTATTCAAATTTAGATGTATGCTTTTCTTGGACAGTAATGATGTCTATCTCTTTAACAGACTATGTAGTAAAGGGAAGTCATATAATTGATCATTCAAATGAGGACAATCTGGAGTGTGAAAGGGGAGCTATTGATTATGCCAGGACAACACAGAGCAGGAATGTCTCAGGCAAACTGGCAACGTGTAGTCTTACGGGTAAGAAGGCCATTATAAAATGTTTCCTATCATATCAGACATATGTGGTTGAAGCAATGATGCAATCACATATAGAGAAAGAATGACAGGAGGAGATGGGAGGGTGGAAAGCAGTGAGGGCCTTTAGAAGTAGTCTTTTCCCCCCAACGTTAGAAATGGTGTACGGAGCCCAACAGTTAAAATGTTAGCATACAAACTGAAACAATTCAAGCCTTTCCTCTTGTAACTGCAAAGAAAATTAGTCTTTCTTTCATGAGATTTATGGGAAAAGGAGGAGTAAAAAATAGCATGGCTTATCTCATTACACAAAGGTGGGTATTTTTCCTCTGCTTTCAATTTTAAAAAATCCATGTAATGGAAACAGCAAGAAGTCAATTATCAACAGAGGCTATTACACAAAGGAAAGTGAGATTTATCTAAAAGTACTAGATAGAGATGAGGGTGGGTAGATTTTTGCTATTTTCTGGAAATTGCTGGTAATGATAATAGGGTCAAGCTTGAATAACTAACATGAAAACCCAGAAACGCCACTGGTCAAAATTTCTTTGCGGACTATTTAGGCATGGTTCTTCTATTATGTATACAAGCTTTAAGCTTAGGTGGAATGAAGTTAATCGGGAAAACTTTTCTTTTTGCGTGGAGCTCTCCAATAAGAACTAATGAGATTTTTGATAATTAAAAGATATTTAACACAAGACATTCTCCTGATTAAATATCAATTTTGCACACGGAACGAGAAACTATGGGTCTAATTGTCTAATTATATTTAAACTATTGTCTATATTTACTGCACATTTCGCTTGTTAAAATACTTATATTATCTGCTCTGTTATATAATACAATGTCATTCAGGAATTGCTTTCCTATGTTTTTGTCCCCAATCTCACTGTAAGCTTCATGTGAGCAGAGATTATGTCTCACGATTTTTCTCTTGTGGAGTGCGCAGCAGAGTCTAGACACATACTGTGTTACATACATTCTTGTTGACTGATGTGGAGCCTGAAGATGCCACCTCTGGGCACTCTGCCTGATGTCCTGAAGTCAGAAGCATTGCCTTGCCTGCTGGGTGGTAGAATCTTCTTCCTCTCAAGTCCCATGTCATCATAAGAAGATCTTATGAAAACACGAGGTGTTTCTAGTCTTTCGTAAGCTTGTATTTGCCATGTTGTTTCCTGTGGCTCTAGTATCCTACGGTTGTCTTTGTTTAAAATCACAGCATTTTTTTTTTTCAGGAATACATCTTTATTAAGATGTCCTGTACATGCACATTAAAATGTCAGCATAATCTAATTAGGAGCCAAATGAGGCACAGCATCATTTACATCATTTGATAAATTTCCATCATTTGCAGGGGACTAGTGATTTGAATCCAAATACTTCTTGACAGCCTGGATATAACAAATATTCTGTAGCTCTGTATAGCAGAAGCTTGTGGGTGGAGGTACATTCTTTTATTTGGTTACTGCAACCCAGTTTTGAACGTGAATGCAAAAAATCTGTTCAGCATTAGACCTAGTTGTAAAGGAGGATACCATGAGATCATTACAGGTCAGGGAAAATGTCAAAGGACTTGGTTTAGACAGCTTTGGTTAGGATTCCCTTCCGTACTTTCTGTGGTCCCACTATTTCTTCTTCTAGGAAAAAGTTTGGGGACACAGAATAAATAGAGCCAAAGCTAAATGTTATGAATGTAATTCAAAAGAATAAGAATAGAGTGGTTCACAGTCAAAATTTCAAATATGGGTCTTTTGTTTACATGCAAGCATTTCACGGTCATTAAAAGAAAACCTTATCTAAAGATGCTGAGAGATAGACTGAGTTTCCCTCCATTCATTACAAAACATTTTTTTTAGCATTGTTCTAAAAATTTAAGTGAGACTTTTTCCACACTTGGAAACAGGATGTATATAGAGGGCAAAGGTCTGTTCTGTTCTATCAAGACCCTGGTATGTGAAACTGAGAAAAACAGACTGAACCGATTAGCTATCCAGAGATTAGAGAAAGTGGTGCCATGTTTTTTTGGTTTCTTTAATCTTCAGGGCAGAGTTTTTCTTACCTTGACATGATTTCTGTGTTTCATTCACACTCCATTTAGTGTTATGAAATAACAGGATAGAAAGAGAAGGATGGGAAAGGAAATGAGCTTGCCCTCTTTTGGCTCCTAAGAGTCGTGACCCTGAAAACATTTTTGTGACCTTAGAAACATTAGAGAGAGCTGAGAAAGCAAGAAGCAGGAGTGAGATGAGAGAGGCAGCCGCAGGGCATATGCAGGGCTCCGCGGGCAGTCAGGATGTTTGTTGTTCAAGTGGCTTCAGACGCAAAGCAAAAGGGGTACAGAGCTCCCAGAGGAGGACTGATAAAGAAAGTCAGGGGAGGTTAAGGTGGATTGGTTTGCTAGGTTTGTTACAGGTGAGGAGCGGAAAGGCAATGAAGAAAAGGAGCATTGCAGGGGCTGGCTAAATAAATCAGAATTTGTTTAGGGTTGAAAAGAAGGTCATGCACAATTCCTGCTCACAAACTGAGGGCACAACAGCATCAGACACCATAGAGAAAAGACGGAATAAATACCAACAGTGACTTTGTCCTGAATACTAAAGCCTTGCATTGGTCAGGAAACAGCAAAAGGATGGGAACAAATGACTAATGAAGGGACAAAAACAGGAGGAAGCATCTCTTGACGCTCCCTACAGGTAACCACAAAATTCAACAAGCCAGTGACAGGAGGATGATATGTTCCACCTCCTGAGTTAGAACTTCGCCTGTATCCTGATCTCTACTTGTTTATACGTATTCTTCTTGTCTCCCAGTTAAATTCGTGAGAGCAGGACATTTTACTCAACTTTGGTATCTCCCCATGGTACTGAGGGCCAAGTGAGTATTCGATAAATACTTGGTTATCGAAGCAGAAAAGGTATTAAGAACTGTGCTGAAATCTTCTCAAGTTTTTTCAGTATAATGACCATTAATACCTTGAATTCATACCCTGTATTATACAGTGAAAAATGCCTACTTTGTTCTAATTCTATCACAGCAAAAACATTCTAACTGTACAGCCCTTTAAAGACATTTCAGTCGTTCAGCCAGAAGGAGGAGAATCAAATACAGTAGCCCTGACATAGCCAATTATTTTTATAAAG
Source organism: Eschrichtius robustus (assembly GCF_028021215.1). NCBI lineage: Eukaryota > Metazoa > Chordata > Mammalia > Artiodactyla > Eschrichtiidae > Eschrichtius > Eschrichtius robustus. The sequence continues at coordinate 22,080,170 of NC_090831.1, forward strand.
TGGCAGGAGTGGGGTGGTGGAGGTTCACGTTGATAAAGATGATTTCTCAATGGCCTGCTGTCCTAACTAGTTTATCAGCCAAAATTACTTTTACAGAGAGTTGTAGAGGATGGGCAAAGGGATATGTCTACTTTTCCCCTTACCAGCTGGGGGTGGAATTCTCAGCCCCTGGGCTCATCAAAGAGTAAGCAGATTTGAGATCCTCTGAGATAACACACAATTTAAAACTTGCTATTCATGCTTCAGGTGATAAAGTTGGAAAGAAGACACTGGTGGAACACCAAAACAAAGGAAATCAGCAGACCGTAAATGGGAGTGCCCGGAACCAAACCCTTCTCACTAGGCTAGTTTTCTCAATCCATTACTCAAGTTCATATTGTACTGTGTATTCTCCTCATATATTATACATTCATGCCATTTGGATTCCTGTCCTCTAACATTCAAAAGAGATGACCTGTGAGATGGTGGAAAGAGGAACAATGAATGTATATGCAATATTAAAAAGCTTTGTTTTCTAATATTTATAAAGCGCAATGAAATAATTTTAGAAGACCTTCAGATAGGATGACAAGTGCCTACACGATATTTTATGAGTCAACTTTCAAATGGGTCCCAGTGCATTAAACAATAAGCGGAAATTTCAGGTAGAAATGATTGGCACCTGCTCTGTGCTGCTTTCGGAACCATTACTTTCACCATTATGAGTTGGAAGGACTTGGCTAACATTTTACCCACATTCCTAAAATCTTCAATGACTGCATTCATGGCTCTAAGGAAATCTATGCTTCAGACTCAAAATCAGATTAGACATAAAAATCCCAACCATTTCTTCTTATTATCTGGTGGCTTAAATAAAACTAGCAACCTCTTCCCCTATTCCCCACCCTTGGCCTCCCAAATACATTCCTGATTTTCCTCAGGGGCTTAGGGGGAAAAAAGTAGGAAACAAAATTTAAAACCAAAAGATATAAGCTTTTTTTGAGTTGACAGGCTTTTTTCTTTCTTTTTTAAAGAAAAGTTTCGATCAGCTGGCTTTACTTTTGAGATACGTTTTGAACCTCAGAATATAAAATCATGCCAGATCATTTCAGCCTCAATATATCTCCTGTCAGGGCTTCAGCTGTTATTAATACACTCTTGTTTTTTGTGGCTTTCACTTACGCCTACTTTCATAAATGGCTCTAGATTTCTCGTAGAGCTCATATGGGTCAGGCTTCCTTGGGTCAAAGGCCTCTGTTGAGTCAGGAAAGGAACTCCTGTGAAGGGCGGGTGGGAAGGGCAGGTTCTGCGGTATGGCCGGAGCAGATAAACTCGTTTGAGGACTGCCTTGATTCTCCCATCGGTCCGTTATCTGGAAAGTGAAAGAGAACAGAGAAAATGACTGACAATGAACTCTTTCCTGCTGTTACCTTTGTCACATACCACAGCCCTCACCTTTAAGTTTGACTTTCTTGCCCTGTAGACTTTTCTTTCAAAAAACATTCAAAACTTTGGTATAAGTGCCTTGAGAGGGTCTATTTCTATATAATAAAGCACCATAGATGGTTATAAATATATGTGTTGCCTGACTTTTGAATGTAAACTTTCATAACCTTGTCACCTACTAGCTAGTAATTTTCAGCAAATCACTTAATCTGTCAGAGTCTGTTTTTTCTCCCTATAAAATAAAGACAATATGTATCTCAAGATAATTTATCTGTGCTTATGACTGTATGGTATTGTTCCTTTTCTAAGATGGCCCCAATTCATTACACCATTTTTACTAAAGAAGAAGATGAAGTAGTCTGCATGCATCCATTTGATACCTATGCATATCCGAACCACCTCCTATACTTGAACATTCAATCACTTTCCTCACAGTTTATAAGTAATTATACAACCCTTTGGGATTTGTGAATTGTTCAAAATCTTCTACGAAGCCTCATTTACTGCTGATCTGGTGGTTTCTTCTCCAAAATGCTGCTGCTGCTACCATCATGATTTATTAACGGTCTGTAGAATACTATGCTCTTTCATATACATGACCTTCTTTGATTCACTATAGCCCCGTGAGGTAGAGCAGGGACTCATTCCTTTTTATCAAGGAGAAAAGCCACGCTCACCAAGATCACCTGTTTGCACAGCCAACTTCAATAATCAACTGATTGCTCACTCAAACTCAACTTCAGCTTTTCTGCTTTGACTAAACCTGTGTGTGTAGAATGATATTAGGGTACCCTTTTGTCTAAACTTCTGCACTGAGTGAGCGTGGTCCTCAGGATAAAGGCCACTCTCTAGTTGGGTATAGTGGCTCCTCAGGGCCCAGGTTCTGATCCTCTTTCTTATATCCACTGATGGTCTCTCATTCCCTGGAATCCATCAGGTTCTCTCCAGCCTCTGAACCCTTGCATACTTTCTTTATTTCTCTTTCTGCCTGCAAAGTTTACCCATTTTCCACTCTTCCGTCTCCCACCCTCATTATACCTGGCTACTAGATTCAGAGGAGACACCTACTCTAGAAGGCCTTTGCTGACCATTCCTGACCTGGTTACTTGTCCCTTCTAGGTGCTCCCACAGCACCCTCTACCTACCCCTCACACTCAACCATAATTGCAAGTCTACCTTTGTCTCCGCAAATAGATTATGTTGGGGACGGAGACTGCAGGGGATGCAGTCTCTCTCACTGTTGTATTACCAACATATAGCAAGTGCTCAGAAAATGTAAATTTAGTGACTGAATGAAATCATCAGTAACATATGGTCACTTGTTCTTTCTTTAAAAGCAGTTTTGATACACACTATTTTGAGCTTGACAGGATTATAACTTTCTGGCCCCTATTGAACTGTCCTGCTTTTGTTTTCATGATGGCTATATTTTGGTCAGGGCTCCAAAGCCAGCTGTCACCTATCAGTGATAATGTTTTAAAGGTAGAGAGGATTTGAGGTACTATGTACTGTGTCCTTGTGTAACACAAAGGTCCCTGTGACCCACTTATGTACTTGGGACTGTGGCAGGGGTCAGGTAAGCCAGCAAACTGGGAAAGAAATGGGTCATTGATCCTTCTCTCAGTAAGACTGGTGCTACAGTCTGAATGTTTGAGGTCCCTCAAAATTCATATGTTGACAATCTAACACCCAAGGTAATATTACTAGGACGTGGAGCTTTGGGGAGATAATTAGGTCATGAGGCCACAGCCCTCATTAATGGAATTAGTGTCCTTATAAAGGGGACCTCAGAGAGCTCTGTAGTCCCTTCTGCCAGGTGAGGTTACAGCAAAAAGATGGCCATTTAGGAAGTGGGCTCTCACCAGAAACTGAATCTTCCGGTACCTTGATCTTGGACTTCCAGCCTCCAGAACTATGAGAAATAAATTTCTGTTTTTTATAAGCTACCAGTCTTTGGTATTTTATTATAGCTGTTGGAAGAAACTAAGACAATTGGCTTCATTTTAATTTGCTTTCTATATGGGCTACTGACCAAGCTTTCATTTGAACAAAGGTTCTATAGCTAACAAAGATGGAAAAACCCCTAGTTGAGTTCAATTCCCTAATATTAAACATAATCTCTAGGAGCATAGAGAGGTCCAGCAGCTGTCAGTGGCAGACCCTGGGTCAGAAACCAATCTATAACTATAATGGGAGTGCTTTTTTGCATAATAATACATTGAGGGGAATAACTGGTAAATTTGTTTAGAGTTCTGGCTAATTTTCTGCTCAGTGACCCTTTTGCTCCTGTTTAGTAAAAATCTTTAAATATGCGCTTCATAATTCATTTGAAAGTAAAATTTGCCTACGAAGCCATGGTGGCTTCCTTTGGTCATCCATTCTCTGTGCCTTTGCTATGACAGGAAGACCCACATTGTGGCTAAAGGCATATTTTTTAATTTTTCACTTTAAACGACTTTAGGCACCATGTGGGTGCATTCTGGCTATGACCTTCTCGCTTCTACTTTTTTTTTTTTTAATTAATTAATTAATTAATTAATTTTTGGCTGTGTTGGGTCTTCGTTTCTGTGCGAGGGCTTTCTCTAGTTGTGGCGAGCAGGGGCCACTCTTCATTGCGGTGCGCGGGCCTCTCACTGTCGTGGCCTCTCTTGATGCAGAGCGCAAGCTCCAGACGCGCAGGCTCAGTAGCTGTGGCTCACGGGCCCAGTTGCTCCGCGGCATGTGGGATCTTCCCAGACCAGGGCTCGAACCCGTATCCCCTGCATTGGCAGGCAGATTCTCAACCACTGCGCCACCAGGGAAGCCCCCCCTACTTTTTTTTTTTTTTTTAAATTTACTTATTTATTTTCTTTTTGGCTGTGTTGGGTCTTCGTTTCTGTGCGAGGGCTTTCTCTAGCTGCGGCAAGCGGGGACCACTCTTCATCACAGTGCGCAGGCCTTTCACTGTCGCGGCCTCCCGTTGCGGAGCACGGGCTCCAGATGCGCAGGCTCAGTAGCTGTGGCTCGCGGGCTCTAGAGCGCAGGCTCAGTAGTTGTGGCTCACGGGCCTAGTTGCTCCGTGGCATGTGGGGTCTTCCCAGACCAGGGCTCGAACCCGTGTTCCCTGCATTGGCAGGCAGAGTCTCAACCACTGTGCCACCAGGGAAGCCCCGACTTTCTCCCTTCTGTTTCCAAACATAAGATACTAAATTCTAAAAAGTAAATAAATCAGAAATATGGTCTGAATTGCTGTAGTATCCCGTTTGTCATCATAGGGCTTCAGCAAATGTCTATTTCTTTCTCCCATCTTCCACGGAGGGTTATCTGATTCCTCCATAAGTCTTGCTGGTATATGCACTGTTCATGTACAGTCACTGGAGCAAACATGGTCCAGGTGAAGTATCAGTATTCTAAAAAACATTCTTAAAACTACAAAATAAATAACGCTTTGGGCACTGTTTGGGAAAGTTTCTGCGGCAGATTGACAAATTCTACAATTTCTATAGCACAGAGATGGAGAAATTCACTGATTCCAGTTCATGCTTAGTAAAGCATTCACAATGTCTTGCTGTGACGTTCATAAACCCTCAAGTCACTCTGTCAGGGATTTGTAAGACTGTAGAGCAGAAAATCACAGCGCCCATGAAATACTGAAAAGGCAGACGCGTAGTCCTTCACACCCCCGCCCCCTAATTGAATTATTTGTTATTCCGACACAGAAGACCATGGAGCAAACCCGCTGCCCTGGGATCAGAGGGCACCCTCTGCTTTCTGGGACCGGTGTGCTGATCTGACAGCACCTTTTGAAAGGTGCCCTCTGTTGACGTCTCCCTACTTTCTTAGATAGCTTGGTCTTTGCCCTTTTGCTTTCTAGCCGGGACACCTCGTGCTCACTTGTTCCTCTCAATCTTCGTGAACCACCTAGATTCTGATCCCATCCCCTTACGCCACCTACAGTCTTCCTGGCCTTGACCTCTAGAGAGCTGTGTTTCCTGCCGGCGTTTGCCTCTCAACAAGGCTTCTGATTGAATCTTGTCCAGTCCCAGTGGTGTCCTTACCTAGGTTAATATTTATAAACACCTCACTAGAGTAAGAAACATGAAAACAAAATCATTTTCTTTATATGGCAGAAGGCTTGTATCTCTGTTGGCCTTGACGAATGAGTGAATGTCTAACTGTATGAAAGGACAAGTCACTGAAGTATCAGTGGCAGGGTGGACATACAATCCACAACGGGATGTCAAAGAGTAAAACAGAAAAAACCTGATCATGGTGTGGTTAATTTTTTTTAACCCCACCTTCTGATTCTAGGATGCACACTGGGAACAGAGAGCTTGTGAACAAGGCAAGTTGTCCTCCCCATGAAAACTGTAGAAGCTGTTTGCTTCCTGTAGAAGCTGGGGTAGTCTAAACACACCTCCTCAGGATTTTAGGGCAGGGCTGGGAGATGAAGGCTTTTGGCTTGATTCAGTACTTGAAGAATGAACTTGGATTCCTTCCAGATGCAGAGAATGAGAACTCACTATGATTAATGTATCACTTGTTACACAGAAGTGACTACCTTGATGTGGATTAGCTTAAGATGTGGATCAGTAGGACGGAAGAGTGTCAGGAAGTGACACAGGACTGGGAGAAGGACAGACCTCACTCAAGACAACATTTCCTTATCCTGCCTAAGGATGTCATCAATCACCTTTCAGAGGCGAGAGTGTATAAATCCAAATACAGTGGGTATGTGTTTATATATATATTTGTTTAAGTGAATAGTTTTGCAAACTATGTTCATTTCATAGGGTGATTAATTTATTAAGGGTTTATGCATGGAGGGTCTGCTTTCTAGGATGACAATAGTTTATATTTTTGAGCATGTAGAGGCTCTGCTTTAAGCCCGTTACATGGACTAAGCCACAGACTCTTCATAGTAACCATATGAGAGGAGTATTATTATTATCCCCATTTTATAGATGAACTTGAAATACTGAAGGCTTAAGTAGCTAGTGGAAGGTACGACAGCTAGTAAGGAGAAGAAGCACAGTTTGACTGTAGGCAGTAAGCCTTCAGAACCTGCACCCTAAACCATTATACCACACTGCCTGTCACCACAGTCCCTAGTCTGAAGAGTTTCTGGTAGATACATGGAGGATGTTAAATTCACAGTCCTCTATCTTCACTTAGCCTAGGACCTGGAACTCCAAGCCTTGGCTTTTGTAGGGATGTATGGGGTCAGGATTAATTGTAAATTGAGTTCATAAAACCTTTTTTGGAATTATTGAGTATGGATGCAATTACTGTAATGACAGCAAATGCTGTAATTATGCCAAATGGAGTCGTTTGTGTAAATGTGGTGCATATAAGGAAATCACTAGATTGCATAATTGTAGCACCAGGATGAGGCTGCAAGATTCCTCGTTAAATTAGATAAAGATGTGTGTAACCAGAAAGCACAGATTTAACTCTGATGGTGAAAGGAAGGAATGATTTAGATTTTGGTCAAGATAAAACAAATTTCATTTTAAATATTTTTAAATACCTCTTTTCAAAATCACATGCATCACTAAGTGGTTTAACTAGGCCCCAGTGAGATCAGTTTTCCCATCTGATATTCTCTGTGGACCAGATGAGCCGAATGCTAAATGAGGACACGCTTGGTGAGAATGTTCTGACAGCTCAGCCCCTCATCACCAGCTCCGGTTTCCTCATCTGTCTTTGAGAGGAACCTGGAGCTCAGGCATATTCCAGGGCTCAATAATATTTTATTTTCACAGGTCTTCAAATAATTTTAAAGCCATGTTATTTAATTAAGCCAGTTACTGCACTTGAAAAGTATGCAAAATTATATCTCCATTTCTAAAATGAGAAAATCAAGCAGTTAAATATTCCCTCAGTAAAAGAAAGAAGGGAAGCAATTAACCCAAGAATTCCCTACTCACTGGCCAAACCAGGGGCCACTGTTGTCTGAGCTGCTTACTGTGAGAGGAATGAAAAGTAGGTGGAAGATGTGATCCCCTGAGATTTTTGTTTTGTTTTGTTTTTGTTGTTACTTGAATCACTTTGCTAAGCTCTCTTCCAGTCATGAGTTTTAGCCATTCCAGTTAGGGTCGACTATTCTAACACACCATAGAATGGGATCCCAGAAAACCAGTCCCAGGTCTTGGGACTTGGATAATTACTAGTTTCAATCTAACGGCAAGTAAAGATCATCTCTAGCTGGGAAGGCAACTTGGCTAAACTTGCCTCACAAAAAGATTATTAAAATACCAGGCTCCTGGTATTTTAGCATCAAAATTTCAGGACAATTCATAAAGAAACTAGGCCCAGAGAGATTAGGTGATGGCAGAGTTCACCGGTTTCTGAAGATTCAGAAGCACCACTCTGAGTGATTGTCAGGTTTGGTAGGAAAAAAAAAATTTTTTTTCACATGCACAGACACACACACATTTTTAGCTCTGTATACATTAAAAAGTAAATATAAATACACAAATATATATATACAGGTAAATTTCTTGTGGACCAGACTTAATTTGCAGGTCAAGACCTCTGGGCTTATAATTTGTACTGTTTTTAAAAATTCAATGTGATAAAAACGATAGTATTTCTGACGGGGTAAAACAAAGTTTTCTAAAGTATTTTCAGTACACCATACCGAATAGTGTTGATGCTCATTTTGTAAAAATATTAAAAAACAGACAGAATTGTCTTCATAGGAAAGTAAGACAAGTTATTCTTACACAGAGGATTTGCTCTTTTGGCATCACAAATCTCAGAGGAGGAAGAGATTTTGAGGTCACCCAATTCAAATCTTACTTAATGGAATTGTAATAATAACTAGCAATAAAGAAGTAGAATAATTTCAACTTACAGGCTTTGGAGTTTTCCATGGAGAAAAGAAACCTGTAATAAAGAAAACAATATTTCAACTTTGAAAATATACCCCACTACCACTTATGGGTGGCATGATATTTAGATAACTGCAAGTTATTTTAAATCAGTTAATAGCAAACAACAACAACAAATTCTGCCTGGCTGCATAGTTTTTTTCAAGGGGGCCCAAATAATTTTATTGGAATTATATTAATGATTCTAGGAATACTTCCTTATTTGGCCTGAAGATTCTGAAGCCCAGTGACAGTGAATAACTGTGTGGCAAACGATCAGTCACTTTACAAGAGCTAAGACTGAGTCATCCTTAGGGACTTGTGTGGCACAGCCTTAGCGGGAGGGGGAGATGGAGGGAGAGGGAGATGGAGGGAGAGGGAGAGGGAGAGGGAGAGGGAGAGGGAGAGGGAGAGGGAGAGGGAGAAAGAATACAGATAGAAATTTAGATATTTAAAGGTTAATACCTTTGCTTAGTATAAGAAATAATTCTGCTTTATGTACCTGCCTTGTGTGGTTAAAAATCAATCAACAAGCCTTCATTAGTCCTAAATTTAAAAATAATGTATATACATACATTATGAATTAGATTCTGTTATAATTGCTTATGGGCCTTTTCTCCAACTGAGATCTTCTCTAGACCAGATATCTATTTTATTATCCCTCTACCCTAGCGTTAGCCCAGTGTTTTTCATGAAGAAGCAGCTCAAAGTGTTTGTTAATTGAATGACTCATGTATCATCAAAGCCAGGCTTTTTTCAGCTTATTGAGCTCTTTCAATTATCACAAATGGTGTGACAATTGGACTGACTCTGTTGTGATCCAAACGACCTTTAAGATAATTAAAAGTAGGGCTTCCCTGGTGGCGCAGTGGTTGAGAGTCTGCCTGCTAAGGCTAGGGGACACGGGTTCGAGCCTTGGTCTGGGAAGATCCCACGTGCCGCGGAGCAACTAGGCCCGTGAGCCACAACTACTGAGCCTGCGCGTCTGGAGCCTGTGCTCCGCAACAAGAGAGGCCGCGATAGTGAGAGGCCCGCGCACCGCGATGAAGAGTGGCCCCCGCTCGCCGCAACTAGAGAAAGCCCTCGCACAGAAACGAAGACCCAACACAGCCAAAAATAAAAATAAATAAATAAATAGATAATATCCTTTTAAAAAAAAAAAAAGTAAAGGATAGATAAATTCCTTTTTCTTTTTTTCCCTTTATTGTTATTATTTTATCATATACTGACCCTAGCAAGCCAAAGCATGATCTAGCATACAAAACAAAATTACTTTCTTTTCATACCATCTTGTCGCTCTTTCAACGACTTTGCTCACGTTAATGTTAGGTGGTGTCTGATAAAATGCCTAATAAAAAATGGAATGTTGAAAATATGCCACATAATGTTTACAACCTTTAAAAAACTGGGACTGGTAGTACAAAATGGATTATGGTTTTCAACTATTCCCATTTATAGGAAATAACTGAAGAATCTAGACACAATTATCTAGATGTTAAAGCAATCCCACTCAGTTATGGTGTAAATACTAACCGCACCTCAGCGCAACGTTGTAAAGAGCTGATGCTGCATTTTATGAAAAGAGCGAAAGTATGTAAATCCATCATGTTCCTCAGCTTTCCCTGAAACACAGAGCTAAATTTAATGCTTAAGTATAACAACTATCTTACTAAGGAGATGGGGAGAATTAGCTCACTTTCTCACACACTCTGTATGTATGTTCTTGTATCTCTTTCCAACTATTAAAAAAATTCTGTTCAATGTGTGGTTTGATTATAATTTAATTACAAGGATTTAATCACATCCTTTTTGGTAACAGCTGAGAGTAAAACTACAGATAAATAAATACATTTATCTCTTTGACTCATTCTGTAAAATGCCAAAGAAAACAATGTGACCACTAATTAGAAAAGTGAAAAGCAATGTGATCTATTGGCCAATTAACGATTATTTTCATTGAAGGATAAAATTTATTTGCTGTTTTATGGAATTGCCGGCACAGTTCTTTTGAGAAAGGATGTCATTTACACATTCTCACAATGTCAAAACATTCAATTATTTCCTTTACTTTCTCTGTGTTCCTCCACTTTCTTCTTCTTGCAGTGCCAGAACGGATTTTGAATATTTGCTGCCTTACATTTGTTAGGTGCTGGGAGTTTCTTAGACTTACAGATGTATTGAAAATGGTTCCTTTTTATGGAGCTCTCATCTCCACATGGGACATTATCTTAAAAGATGATTATTCCTCCTATGGAAAATGTATAATCATCAGACCTCTCAGTAGTTATGGCGTCAGAACTAAAACGGCATAAAAGGGACATTAGTCAAGATCAGACAAGAAGAGAGGACCGTTTAATTTGACCACCTATCATCACAGGCACTTTGGCTTCCCCTTCTTTTGAGGCAGTTTTATTCAGTCTGACCTCAGACCACTGGCACGACCCAGGATTTCTTCACTGCGCCCATCATGGCAGTTTCTGAAATACGTCTAATGCTGAGCTGTGCCCAGGAGGCTTTGGTCTCTGAAGCGATAGTTGCCCTTTCTGAGTCATTGTCCAAAAGAAGCTGCTTGCTTCAGAGTAAGTAATTTTAGGTAGTAGAAATAGTATCAGAATAGATTTCCTTAAAAATAAATAACTTACGTGACAGAGTTTCTTTGGCAAATTATCAATCATGCTATAAACATTTAAATGAAGATGAATAGAAAACATCTATTTTGGGTATAGCCAATTTGGCTCAATTAATCGATAAGGTCAAGTTTTCTACATGATTAATCTCCAGTTTTCTGCTCAACTTCATTGGAAGAGCTACATAAACACTATAAGAGTGTGGGTCAAATTATTATATATTATAAATGTATGGTAACCTTTTGTAGGGTTTACCCCTCTAAGAAATCTAGTCTATTCCAATTAACATAAAAAAACACCTAAAACAAAATAAAAACATTTAAATCCTTATTTCTGTAATTTTTCTTTTTCTGAAATCCTTCTGGTTTGACGTAGATCACAGAAGCAAGATAGGCTTGGTGTGTTGAGACTATTACTTTTGGGTTTCTCACCACCTACCTTCACAGGGGTATAAGAATAGGGATATAGATAACTTTTTCTTAAGCCCTTCAGAGCTGATAGTCCTTTTTACAAAGCCACGTTCATAAATAAGAGCTTTTTCTTTAAAATGCTAATAAGGCTTCCTTTATATTTTAGTTTATTTCTGGGCTTTATTTTGCCTACTTCTATAGAAAGTGGAATATTACAATTCTCTTATGGAATTAAAATTTCTTTATAATGACTTGACCTCTGTTTTCCATACTGCTCATTTATTGAAGTGTGCTTGTGTGTGTGTGTGTGTGTACAAATGCAAACATTTATTTAACCCTAACTCTGAGACAACAAAAGTGAAAGACCTCAAGATACAGTTTTAAGCTAACTGAAACATGAGTAGGGACATTTTTAAAAGGGAAGAGAAAAAAATGGGAAAAGTTAGATGCAGTCAATAAGGAAATTTTGATGCATTTAATATGAAGCACAAAACTGAATTAGATCTCTAAAATCTGTCTTCTTTAGAACAAGAAATAAAACTAAACTATATTTTTAATTCCTCATGTAAAAGCACAAGGAGATGGGCAGAGAAACAGAAACAGTGCAAATAGCTTAGAGAAGAAATTCTAGTGCTTGAAAATGGAAGAGGAGAGAAGACAACACCAACTTCATATTGAAGTTTAAATTAAATTCTATATGTCAACTAAAGACAATTTTTAATAAATTACAGGAATATGGTTGCCAGATAAAATATAATATGCTCAGTTAAATTTGAATTGCAGATAAGCAATGAATGATTTTGTAGTATGTCCTGCATACTGACTGCATGCGACATACATTGCATAGGACATACTTCTATTAACAATTATTTGTTTATCTGCAATTCAATTTAACTGGGAAGCCTGTATTTTTATTTTTGCTAAATCTGAACACCCTATATAGGGAACACTTTATATATGACCTGGGTAACCAGTTAAAAATAAAAACACAATAGTAATGTCTACTGTAGGTAATATCCATTCAATTAAGTAAAAGCCAAAAAATATTTAGTATTTCCTATTCTTGCACCCCCTCCAATGTTTTCTTGCTAGGAATCTTGCTTTGGGAGAAATCTGAGAACATTCTATGCATATCATTGGATTGTGTTGGTCACCTGTTCATTAGTAACAATGTTTGACTGAGGTCTCACCTCACGTGATGCAAACTCTGTGGGGACAATGTCAGTGTCACAAACGACCGTTTTCAAATTGTGTGATAACTGGCTAGCAACACTGCCTTATCCCAAGGGGAAAGTTCCACAAAAGTGGCTTTTTTCAGAACCTACTTCTCCTGACACATGATACCCAAAACGAAAGAACATCAATATATTCACCGCAGCTCTGAAGGGAGAGTCATTTGTGAGTTGCATTTGCATTTGTGAGTTGTTTGGTAATAGTTTTTTGCTTGTTTGTTTGTTTGTTTGTTTGTTTAAATCATTATTCACAGGGCACATCACAAGATGACAAACTTTCTTAAAACCACCCCACGTCGAATAAGGGATCAAAATACAATAAAGAACAACTTAACAGAGAATCCCAGCATGGTATCTTCAATTTGGAATAACATCAGGGCAACTTTTTGGGATTTCTAGTAATTTCCCCAAACAGGATTAAATCTTTCAATATGCCTCTGTATTCTGTTTGATACAGTGAACTACCATTTGCAGAATGTGAAATGCTTTCTTCTTCAACTGAAGTACTTGCTACAACATATGACTCTGACTTTGAAAACTATCATTAGTTTCATGTATTTTATAGAAAATTCTACAGTTACTACACATGGCAGAGATGCAGAGGAAACACTTTCTATTTCTCTTTTTCTTTAAGCAACAGAAAAAGAGTAGGAACCTGTTTCAGTGAAGACGTCCATGACCTGGGTTATTAAAAGCTTTGTTCTATTTTGCTTGAAAAACAAGACACGACAATGTGAATATACTTAACACTACTGAACTGTTCACTTAAATATGGTTAATATGGCAAATTTTATGTTATGTATATTTTATCACAATTTAAAAAATAAAAAATAAAGCAATAAAAAAAAGAGAGGAGGAAAAAGAAAGGGAGAACAAAAGTATGCACATATCACATGAATGTGAGGGAAAATAAAAAGAGAACGTAAGAAAGAGAATTTTTTTTCACAGTCCCTGTGGCATCCTGCTGGAGGACAGGGAACTCATGTGGACACTCGCACAGACCCTTTCACCTCTTAAGTTATCCTTTCTTATAAAGGATTGTAAGCAATAAAGGAGATTAATGTTCCTACTACATCCTGAAAATATTTCAGGGACAGTGAGAAACTCTTCCAATAGAGGAACTCTTTTTTTTAAAGTTTCCTAAAGAGGGGAAGAGCCCCAGGGTTTCAAAAATCTCCAGTTAGGGCTAATTTAAGGGAGAAAAATACCACTAATAAAGTTAATCTTTAATTTAAAGATCCTCCCATTTCCCCACAGCCTGGCAAATTTTCCATCAGAAATTCAGCCGTTGGTAAATGTAAGCCAGCAGCGTAATGAGCTAATTTCCATTAAAACTAGTTCACTGTTATTCACTTTTTTCCCGGTTTTTGACTGATCACGTATTTCTTATTAAAATTTATTAAATGAGTTAAACCCTGCAGTTCCTTTAATTTGTTTAAGCTATTTCGAATCAGTAAAAGGGCAATTTTTCTTAATGAAACTGACCTAGGCTAAGAAACGGCCTTCCCATTAAGATACTGCTGGTGGTACCCTAACCTTACATCACCATGTTTCAGCCAAGCAAAATATTCAATTTGCAAAGAAAATTTCAAATTAGTTGCCATCTTTGGCCTACAGAATCTCTTTTTATGTGGAGAGCTGAGGCTTTCTCTGCAATGCTTTAAAGATGGCCCTTTCTGCATCTTTTAAATAAAAGTGTTTTTCTTATAAACACTATAAAGCTGTTTTCAAATGGCCATTTTCCCCCAAGGCTTTGTTCTTTATGGAGAGAGCAATCCGATCATTTCAAGTAATACCAATGAGTGTCTAGAAAGGATAAGCCTGCACATGTTGTCTTCTGATAAACTCAGTTACATAAAGGATATGTTCAAAATAAAGCAGGCCAGGTAGATACCCTTGAATGGGAATAAAGGAACAGACCAGAAGAGGAAGAATTGTGTCAGGGAGGCTAAAACTCAGAGTCAGGTGAGGCTTGCTGAACATATTAGCAACTACAAAGGGCTTTTTCTTTATGTCCTGAACAAGACCAAGGGCAGTGAAGAGAGAAACCGCTCTGTGCTTATGGTGCACTATAAACAGCTGGCAAAGGAAATGTGGAAGGATATCAGTCCTGCAAATAGAAAAACCAAATTCTGAGAGTAATTTTTTTTACAATAACGAAAGCATAGCATTGTTTTTTTTTTTTTTTTTAGAAACTAATCTAGAAACATCTTTAAGTAATTTGAGATTAAACATCTTATTTAATCATTAAATTACATCAACATTAAATAAATATTTATTGAGTCGTGTGTGTCTCACAAGCACCACAGATTCAACAGAGCAAAATGCAAGCTTTGGCCTTCCCTGCCACATCTCTTCTCGTGTGTTCCCTATTTTGGAAAATTTCACTTGCCTTTCCAAGTTTTAAAAACAGGAAACTGAAAGTCATTCTTAATCTCCCTCTCTCTGACTCACTTCCTTATCACCAAATTCTGCCTATTCTACCTCCAAAATCTATTGCAAATCCACTTCTCTCCATCTCCACAGACACCATCATAATCCACACTCACCATCATCTCTTACTTCAACCGAAGCAAGAGCAAACTTGCAGATGTCACAGAATCTGATCACGCTTAAAATCCTTCAATGGATTCCCACACATTTATGATAAAACACAAAACCTCCAAGGCTTTATATAATTTTGTCCCTACTTACTCCCCAGACACCTCATGGGTTATTCCCCTTCACTCACTGAACTTCCTTGAATAAACCAGGCTTTTCTAACCACAGGGCCTTTGCACAAGCTCCTTTGTTTACCTACCCCCTTTTTTTTTAAATTAAATCGTTTTATTTTTTTTAACATCTTTATTGGAGTATAATTGCTTTACAATGTTGTGTTAGTTTCTGCTGTATAACTACCTACCCACCCTTTTTAACCCTTCACCAAACTATCTCTGACTCCTTCTTTATGTGTCAGCTTAAACACTACATCCTCAGGGAAGATGTCCCTGACCTTTCATTTTAAATCGAAGTTCTCCACTATAATTTTTCACAGCATCCTCTATTTTTACTTTATATGGCACTCATCACTATTTATAAATATATTTATGAAATCATATTTATGTAATTGTATTTGTGAGATTATTAGTTTAATGACCATCTCCCCAACTAAAGTATAAATTCCATTAGGGGAGAAATCATATCTATTTTGTTCACAATGTATTCCCAGTACTTAGCACAATGCTTGACACATAGTAGATACTTCAATAAACATATCTAATGAATTAATAATAGAAGTGAAGAGTGAGGATGGTAGCATGAAAGAGAGTCACAAGATACTAAGGAGACTGATGAGGCATGGTGATTTGCTGGGGGTGGAGGAGTGGTATAAAGGAGAAGATGAAATCCATGATGACTTCTAACTTGGGAAACTATATGGATGATGGTGTCATTAGCTAAGGTATGAAATATAGGAAAGAGGTTTCTTTGAATGGAGTCTAGAAAGTTGGGTTATGGGCAAAATGAGTTTGAGGTGCCTTTGGGAGTTTGGGTTCGTATGTAGCTGAACTACATTTTGAAGTTTGAACCAAAGTTAATTTGGGTTCAGGTTAAGACATGCAGTAGTTTGCTCTCTTTTCCGGTGCTCAGTAGGAGTGTCGTGATTAGAGATATCTCAGGTAAAACTTAAAACGATATACCAAAATTGCATAGCATGGGAAGAGAACTCCTCAGGGTATGTAGAATGAATGGATGTCTGGGAGCCAAGTAA
The DNA here is from genome assembly GCF_028021215.1 of Eschrichtius robustus. Taxonomy (NCBI): domain Eukaryota; kingdom Metazoa; phylum Chordata; class Mammalia; order Artiodactyla; family Eschrichtiidae; genus Eschrichtius; species Eschrichtius robustus. Next base: position 22,096,466 of record NC_090831.1, read on the forward strand.
ACAGAAGCTTTCAAGAAGTAGTCAACAGAAATACTCGTAAAACAAGGCTTTAAGTGGTTTGTGAAAGATGAGGGTCCCAGGTGGCCTCAGTGGAAGCAGCTGATTGTTAGGACAGAGACAGAAATCAGATTTCAGGGGGTCTGAATGAATGGAAAGTGAGGAAGTGAAACTAAGAAGTGGCTATGAGGTAATAAAGCTGCCCATGAAGGGAAGATTTCTTTTAGGAGAAGCATACATTCAGATGAGAAGGTACCTGAACAGAGACTGAAGATTCAGGAGAAAAGGGGATAATTGGTGGAATTATTTCATGACGAGATGAGAGATGGGATCTCAAGTGCAAAGGGGAGCAATTAACTTTAATTAAGAGAGAAAGAGCATCCAAGTCCTTATCAAGAGGCTGGAGCAGGTCTATGCGGGAAACCTCCAGGGTCTACACCATGGGGCAGGGATGGGACTGAGTAGGAGAATTTACTCACAGTGGCAGAAAGTGGCAAAATCAGTGGGGGTTTGTAGGGGCTCTGGGTATGCAGGGAAACTGAAGGAGAGAACAAAAATAACCTGTGTCAAAATGTTTGGTTCAGAGGGATGAGACAAAGATGCAAACAGAAAAATAATTTCTGAGACAGTATAGTGAAGAGGTTGTGCACACAGAATATGGGGTAAAACTGACTTGGGCTCTAGTGCCAGCTCCACCTGCCACTAGTTACGTGGTCTCACACAAACTTGGGAGGGCGTGTACACCAGGATTAACTCCCAGGCTCTGAGTGAGACTCTGGATTTGCTCTGAGGCTCACACCTGGGTGGCCATTCCCTGATCTAAGGCTCAGATTCCTTACCTGTAACAAAGTAAAGACAATAACATGGATTATTTCAGTGGGAACTAAATAAAAATGCACTTTACATTTTATCAATTTAAAATGGTACACTGGAGAGGGCAGACAGCAGAAGCAAGAAGAACTACAATCCTGCAGCCTGTGGAACAAAAACCACATACACAGAAAGACAGACAAGATGAAAAGGCAGAGGGCTATGTACCAGATGAAGGAACAAGATAAAACCCCAGAAAAACAACTAAATGAAGTGGAGATAGGCAACCTTCCAGAAAAGAATTAAGAATAATAATAGTGAAGATGATCCAGGACCTTGGAAAAAGAATGGAGGCAAAGATCGAGAAGATGCAAGAAATGTTTAACAAAGCCCTAGAAGAATTAAAGAAGAAACAGAGATGAAAAATACAATAACTGAAATGAAAACTACCCTAGAAAGAATCAATAGCAGAATAACTGAGGCAGAAGAATGGATAAGTGACCTGGAAGACAGAATGGTGGAATTCACTGCTGTGGAACAGAATAAAGAAAAAAGAATGAGAAGAAATGATGACAGCTTAAGAGACCTCTGGGACAACAATAAATGTAACAACATTCGCATTATAGGGGTCCCAGAAGGAGAAGAGAGAGAGAAAGGACCTGACAAAGTAGTTGAAGAGATTATAGTCAAAAACTTTCCTAACATGGGAAAGGAAATAGCCACCCAAGTCCAGGAAGCGCAGAGAGTCCCAAGCAGGATAAACCCAAGGAGAAACACGTCAAGACGCATAATAATCAAACTGACAAAAATTAAAGACAAAGAAAAATTATTGAAAGCAACAAGGGAAAAATGACAAATAACATACAAGGGAACTCCCATAAGGTTAACAGCTGATTTCTCAGCAGAAACTCTACAAGCCAGAAGGGAGTGGCATGACATATTTAAAGTGATGAAAGGGAAGAACCTACAACCAAGATTACTCTACCTGGCAAGGATCTCATTCAGATTCAAGGGAGAAATCAAAAGCTTTGCAGACAAGCAAAAGCTAAGAGAATTCAGCACCACCAAACCAGTTCTACAACAAATGCTAAAGCAACTTCTCTAAGTGGGAAACACAAGAGAAGAAAGGGACCGACAAAAACAAATCCATAACAATTAAGAAAAGGGTAATAGGAACATACATATTGATAATTACCTTAACCGTGAATGGATTAACGCTCCAACCAAAAGACACAGGTTTGCTGAATGGAAACAAAAACAAGACCCATATATATGCGGTCTACAAGAGACCCACTTCAGACCTAGGCACACACAAAGACTGAAAGTGAGGGGATGGAAAAAGATATTCCATGCAAATGGAAATCAAAAGAAAGCTGGAGGAGCTATACTCATATCAGATGAAATAGACATTAAAATAAAGAATGTTACAAGAGACAAGGAAGGACACTACATAATGATCAAGGGATCAATCCAAGAAGATATAACAATTATAAATATATATGCACCCAACATAGGAGCACCTCAATACATAAGGTAACTGCTAACAGCTGTAAAAGAGGAAATTGACAGTAACACAATAATAGCGGGGGGCTTTAACATCTCACTTACACCAATGGACAGATCATCCAAACAGAAAATTAATAAGGAAACACAAGCTTTAAACGACCCAATAGACCAGATAGATTTAATTTATATTTATAGGACATTCCATCCAAAAACAGCAGATTACACTTTCTTCTCAACTGCTCCTGGAACGTTTACCAAGATAGATCATATTTTGGGTCACAAATCAAGGCTTGGTAAATTTAAGAAAACTGAAATTGTATCAAGTATCTTTTCCGATCACAATGCTATCAGACTAGATATCAATTACAGGAAAAAAAATCTGTAAAAAAATACAAACACATGGAGGCTAAACAGTATGTTACTAAATAACCAAGAGATCACTGAAGAAATCAAAGTGGAAATCAAATAATACTGAGACAAATTACAACAAAAACATGACAATTGAAAACCTATGGGATGCAGCAAAAGCGGTGCCATGTGGGAAGTTTGTTGCAATACAAGCCTACCTCAAGAAACAAGAAAAATCTCAAATAACAATCTAACCTTACACCTAAAGGAATTAGAGAAAGAAGAACAAACAAAACCCAAAGGTAGTAGGAGGAAAGAAATCGTAATGAGCAGAGCAGAAATAAATGAAATAGAAACAAAGAAAACAATAGCAAAGATCAATAAAACTAACAGCTGTTCTTTGAGAAGATAAACAAAATTGATAAACCATTAGCCAGACCCATCAAGAAAAAGAGGGAGAGGACTCAAATCAATAAAATTAGAAATGAAAAAGGAGAAGTTACAACAGACATCGCAGAAATACAAAGCATCCTAAGAGACTACTACAAGCAACTCTATAAAATGGACAACATGGAAGAAATGGACAAATTCTTAGAAACGTATAACCTTCCAAGACTGAACCAGGAAGAAATAGAAAATATGAACAGACCAATCACAAGTAATGAAATTGAAACTGTGATTAAAAATCTTCCAATAAACAAAAGTCCAGGACCAGATGGCTTCACAGGTGAATTCTATCAAACATTTAGAGAAGAGCTAACACTCATCCTTCTCAAACTCTTGCAAAAAATTGCAGGGGAAGGAACACTCCCAAACACATTCTATGAGGCCACCATCACCCTGATACCAAAACCAGACAAAGATACTACAAAAAAAGAAAATTACAGACCAATATCACTGATGAATATAAATGCAACAATCCTCAACAAAATACTAGCAAACAGAATCCAACAACACATTAAAAGGATCATACACCATGATCTAGTGGGATTTATCCCAGGAATACAACGATTCTTCAATATAAGGAAATCAATCAATGTGATACACCATATTAACAAATTGAAAGAGAAAAACCATACGATCACCTCAACAGATGCAGAAAAAGTTTTCGACAAAATTCAACACGCATTTATGATAAAAACTCTCCAGAAAGTTGGCATAGAGGGATTACTACCCCAACATAATAAAGGCCATATATGACAAACCCACAACAAACATCATTCTCAATGGTGAAAAACTGAAAGCATTTCCTCTAAGATCAGGAACAAGACAAGGATGTCCACTCTTGCCACTATTATTCAACACAGTTTTGGAAGTCCTAGCCACGGCAATCAGAGAAGAAAAAGAAATAAAAGCAATACAAATTGGAAAAGAAGAAGTAAAACTGTCACTGCAGATGACATGATACTATACATAGAGAATCCTAAAGATGCCACCAGAAAACTACTAGAGCTAATCAATGAATTTGGTAAAGTTTCAGGATACAAAATTGATGCACAGAAATCTCTTGCATTCCTATACACTAATGATGAAAAATCTGAAGGAGAAATTAAGGAAACACTCCCATTTACCACTGTGACAAAAAGAATAAAATGCCTAAGAATAAACCTACCTAGGGAGATGAAAGACCTGTATGCAGAAAACTATAAGACACTGATGGAAGAAACTGAAGATGTTACAAACAGATGGAGAGATATACCATGTTCTTGGATTGGAAGAATCAATATTGTGAAAATGACTATACTACCCAAAGTACAGATTCAATGCACTCCCTATCAAATTACCAATGGCATTTTTTACAGAACTAGAACAAAAAAAATCTTAAAATTTGTATGGAGACACAAAAGACCCCGAATAGCCAAAGCAGTCTTGAGGGAAAAAAAACAGAGCTGGAGGAATCAGACTCCCTGACTTCAGACTCTACTACAAAGCTACAGTAATCAAGACAGTATGGTACTGGCACAAAAACAGAAATATAGATCAATGGAACAGGATAGAAAGTCCAGAGATAAACCCACACACCTATGGTTAACTAATCTATGACAAAGGAGGCAAAGATATACAATGGAGAAAAGACAGTCTCTTCAATAAGTGGTGCTGGGAAAACTGGACAGCTACATGTAAAAGAATGAAATTAGAACACTCCCTAACACCATACACAAAAATAAACTCAAAATGGATTAGAGACCTATATGTAAGACTGGACATTATAAAACTCTTAGAGGAAAACATAGGAAGAACACTCTATGACATAAATCACAGCAAAATCCTTTTTGACCCACCTCCTAGAGAAATGGAAATAAAAACAAAAGTAAACAAATGGGACCTAATGAAACTTAAAAGCTTTTGCACAGCAAAGGGAACCATAAACAAGACAAAAAGACAACCCTCAAAATGGGAGAAAATATTTGCAAACGAATCAACGGACAAAGAATTAATCTCCAAAATATATAAACAGCTCATGCAGCTCAATATTAAAAAAACAAACAACCCAAACAACCCAATCAAAAAATGGGCAGAAGACCTAAATAGGCATTTCTCCAAAGAAGACATACAGATGGCCAAGAAGCACATGAAAAGCTGTTCAACATCACTAATTATTAGAGAAATGCAAATCAAAACTACAATGAGGTATCACCTCACACCAGTTAGAATGGGCATCATCAGAAAATCTACAAACAACAAATGCTGGAGAGGGTGTGGAGAAAAGGGAACCCTCTTGCACTGTTGGTGAGAATGTAAATTGATACAGCCACTATGGACAACAGTATGGAGGTTCCTTAAACAAGTAAAAATAGAATTACCATATGACCCCGCAATCCCACTATTGGGCATATACCCAGAGAAAACCATAATTCAAAAAGACACGTGCACCCCAATGTTCATTGCAGCACTATTTACGAATAACCAGGACATGGAAGCAACCTAAATGCCCATCGACAGACGAGTGGATAAAGAAGATGTGGTACATATATACAATGCAATATTACTCAGCCATAAAAAGGAACGAAATTGGGTCATTTGTAGAGACGTGGATGGATCTAGAGACTGTTATACAGAGCGAAGTAAGTCAGAAAGAGAAAATATCATATATTAATGCATATATGTGGAATCTAGAAAAATGGTACAGACGAACCAGTTTGCAGGGCAGAAATAGAGACACAGATGTAGAGAACAGATGTATAGAACAAACGTATGGACACCAAGGGTGGAAAGTGGCAGTGGGTGGTGGTGGAGGGATGAATTGGGAGATTGGGATTGACATATATACACTAGTATGTATAAAATGGATAACTAATAAGAACCTGCTGTATAAAAAAATAAAATAAAATTTAAAATAAATAAATAAAATGGTACACTGTTCCATTTAATGGCTTTGATGCATTTTGAATTCTTTTTCTACAAAATAGAAGTCTGCTTTTTCAGAAAGGTATTCAACAATTTATTGTTACAACAGATGCATTTATTTTCTTCTCTTAGTTGTGGTAGGTTTTTAAAAATTTTTATTTATTTATTTATTTCTGTTTTAAGCTTCCTTTTAAGGTCTTTTAAGATGCCCTTTAAGTTCTTTTAAGCTCCCTTTTGCTATATGGAGTATAGCTTGTTTTGATTTGCTTTGCTTTGCTAAACAAAGCAAATAATTATTTTCATCCCATTAGGACTTTCGATTAAGTTCCTTCTATCCTGGTTAGAGGAGTAAGGTAGCCCACTTTAATCTCACTCAAGAGTCTCTGTGATCCATTAACAACTGTACCCCCAGTTTACAATGATTATATCATAATTTTTTAAATGAATTGTTTCTAACTTTGCATTTTCCTGTAACTATTTAGACAATAATTACTCAGACTTAACCAACTAACCTGGTTTTAATGCTCACCAGTTCCTTTTGCCAGCATTCAGTAAGATATTCTGTGAGAATTGTTCCACATGTAGATGTATTTTTGATGTATTTGTGGGAGGAGGTTAATTTCATGTCCTTCTCTTCCGCCATCTTGATTCCTCCTCCCACAATTCCTTTTATACTATTATTTCCCCATTTTGGGGTTTTGAACTTTGGTTCTCTGTTAGTATATGTACTCAAATTTTTCAGAAACAGCATATGTTTGATGTTGTAGGTAGAATAGTAGCCTCTTAAAGAGGTCTCTACTCTAATCTTCAAAACCAGTACATATATTACCTCACATGGCTAGAGGGATTTTGCAGATGTGTTTGAAGTTAAGGATCTTGAGATACGCATAGCATTTGAGATCATCCAGCTGGGCCCAATCCAACCACATAAATTCTTAAACGTGGAGAACCTTTCCTGGCTGCAGATAGAGAGAGATGGCAACTTGCCATTGCTGGCTTTGAAAATGGAGGAAAAAGGCCACAAGTTGTGGCTAGTTCCAGAAACTGGAAAAGGCAAAGAAATGGATTTGCCTCTAGAGGCTCCGGAAAAGAATGCTGCTGCGCTGACATGTTGATTTTAGCCAGTGAGACCCAGGTTGGGTTTCTGACCCACAGTGCTGGAAGATAGTAAGTCTGTGTCGTTTTAAGCCATGAAAGTTGTAGTAATTTTTTATAGCAGCAATAGAAAACCTAAATACATGGTATCTTTTCTAAGCACTTGCATATGAATTCTAGTTTCATTAATCAATTCTTAGATCGCAACTTCTTTCTTTCAAAGATTGTGGGATTTTTCTATTGTCCTCTGACATTTTGTAATGTTGAGGACAAGCCTGGATCCACTCAATTTTTGTTGATTTGCAAGAACCTTTTTCTTCCCTGAGTAATTGTGAACTATTTTCTTCATCCTTTTAAATGCCTTATAAATTTCTATAATGTGCCTGAGTGTGAATTTGTTTTAGTGAAGTATTTCCTGGAATATAGTGACTGCACCCGCTTCAGGCTTTCTCTGAAGTCTTCCTACTCAAGACGGGGGTGTGAGGACTTGCGGCATCAGCTTCGCTTGGGAACTTGATAGGAATCCAGAACCTCAGACTCCAGATCAACTGAATCAAATCCGTAATTTAATGAGACCCGCCCCCAGGTGATTCACACGCACATTTGAGAAGTACTGCTCAAAGAATATTCTATAATTTGTAGATTTGACCTTGACTTTTCCTTTTTTTAAGTTTCTCTTTAATTTCTTTGTTCTCTTTTTTTTTTTTTTAATAAATTTATTTTATTTATTTATTTTTCGCTGTGTTGGGTCTTCATTGCTGGGCGTGGGCTTTCTCTAGTTGAGGCGAGCGGGGGCTACTCTCCGTTGCGGTGCACGGGCTTCTCAATGCGGTGGCTTCTCTTGTTGCGGAGCACAGGCTCTAGGCGCACGGGTTTCAGTAGTTGTGGCACGTGGGCTCAGTAGTTGTGGCACGCGGGCTCTAGAGCGCAGGCTCAGTAGTTGTGGTGCATGGGCTTAGTTGCTCCACGGCATGTGGGATCTTCCCAGAGCAGGGCTCGAACCCGTGTCCCCTGCATTGGCAGGCGGATTCTTAACCACTGCGCCACCAAGGAAGCCCTCTTTGTTCTCTTATTTGTCCAACAATATTTATCAAAAGTATGCTATGCCTCTCTCTCTCTTCCAAGGGGTTATAATCAAAGCTCCTGGTTCACACTTCATTTACTTTCCTCCTCCTCTGGTTACTCGGACCTGCCCTCCTCTGCACCTTGCTTGGCCTCAAGTTTGAGACTCTATACCGAGAACATTAATACTGGTAGAAGAGTGTTGTGCATGTGATTGCTGTTGAGATGGAATAAAGCTGGAGACCTGCTGCTCTGTAACTGTGAAACTCCTCAAGTGGGTCTCTACACCATTAATTTCTCCCAGTAGCAGTTCTACCTGTTACTGATTCTAATGAACATCTTAATTTTCTGAGGTAATTTCAAGCCCCCAGATGTGTTTATTACGGCCTTTTTACTTCGTCAAGCATCACTTTGCTTGGTTTTTGCATTTCAGCCTGCTCTGCCCGTTTCTGTTTTTTCACACGTTACATCTTCTAACATCTGAGGATTCCAAGCATGTTTTCTCAGTTTCTTCTGTTGTCTGCAGTAAATCTATTTCAGTGTCATGATCCTCTTCCTGATCTTCAAGGCTAATTATAATTATCCCCTTCTTCCATGCTTAGCTTTTTGTTGTATGTTCCATGCTGGGCTTTACGTTTTTGTTTTTGTTTTTTTAAAGGGAAAATTTTTCCAGATTCAAGCTCATGGCCTCCACTGCTGCTCACTCAATTGTGTGAAATAATGCCCATTTTGGATTTCGTACAACAGTAAACACATGTGCACAGCTTGTAGCCAGAATTCCGCTGGCAAGGGTGTCACTTAGCTTTGCTGGACCGTGGGGAGCCTTCTCTCTGACACAAGTTCCTAATTTTGTTTGCTTGGTTTGATGAGAAACATTTGTGTTGTAAAAAGTTTTGAGATGGTCTCTATATACTACCCCGAAGTCTTCGTATAGTTCTGCCTCCGTCTTTGGTAATTAATGTAATTGCACCACTGCCCCAAGAGGCAAGTGTTCATCACCCTTGCCTCTCTACTTTCTGCTCTGCTGTGCTCTGGGATTTGAGACTTCAGAACTGGTTGAAAGAGAGTAGTTGGGAAATGAGAGTGACTATTCATCAGGGAAGACGTTTAAGCACAACTAGGCAGTACCTGAGCAGTCTTATAAATGCTAGAATCTGTGAATCCCTGACATTTTCTTTTCTATGTATCCATGGCACTTTACTGAGTAATTTGGAGAAAGCATACAGAAGATTCCTTGGTCTGATGTCATCTTAAATAGAACTTCTTATAAAGAACAATTTTATTTCTATTTGTCTATATAGACAAATATAACATTATATATAATCTATTTATGTTATTTATTTATATATTGCTATTTATAAACTAAGGTCTGAAATATAGGCAGAACTGATGTTTATCTCCTATTTCAACTAACTTAACCAGCTAAGGCTTGATCTTCATTTAAGGTTCTGGAATCCCTGATTAGCATCACTTAAGCACTGCAGGTGGATAGTACAAATAGGATTGCCCTTGGAATGTATTTTTCAGTCCATCACAAAACAGATAAAAATTTTGTTTGCTTTGTGGTGGGAATTCATGGTGCAGTTGAGTTTGTTTCTTTCTCTCCCCCTCCCACACCGTTCTCATCCCCCAGGTTCTCCTGTGGGACTTTGCATAGAGGAAGGACTGATGGTTTTACTGGGTCTGCTGGGGAGGGTCAGAGCCCACATCTCAGCCGGTAGATCATCAGGGGGGACTTCATCGACTGCAGTTTGTGAATCAATGTTTTACATAACATGAAGACAAAAGATGCCATTTTAGTTCGGGTTTTTCCAAAAGCAGACCCTGGCATGAGGACTCGGGTGACCGTAGGAAGCAGAAATGAAGAATGAGGGAAGTGAAGCAGGGAAGTGAAATGCTAACGAGCGGATAATCACTGTGAGCGCCTGGGACTTCCCATGTGGATCTTCTGAGAAGCCATGGGGAGCACACCTCAGAACTTTCCTCCTGTGGAATGGCGAGGTCAGGGCCTTTATGTTCTGACTCTCCTCTCCCACTGGGGAAATGGATTGCTCCTCACTGGGTATTGCTTTCCCAGTGTTAACTTTCCCACTTTTGTGGGTTGTCCCTGCTTAAGGCTGAGGAAGCACCTGTAGTGCCACAGAAATTTCTGCGGCAGAGGATAAGAGACGCCGGTGCTTGAGGCAGGACTGTCAGTTGACTGCAAACATCCACAATTGCCTGTGAGCTCAGGTGAGCTAAGACGAGGAACAGCAGATCTCGCTGACGAAAACTGGAAAACCTTATCTGTGGTGGGAGGAAAACCTAAATAAATATGCCCTTAGACTAATTATTTTTGGGGGAACAGAGGATTTACATAGCGTTAAAATGGGGATGACAAATGAGTTCCAACTCTCATGCCAGCTCTGACCAACTGGCTGCCTACAGAGTTGGGTTGAGGAAGATTCTCAACAGCCTCAGTAGGAAATCAAACCTTTATCAATTAGCATCCCAGACATGGAAATGGGAGGATGGAGGGGTGACACATGAGCCAGTGGGCCATGTATTTGCCACCCTGCTTTCAAGTGGAGACTATTTTTATTAATATCAGCGCTGAACGAGATTTCCTTAATGAAGTACAATTCTTTCACAGATTTGCCCTTTCAAAATGCACAGCATGTGGACTGCCTTTGGTTAATGGGACAATTCTCCAATTAACATTATGAATAAGACTGGGATAAACTTCAAAGGCACAGCAGTTATAGGCATTAGCTTTGTCATTCTGCTACATATTTCAAGTAAACATGCTAATTTTTCTCACTGATACATAAAAAATGAAATAGTCATAGTATTAACTGGAAAATACAAAAGGGATCAAAGGCAGACAGTGGTCAATAGTGTCAGTGCTTGGTCATAGTGTCCATGTTGAGACAAGTGTAATTTGTGGGGTGGTGGTGAGAATATTTAAGTTCTCTTAGCAAATTTCATTACACAGTACAGTGTTAACAACTATGGATGTGTTAATTAACTAGATGGGAGAAACCTTTTCACAATATCAAATCACCATGATATATAATTTCATTTGTCAGTTATACCTCAATAAAAGCGGGAAAAAAAAAAGCCTTGGAGGAAAATAGTCATTACATCAAGGGGGGAAAAAAGTGTAATTCATCTGTCATAACGTCTTGATGAGGAAAATATCACTATTTACCCTGGGACATGATTCGAGCTGTTGATTCAAAGAATAAATATAATATTAAATACATCTCAACTTACACCACTGCAATTCAACTTGATTTCAAGTCCTGTGGTTATTCCTAAATATTCCTCAATTCTCACCTCCAATGATGCATCTGAGTCCAAACTACCATTAAGTCATGGCTGCCAATCTCCTTTCACTTGGTTCGGTTACACACAATGTAGTCACAGTAATCTTTTTCAGAGCCTAAATCCTATCATGTTGCTCCTATACTTAAAACTCTGTTATCAGCCTCCTGGCGCTGGAAAGAACAAAGTGAAAATCCATTATAGAACCTGTCTGTTTCCCAACCATCTTTCTAGACTTGCCTTGCTCTGGACTCTCACCTGCTTTGCTTTCTCTACTTTAGTGTCAGAGACCTTCTTTTAGTCCCTCATACCGTCCAGGCTCCCTCTCACCATGAGGTCTTTGAACCTGCTTCCCTGCCCTCAGCACTTGGTTTACCCCTGTTTATTGTTTATATCTTGTTTCCAGGGTCCCTTCTTAGGGAAGACATCCTGGACTTCTCTAAGCCAAATCCCGCAACTAGAGGCTCTCAGCTCCATGAACCTCTCAACACTCCTCTTTCCTCCCATTTCCACGGCCAAGATCACTAATTGGTAAGAATATAGCTTCTTGTGATAACTCTCTCTCCCCCAGGCGTTTAAAATTCCCCTGATGGCAGGGGTCGTATCTGTATTTTTGTTCCTTCTTGATTCTCCAGTTCCTAGCACAGTACCTAGCATATAGCAGGTGGTCACTAAATATTTCTTGAATTAATAAAAAAAAAATGTCAAAATGCATTTTTACTAATACTAAAAAAATTTAATTTCTGAGAAAAATCTTATTTCTTTAGCAGTTTATCATTTAAATGGTAGTTTGGGGTATATTGTCGTATATTCCTTATGAAATCCCTGTGAAGAAGACAGGAAGGAATGATTACAAGCATCTTACAGACAAAACAGGTTCTGATGGTGTCCTGCCTACAGGCATGCAAGAGGGAGGTGGCAGAACCAAGACTCACCCACATCCTCTCTGACTCCAGGTCTAGAGTTTTTTCTCACAGTCTGTCATAGCACAATGACAGATGATTATGCAAGTAGTTAGTTGCCATGATCTTGTCCTAAGATCTTCTAGATCAGCAAGTAGACTTGCAATATCTATTTGGGCACTACTTATTGGTTTTACAGTCAATGGGACAGAAACGACCAGCAGCAGTGACCACCTGGGGACGCATGACACTGGGGGCTATAGGGATGGAGGAAGAGTTACTAGGTACATCATGACCTAGTATGTATTTATTTGCACCTTAGAGACACCACCAGAAGGGGCATCACCCCCAAGGTGCCATTCTGCTTAGGAAAGAAAGTTAACTCAATTAGAGACCCTGTGAAGTCCCACAGGGGTAGGTTGGAATAACTGGAAAGGGCAGGATAGACAAAGACATCTGGAACTGAAGAAGCTAGATGTGCCGGGCAGAGAACAAAGCCCTTCACAACTCTAAAGTTATCATCCTATTTCAGAGATGACAGAATGAAAGGAAGACTCTCGGGCTGTCAGCAGTTGCCATGCTTGGGCCCTGACACCTGTATTGTAAGTTGATAGCATGTTGGAGCCAGAGGGGACTCTCCAGCCACCTGATTTCTCATTTTCCAGATGTGGGCACAGAGTGTGTCTCACCGAATCATCACAGAGCTGATGACTTAACCGCTAGATGTGCCTGAGCATCAGAAGTGACACAGATCTTTCCGAGAAGGGGGTAAATCAGCTCTTAAACTCTCCTCTCACTAGTTGACCTCTAAGCTAAATAAAACCATGATTTGCTTTGGTTTTCATCTTAAGGAAATTAGTGAAGACAGGGGCCACATTTTGCAATGGCAAAACTACCTTTATTGTTAAGAATTAATTCTTAGTGATCCCACGATAAATACTTTTCAGTTGAATAGAATTCCATTCAGTTGTCAGCTTATTTTTGAGTAATTTCCCATTATCTTTAAGTCACTTTAAAAAAAGATACCTACAAAAGATGGAAGCTTTCAGGTTTCTAACGACCTCACTATCCAAAGATACACAGGGTTTGAAAGAGTGTGAGGCACTTTCTGTCACCTGCACATGACAGATAAAGCACGCTTGTGTCACCCGGACCCACCTAGGAACTCGGTGGGTCTGACTTGCTTCCTTAAGACGCACTAGTGCTGTAGGCTGATGCTCACTTCGGATTCTGCTTCAGTGGCCACTGGATAGGCTGCATCTAGATTTTTTTCTACCGGAATTAACCAGTGGAGAACCACGCTTTACGGTACGAGGCGCTCCTGCAGAATCTGGCACTGCATCGCAGCCGACATTTCGTGCCTCCTCTGTCCTCATCCGCCTCCCACATGAAGGGGAACTAGACGATCACCCTCCTTCTGCGTGGATGAAGGTCACACTGTGACTCCAGCCACTGTTCCTGCTGCCGGGCCGCTCTAACGATGACTAATGTCCTACAGAGGAGCGTGGAGAACCTGCAGCATCCACCTTTTTAATGAGATCAGGGTTCACTCCTAGGTCCTTATTTTCTCACTTTACACTTGTTCCCTTGGGCTCTCCTTCACTCTCATGGCTTTAGTGTCTGTCTGCGTGAGAATAATTTGTAGTGTTGTCTTTCTCATCCTGACCTCTACTACCGACACTCCTCAGCCCCATGTGTCCCTTGTTTCTCACTCAACTGCTCACTCACTCGTTCATTTACTTATTCACCATTAAACCAATAGTCATCAGATGACAACTGCAGGCCCAGCATTGTCTGTCTGGACAGCTTACTTGCTAAGACAAGGTAACAGTTGATGTTGCTGAATCTCCTACACCCGCGTTCTTTGTCCTCGCCCCCTTTTCTCCTCTCACTGACACACTCCCTTGAGGTGAGCTTATTTACCCACAGGGCTTCTCCTACTCTTTAAGATTTCTAAATCAGCCCATCCTTCCCCTGAGGCCAAGCCCACGTGTCCCTCTGTATCTGCACTGACCATTCTATAGGGCTACAACCAAACATGCAGTCTCTTCCCTCTAAAGCTTCCTTTAACTTCAACAGTCCCTGAATCTATAAAAGGCACGAGCAATCACCCAGTTGTCTAAGCTGGAAACCTTGGGCTCATCCCAAATTAGTCTTCTCCCTCCTTCACATTCCATCAGTCCCGAAGGTTCCATATCCCTGGTATCTCCTGTACTCATGTCTTCTTTCCATCCTCGCTCCTACTATTGGATTCAGAACTCCAAAGCCTCATAACTTCTTGCCTACACTACTGTAAATGACCTCTAAATATTCACTCCTTTCCTCTATTCTTGCCCTCTCCAATCATTCCTTCTTTTGAACAAAGACATAAGAAAGACCATATCAAGGCTGTCATTCAAACTCAGAGAAAGGACTCATAGGTTTCCTTCTAGTCAGTACAGAGGGTATGATGAAATCAGAGCACTGTGTCTGTCAGGTACCACAGTCTATTCTGTGCTGACTAGAATACAAGAATGTAAGTCTCTTGAGGGCACGGATCATATTCTTACCCTGGGCTGAAGAAATAATCAGATGAGAAAAAAGCCTGTGAAACATGATCATGAACAACACAAGTGTCGATATTTTTGCAGATCATCAGTAACCTAATCACTGCCTGGAGAGTCAAGGAGGTGAAGTAGACGGACCTCCCCTTCTCTGCCTGTTCCACAGTGTCTCTGGGTGAGCAGCTGCCACAGCTGGGGGTTTCATTTTTTTAGGACTTATGAGTCCTCAGCCTATATTTTTTTCATTACATCATTCTTCCTTTAGGAACATTAGAAAAACATGTTTGTTTTCTCACTCTGTTCCCTAGACCATTTGTTATTTCACCTTTAAGTAAAATGCTCTCCACTTTCAAGAGTCTTCTGTACAACAAATGGATAAAGAAGATGTGGCACATATATACAATGGAATATTACTCAGCCATAAAAAGAAATGAAATTGAGTTATTTGTAGTGAGGTGGATGGACCTAGAGACTGTCATAGAGAGTAAAGTAAGTCAGAAAGAGAAAAATAAATACCATATGCTAACACATATATATGGAATCTAAGAGAAAAAAAAGGATTCTGAAGAACCTAGGGGAAGGACAGGAATAAAGACGCAGATGTAAAGAATGGACTTGAGGACACGGGGAGGGGGAAGGGTAAGCTGGGACGAAGTGAGAGAGTGGCATGGACATATATACACTACCAAATGTAAAATAGATAGCTAGTGGGAAGCAGCTGCATAGCACAGGGAGATCAGCTCGGTGCTTTGTGACCACCTAGAGGGGTGGGTTAGGGAGGGTAGGAGGGAGACGCAAGAGGGAGGGGATATGGGGATATATGTATACATATAGCTGATTCACTTTGTTATACAGCAGAAACTAACACAACATTGTAAAGCAATTCTACTCCAATAAAGATGTTAAAAAAAAAAAAAAAGAGTCTTGTGTACTGAAAAAAAAAAAAAAGGAAAAAAAAATGCTCACATACTTGACCTGTAAGTCTGGAGAGCCATTCAGAGATGTGTTTTTTAAAAGAGTCAGCTTTGACATTTCTGGAAATAGGAACTCTTTTCTGAAAGTACTTATAAAGAAGGAAGTTATAAATGGTGGTACCACATCCAATTTAGAGGAGAGCGTACCTTTCAAAAGTTCTGAGACTTTGAAAAAAATATTAACAGAGAATTTAAAGAGTATACTATCAAATAGTTTAAAGAAATATTAACTAATAATTTTAAAACAATATTAAAATATTAATAAATATGCTAAATAATCAAAGACCACCATTAAAATATTGATAAGGACCCAATAAGATAATTTACTTCACCAAAACCATTGAGTGTTAATGCCACAAGTCTCTCTTTTTTATGATTTATGGCTAGTATTCTATATGACCCCTCTTTTTCTTTTTTTTTTCTGCATTATGATGAGAACAGATAAATTTATGGTATAAAAGCCAGGAGGAACCTAGCACAGGACTTGTGCATTTTTGAATCCATCACTGGGAAGGGACTGGATGACTATATCACTGTTATATGTGTCATCATTATTAAGTCTGTTCTTATCAGAGCCACTGCTTTTTCCAAGCATTTAGGACACTATTTTAAAACAAAACTGGGAACTTCCCTGGTGTTCTAGTAGTTAAGAATCCACCTTCCAATGCAGTGGATGAGGGTTCGATACCTGGTTGGGGAACTAACATTCCACATGCCGCAGGGCAACTAAGCCTGCACGCCACAACTACTGAGCCTGCGTGCCACAACTAGAGATCCCCCATGCCACAACTAGAGAGCCCACACACTGCAAGTACTGAGCCCACGCACTCTGGAGCCCCCGTGCCACAACTAGAGAGCCCACATGCCACAACTGCTGAGCCCGTGTGCCACAACTAGAGAGAAGCCCACGTGCTGCAAAGAGAGAAGCCTGGGTGCCACAGTGAAATATCCCGCATACCACAACGAAGATCCTGCGTGCTGCAACTAAGACCCAACGCAGCCAAATAAATAAATAAATAAAACTAACTAACTAAATAAATAAAACAAAATTGCCCCCACGTCTTTTAGGCTGACAAAGACTTGGTACAACTGACGTGCAAAAGCAATTGCCCTCTGTACGTTTACCATCCCTCGGATTAAAATCATGTAAAACCCCAGATTGCCTGAGTCAAAGGCAATGTTACACAAACACTTTCTCATTCTCAATTACTGCAGAAGAAAGAGTAGACAGATTTCACTGTGAAATAGAAGAGTTTGTTCAGTGGGTATGTTTATGGTTTTGGATTGATCTGCTTCACCTGGGTGGGGTACAGGAGCAATGAACAGTGTAGTTTATGCAGGAGCAAAAGAAATACTGTTTCCTTAAAATAGTTAAAAGGAAAGTTTTCACCCAGAGATGACTTCTCAGGTGAGCTATTATGTTGTGTGGACTACAGAGAGATATCTCCACTCATTATTCTTCATAATCCTTTACATTTTACAGAAAGAGCCATAAAAGCTCTTTTTGGCTTTATTTCATCCAATATGTTTTTTGG
Organism: Eschrichtius robustus; assembly: GCF_028021215.1. Classification (NCBI taxonomy): domain Eukaryota; kingdom Metazoa; phylum Chordata; class Mammalia; order Artiodactyla; family Eschrichtiidae; genus Eschrichtius; species Eschrichtius robustus. The sequence continues at coordinate 22,113,892 of NC_090831.1, forward strand.
GGTGGACGTGTATCAGTAAATAATTGCACAGTTTTCCTACTTTTGCCTTATTTCAAAAGTCTCAATTCCAAAAAGTCAAAGCCTCATGGTGAGTAAGTTTCTGGAAATTTACTAGCTCTCTGCCTGTGACTGAGGTTCAAGTCACCACAGCTGCCAGTCATGCCCACATGTTCTCCAGATCCTTGTCTGTTATCTCCAGCTGGGGAACAAGCCCCTGGGTCTGGCTCCTTCTCTCCTTCTTCTCTGCTCACTTCTTTTTTTTTTTTTTTTTTTAAAGTATATGTATTATTTTACATTTTTATTTATTTATTTATTTCTGGCTGTGTTGGGTCTTCGTTTCTGTGCGAGGGCTTTCTCCAGTTGTGGCAAGCGGGGGCCACTCTTCATCGCGGTGCGCGGGCCTCTCACTATCGTGGCCCCTCCTGTTGCGGGGCACAGGCTCCAGACGCGCAGGCTCAGTAGTTGTGGCTCACGGGCCTATTTGCTCCGTGGCATGTGGGATCTTCCCAGACCAGGGCTCGAACCCGTGTCCCCTGCATCGGCAGGCAGATTCTCAACCACTGCGCCACCAGGGAAGCCCTCTGCTCACTTCTAATTCACTCAGAACCCGCTCAGCTGGCCCAGGCCCAGCAGATGTCCTGGAAAACAAATGACCGGCCAGCTTGTACTTCTGAGCATGGCTTCCCTGGAGTCCCTTTTTGGGATGTTCTATTACTACTCTAAGACTCAATCCTGACTACTCACCCAGAAACCGGTTGTCAGGCTGCAGCAGATCTCCAGCTTGAATTATTTCCCTCCTACTTTCTGAGATTTCAACTTTTCATTTACCCACACCAGGAGGCTTGTCTGTCAGTCCATCGCTAGGACCACTATGCCTCTGTTTATCACCAGCAGACTCAATCTAGATAGCTGTCTGATAAAGGCCCCTTCCACACAAATTGTCTTAGCATTTATAAAAATAATACTTACTAAAAAATATTTTTTGAGCACTTGCTATGTATCCGGCTCCAAGTGTTCATCTCTCTGTGCCTCAGAGTTTTAGAAGTAGAGTTATTTTAAGGCATAATTCCTAAAGTGAGACAGCCTGACCAATTGGCTGGGGTAAGCCTGCTTCAAAACCAAATCATATTTGATGAGGGCTGGCCAGAGAGAGGCTAATTTCTTCCCAAACACCCTGATCTACAAAGCATTCTGGGCAAGGGCTTCATTTCATCATAGTCTACTCCCCTCCACGTGATTAAAATATTTCTAGGGAAATTAAAATTTTTTTAGTTCTTTGAATGTCCAGTGGCAGATCTTGGTTTCCACACCTGCAGCCACACTGCACAAATCCTGGGGGCACCGTTCACATAAGACAGTGCTTCTCAAACATCTCTGACAAATGACCATTAAAAAGAAGAGTCTAATCCACCAAGAGCGAACACTTGAAAAAATGATTAGAAAATTAAGATAAAAAATACAAGCCCCAATTTAAAAAAAAACTGCTTCAACAGACATAAAATTACTTGAGTTAGTTTGTTATAAAAGTTTTAGATGCTTACTTTCAGTTTCTTACATCTTTTTTTGAGCACTGGTGACAACAGTTTCTGGATGATACTGATCCACGGGCTCTACTTTGAGTAGCGCCCACAGGTCTAGGACATAGATTCTATGTGAATGGTGCCCCCTAGCATTGTCCAGTGTCAAGGTCCTTCCTGGCCCCAGGCATTTTGAGTTTAACTGTCAGAGAACAACAAGAGGAAGTGTACTATGTATTTAAAAAAAAAAAAAAAAAAAAGAAGAAGAAGGGGTAGCAAGAACTTCTCTCAGAGACTTTGGTATGGTAGGTAAATTAATTGGTTATAGACAAAATACAAGGCATTGCTGTCTGTATTTAAACTTTATACCTGAGCCTTTCACCAACTTAAAGCTGGAACTTCACATCCATGCTCATGAGTGATCCGATGCCACTGCCAGGGAATGAGACCTTTTTCAGTTAATTCAGATATTCTGGCCAAAGTCCAGGTTGGGTAATTGCTTCTGCCTACATGAATGTCTCCCACCACTGAAATTATACTTCCCCCGTTAAACTACTGTGTAATATCACATTCTGCCTTTGACTAGCTTCCATTATAAACTTTAGAGGTAACTACCTTTTCCTGCCAGGTAAAACAACTAAAAAAAAAAAAAAAAAGCTTGTGTGTGTGTGTGTATGTGTCTTCCTCTGAGAGGTTTACAAACATACGAATGGCTTCTCAAGGGAAAAAGTGTTAACTAAATGTACAGTCAGGATGATACTTTTATCAGAACAGGAATTTCACTGGATGTTTACACAACAAGGCTGTAGGATGAGAGAACTGAGTGTTCCATAAATAAGGAGATGCAAATGCCAATTGCAGGGCCTGGAGAGGCATGGTCAAATGCATGGGTTTTAAAGTCAGACCTTAGTTTGATTATAGATATTTTGTGGGACAGCATTATTAAAAAGAGAGACTTTAAAGGTCTTTAAGAAAAGTTTAGGGCATAAGTCTATTTAAGGCTTCCACCTCTCTGCACAATTTTGGTGTTCTTATTCTTTTCTTGTAGAGTTGGTGTAAAAAGGGCTATAAAAGCATAACTCTCTGAATATTCATGTAAAAATAAAAAAAGACTTTTTAGCTACTTTTTTCTTTTTTCTAAATCTAATTCCACATTGTTGCCAGAGCCATTTTCCTAACACATGTTCATCATATAATTCCCTGAGGAAGCATCTACATTTATTCATCATTTCCCATCAGAGCAAGTCTCGACTCTCTTGCTGGGTCAGTAAGGCCCTACAGGCTTTGTCTCTATTTCACTGACCCAACATTATCTCCTATTACTTCCCAGCATGAACTTTCACTGGAGCTGGGCTGATCCCAAAGAATCCCTCCAAGTGGCCGCCGCCGGCTTTCTCATCTCTAAGCTCTCATGGCTCACAAAGCTATTGAGTGTGCGAGGTCCCTTCCGCCTTTCGCCACCTTTTAACGTTAAATCTTTGTCCACCTTCAGTCTCACCTTCAGCTACTTCTTTTCCTAAAATCCTCTTGCTTTTATTTGTATCACAGGATTTATATTTTAAGTAAATATACACGCTCTTCTATTATTTCTTCGTTGCTCTGTGTGTATTAACTCCATCTCCTTAGTGAAATGAGGTAGTCTTCACGGGTAGATACCGCTTTCTCTTTCACGTGATGTGCGAAGCCCGACTAATCCTCCCTCCACATCCCACTTGGCACTCCCCCGGCTCCACTGCTCCCTGTGGAAGGTGTGCCAAAGAAGCACTGCAACAACTTCTTACTCAGGGGCTTTGAAAAATCCTTAAGAAGAAGCATCACTAGTCACCGAGAATACCTAGATCAGAGGCTGGCCAACTTGGTTGGTAAATGGCCAAATTGCCAGGTAATAAATATTTCAGGCTTTGCAGGCTACATGGTCTTTGTTGTTACGACTCAACTCTGCCACCTTAGCAGGAAAGTGGTAATAGACACTACATAAACAAATGAGTGTATCTATGTTCCAACAAAATTTTATGGGCGTTGAAATTTGAATTTCATATAATTTTCACATGTCAAAAATAGTATTCTTATTTTGACATTTTTTAACATTTAAAAATGCAAAAACTGGATTTAATGAAACTTACTGTAGTGATGGCTTTGCAATATATACATATATAAAATCACAATGTTGTACATCTTAAAGTCACACAATGTTATATGGCAATTATACCTCAATAAAGCTGGAAAAAATTCAAAAGCTATTCTTATCTCAAGAGGCATACAGAAGCAGATGGTGGGCTGAATTTGGCTGGTGGGTCATAGTTTGCTGACTCCTGGCCTAGATCTTTGTTTCTACAGTTGCGCTTCTTAGACCACCTGCATCAGAATCACCTTGGGCCCGGAGTTTATAGACAATATAAATTCTGGACCCAGTGAAGCAGAATTTCTGAGCACGTTAAAGACACTAACAAAGAGCTATGAATTGCCACCTCCAGAACGGCTGTTTTAATTTTTTGAGTTAGTACTGGGGAGCCAGTGAGTGAAGCTCTAACAGGAAGGGGCAACGACAGAACAGGATCCTTAGGAATCGATTTTATAAGACTTTCAACCAAAGGGGAGAACATCAACAACAGAGACTCAATGCTTTTAATCGGCATTTTAGAATATTTTCAGATGCAGAAAATTTAAAACCTGGGGATTCTGAGTGTTTACATTTAAAATACATGTTATTTAGAATATCAGTAGATGTAGCAAATCTTTAACTTGAACTCAGTAAAAACAGAAGTGTATTCATGAGGAAGAAAAGAAACTCACACTCCTTATTACATATAATGTGTACGAGATTAAAATGTAAAAAGAAAACAATCTCTATGCCCCAAATGAAAGCCTCTGTAGCTGAGGCCTTTGTTATTCATGGCAAATTCAGGAGAAATGATTTATTTCTTTATAAGCAACCAGTTCTGAAGGGTAGATATAATGGATTTCTCAAGGCTCTGTATAAACTCACTTAATACACTGGATTTTAAAAAAGCATCTTCTAGGAAGAAGAACCATCTAGAATGCTGTGCCCGTAGGGGACCTTTGCCAGTGCCAATCAACTGAGGCTAGAACATGACCCTTCCGAGAAGAACATGCCTGGTATTTTCTGATCTACCACACAGACCACCGTCACCTGTATTTTGCAAATTATCCCCAAATTCTAAAGGAAAGGAGTGGAACAGGGGAACAAATAGGGGCTCGACTCTAACTTCCAACACTGGCCAATATTTAGCGACTAGCTCTTCTGTGTCAGGCACTGTGTGTGACAAGTGCTTTATGTGGATTTTCTTGTTTAATCCTCACAACAAACACACGAGTCGCTACATTTTACAGGTGAGAAAACCAAGCTTTGGAGATCTTAAAGGAACATGTCCAAGATCACACAAGTCAAGTTAAGACCCACATTTGAGCTCAGGGCCTGTGCTCCAAACAACTATACTGGGTTACCTCCCAACACCACTGCACTGAAAGGAAACCAGGCTTTGGTGGGGTTTCCTTCACTCTAGCTGGGGGAGAAACCGGAGGCGGGGCTCTGTGCAGACTGTGGACCAATGGCTGAGCCACCTGTCGAAGAGGCCAGTGGTCTGGCGTGGGCCTTGCGCTAGGTCAGGCGGAGGTAACCCTACTATCCTGCTAGGACAGCTCCAGATCACCCTGCCAATGAGTGGCACGATGTTTTTTCCTTTTATATGTTTGTTTGAGAACCAGTGAGCCAGGCTCCTAACAGGAAGAGACAATGACAAAGCAGACTCCTTGGGAATAAACCTCTTATAAGAACTCGACCCAAAGAGGGGGACATCCACAGGGGCCACACTGCAGTCTTCTTTAGAGAGGGTGCCTGGATTCTGAGAGAAGTGGACAGGACATCAAAAGAAAGCTGGGATTCCAGACACAGATTTAGAGGAGACCCACCATTCTGAGCTGAGGGATCCATCAGTACCTAGTGAACAGGGATTGGCGACCCACAGAAAAACCATTATTTGCACGTGGCTGTATTTAATGTGCCTAAATTAACTGCTTGTAAACTGCATACCCTTGAATCAACACATACTTTTTTTCTGGTCCTTATTAATTTCCCAAGTTGAGGAATGCCTGTAAGTTTGGTTCAGGAGAATAGCACTGGGACGAATGAGACCAAACACCGTGCACGTCTTCTCATGCCTGATGAGGTAGAGCTGCTAAGTTCTCCCTAACAGTTGAGAGTGCTGTTTTGAATTAAAGTACTTTCAGACATCTTGGAGTTAACAGTACCATGCTACTCTTTTGATGTAACAATGACAATTTAAAGTCTAACTATGTGTGGTATGTAGAGCCATTTCACAGCATAACAGAAGATTTTCAAAGGGCAGGAGTGATAAGCACAATTCTGATCACTGCCTTTAGGAACAAGGTTTTATTTCTCTGTTCCAGTTAGTGTTGTTTAAGCATTTTACAAGAGATGGATATGAGTTTCTTTTGCTAGTACTTTTTTTAAACAAATATGCAACTTATAAACAACTTTTATGTTACATATGTGAACTAAACTTCACATTTTTCATCTGTCAATCAAATTACTATTTTTAATCAATAATTTCCCAAACTTCTGGAGTAAATTTAAATTCTAGGTTCTCAAGCAAAAAATATCAAAAAGGGTCTTCTTATTCATTGAGACTTTCATGGGCAGCTTGGGTAAAACGGAGGAGCAATTGGGAGGGCCCTGGTCCCTCCTTCTGATGCCAGCACAGATTCTAGGCATCTCTTGGTTTGTGTGAGAACCCTGAAGCATGACTTTGCTTCTCCTTGCCTGGCTGTCTCAGGAGTACACCTGCTCACCGTTCCCTTCTGCGCTTTCCCCAGGCAGTCTTTCAGTGTGTCAAGACGTGTGCCTCACAAGCAAGGGTCATTAACCGATTTTCATAAACTCCTGCAGTTCAGAGACATTTGTTGAAGTAAGCTCTCTTAGGAGCCTTAGGGGAGGTCTTTATTAATTTGGTATAAATCTCTTCCATTAAATTAGGAGATTCTGTCACCAGGCCAGGATCAACCATTCCACAGACCTAACTGTGTATTTGAGGATACAAACTCTAATTTGAATATGAATCACCTGGGAGATATTATTAAAATGCAGAATATGAGTCAGTAGGTTTGAGGTGGGATGCAAAATTACCTGGTCTTGGGCTTCCCTGGTGGCGCAGTGGTTAAGAATCTGCCTGCCAATGCAGAGGACACGGGTTCCAGCCCTGGTCTGGGAAGATCCCACATGCCGCGGAGCAACTAAGCCCGTGCGCCACAATTACTGAGCCTGCGCGTCTGGAGCCTGTGCTCCCCAACAAGAGAAGCCACGACAATGAGAAGCCTGTGCACCGTGATGAAGAGTAGCCCCCACTCGCCGCATCTAGAGAAAGCCTGCGCACAGAAACGAAGACCCAACACAGCCAAAAATAAATAAATAAATAAATAAATAAATTTATAAAAAAAATAAAAAATAAAAAAAAATTACCTGGTCTCAGTGGTAATGAGGATGGCGGTCCTCATCCACATTCTGAGGAGCAAGGTGATGCTCTCAGGTTACCTGAGAAGGCAGCAAGCTCTGCCAGCGGCAGAAAAGAAAAGAACCAAGGCAACAAGGGCAGAGAAGATCCCTGGTTATGGGAGTTGGGATAATCTTCAAAAGAGATACTACTACTTGGAACTTTGGATGAGACTTTTGGACATGTGTGCCTAGCCTTCAAAGCAGTGTGTTTTAGCATTCCTGGCCTCTGGGTGCTAAATGCTAGTAAGAGCCCAGTTGTTATGACAACTAATGAAGAAAAGTAGCCTTAATAACAAACAGAAATTCAAGTCATGTATTCCTGAGGTTAAAATTAAAACTAAGAAACAGATTCTTAATGTCTTTTTTTTTTTAATGACTTTTTTTTTTTTTTTGATGTGGACCATTTTCAAAGTCCTTATTGAATTTGTTACAATATTGCTTCTGCTTCATGTTTTGGCTTCTTGGCCACAAGGCATGTGGGATCCTAGCTCCCCAACCAGGGATTGAACCCACACCCCCTGCATTGGAAGGTGAAGTCGCAACCACTGGACCGCCAGAGACGTCCCAAATTCTTAATGTCTTATTCCATCAGACAATCACTGTAACACTTTCATGTATCCTTAAAGGTTTACTGAACAAATATGGTGACTTCTTCCACTGTATGTTACTGGCTCTCTCTTCAAATAGCCTTCCTCAAGTTGCTAACTGAGGATGACAAAGTCCTCCTTCCTTCCGCTCCCCTGAGGCATCCTTGATCCTTTCCCCTTTGTTGAACACAGAACAATTCTTCGAAGGGTCCTTAGGCTGAGGAAAGCCTATAATTTGGATTATGTTGAGAACCAGTGTGATGGAAGTCCAGCTACTGACTGATAAGTACTTGCTTTCTTTGAGCCTGCAATGCAGGTCTTATAAATAAAATTTAAAATGAGTTTTATTTCAAACTCTGATCCTGACACCTTTTTTTTCATAATATAACCTGAAAATGACCCTGTACAAATACACCACTGGAGACAGGAGAGGATGAGACATACTTCAACCTTTGTTGGAAGGTGATCCGCAAGAGAAAATCCACACAGGAGAAAAGCAGGGAACAAGAAATCGTGTATTATTAAGGTATACTGTTAGGAAGTATGTAGCTTCAAACAAAACTGGCAAGCAAACTCATGAACTTAATAGACTTTTCTGACAAGGGCATATTTGCTAAATAGCTAAATGCTATTAGCTAAATGCTAATAGATGGACATGTGGAAGTAATGTCATATTGCTTGTATCTTCTGTTAAAAGGGTGATCCTTAGTTTATGAAAAAATAGAAGTTAAAGTATGATTGTGTTGCTGGATTTGTATCTATATTTAGAATTGTATTATAATTAGGCTAACAGCAGAGTTTTAATCCATAAGAATAGTATACTATATGTACTCATTTTGCACAATATATGTGAGCAAGGCTGTCTGGAGCAATAAATTGTCCTCTTGACTATGCCAGGAAAATGATGCATGGGCCCTTAACAGAGATCAACTGATCAGCTGGTGGACGAGCAGTCCATTTATAATTGGTTAAAGGGTACAGGATCTTTCAACCTGGAAGGTACAATGTGTCTTTCTGGGATTCTCCTGATAAATTCCTAAGAGGAATAATGGCAACTCCAATGCCATGACTTAACAGAAAATCTTGACTTGCTGTATTTAGAGGGTTTGCTGGGGGAAATGTAGGAGGCTGGGAGAGTCATCCTGGAAGAAGTAACATCTGATCTGAATTCTCAAGGGTAAATAGGAGTTTGAAAAAAAAAAAACATAAAAGAGAAGGGATCTTTCATGTAGGAAAAAATAATTTCCTATGACGATGAAGTATAAAACAATAGTTTCATGTTGCTAGGAGAATAAAAATTCCATGAAGCCAGGGATTTTAAATCTGTTTTGTACAGTGCTGTATGATAGAATTTCAAATGGTGCCTGAAACATGGTAGATGCTATTTGTGGAATGAAGAATGTGACATGAAGCTAAAGAGGTTGGTATGGACCAAATGATGAAGGATTTGTATATAAGATAAAGAATTGGTCTTGGTTCTCTAGAGGTCATGGAGAAGCACAGGAGGGCATTAAGAGGGGACATAAAACCATAAAAGTCGATAAGATCATGTAGGTGGCTGTGGTAGTATTGAGGCTATAGAGTTATAAAACAGTTAAAAGCAACAAAATCTGGGAAATCTCAGTTTTTGAGGGATGGACAAAGAAACAGGATTCATTAAAGGAGTCTGAGAAGAAACAAAGAATTGGAAGACAGCTAGAAGAGGTTGGTGTCCTGGAAGCTGGGGGGAGCGGGGAGAGATTCTGGAAGAAATGAGAAGTATTCATCTGACAAATAGGAAGCCACTGTTAACATCAGAGCATTTTCGGTAGCATGATGGGGACGGAAGCCAGAAAGCAGTAGGTCAAGAGGTACAGGGAAGGTGAGAAAGCACAGATGTTAAGTAAAGCCGATTCCACCAAGAATAATGGTCTTAAATGATTTATGGAATAAGGTGGGATATATGTAGACACATACCTGGATGATATTTCAAGAAAATTATCTCAGAATGAAAGCAAAGAGAGAGCCATGGCTGGAGGGTAATGTAGAATTAAGAAAAGGTTCTTTATGGGAGAAAATATTTGCAAATGAAGCAACTGACAAAGGATTAATCTGCAAAATATACAAGCGGCTCATGCAGCTCAATATCAAAAAAAATAAAACCAAACAACCCAATCCAAAAATGGGCAGAAGACCTAAATCAACATTTCTCCAAAGAAGATATACAGATGGCCAACAAACACATGAAAGGATGCTCAACATCACTAATCATTAGAGAAATGCAAATCAAAACTACAATGAGGTATCACCTCACACCAGTCAGAATGGCCATCATCAAAAAATCTACAAACAATAAATGCTGGAGAGGGTGTGGAGAAAAGGGAACCCTCTTGCCCTGTTGGTGGGAATGTAAATTGATACAGCCACTACGGAGAACAGTATGGAGGTTCCTTAAAAAACTAAAAATAGAACTACCATATGATCCAGCAATCCCACTACTGGGCATATACCCTGAGAAAACCATAATTCAAAAAGAGTCATGTACCACAATGTTCATTGCAGCTCTATTTACAATAGCCAGGACATGAAAGCAACCTAAGTGTCCATCAAGAGATGAATGGATAAAGAAGATGTGGCACATATATACAATGGAATATTACTCAGCCATAAAAAGAAATGAAATTGAGTTATTTGTAGTGAGGTGGATGGACCTAGAGACTGTCATACCAAGTGAAGTAAGTCAGAAAGAGAAAAATAAATACCGTATGCTAACACATATATATGGAATAAAAAAAAAAAAAAAAAGGTTCTGAAGAACCTAGGGGCAGGACAGGAATAAAGACGCAGATGTAGAGAATGGACTTGAGGACATGGGGAGGGGGAAGGGGTAAGCTGGGACGAAGTGAGAGAGTGGCATGGACATATATACACTACCAAATGTAAAATAGATAGCTAGCGGGAAGCAGCTGCATAGCACAGGGAGATCAGCTAGGTGCTTTGTGACCACCTAGAGGGGTGGGTTAGGGAGGGTGGGAGGGAGACGCAAGAGGGAGGGGATATGGGGATATATGTATACATATAGCTGATTTACTTTGTTATACAGCAGAAATGAATACACCGTTGTAAAGCAATTATACTCCAATAAACATGTTAAAAAAAAAAAAAAGAAAAAAAGGAAAGGTTCTTCAAGTATGGGCTAAATTCCAGCAGGTATATAGGTTAAGGGTAAAGTGCCCAAAGAGAAAAAAGTTATAAATAGTGTCCATGATAAAGGATATGAATGAAGCAGTTCCCTGAGTGGACAGCAGTGGCTTCCTTCAAGAGCAAGGTGAAGTTGGTGCCTTTGAATAGAGGACCTACAAGTTTTCCTTTGAATCCAGAGGTGAAGAAGAAAGGATGGGCCTATATAAGCTAGATTCGAAACCCTGAGAGAGAGGAACTTATCTATAACCACTTGGGATGATGGATGTTAGGTTAGCTTCAGCTAAATGTGGATCTAATGAATGTATTTAATGGTATGAATGTTTTCATTTTCACTTGATTTTCTTTATATAGGAGTGGGGATTTATATGCCAGGAGGCAAGGTATTCCATGTGGGATTTAGTAGGCCCCAAAACTCACTATAGATTGTTGGCATATGTGGTCTGGGTAGTTTTTTAACATATGAAAAATATACATAGCTAAAATGTAATATTCAGCCTAAATTTATAGCCATTTAGCTGAAATGGATTCATCTATGCTTCCCTCACTAAATTTTATTCCATATTTTAAGTGGAAGTGTCACTCTGGTGCAACTTTTCCCAATCTCCCAGTAGAAGATGCTTTGTAACATAAAACTGTTTCTGAAATGACATGTATTATAATGCTCATTAAAGCCCACTCCACTGGAAATGTAAAACTGATTTATCTAATGCACTACAAAATTCTCCATAAATGTACCACACATTGTGAAATAATGTTAATTGGAAGGAGAAGCAAAACAATACATTTTCTTTAAATTTTAGGGCAATCAGCATAATTCCCATTAATGTGGTATAATAACTGCAATTATTTTCCTTTGCTCTTTTGATAGAATTTATATTCATTAAAAGTCTATATTCATATTCTGAAATATGAAAAAATGAACATGACTTTATAATGTTCTATAGCAGGGTAATGCTGTAGGTGATTTCATTCATTTATTCAACAAGGAAGAGACTACATGCAGGTGCTGTGATTCAGCAGTCTTCACGACAAGATTTTCTAAGTTTACACCCGGAATTCTCTTGCACAGAACTTTAATTGCACTCAGTTCACTTAACTTTCTGCTCTCATGCATAAGCAACTAGCACTCTAGGGACAGAGCACATTTTTGACATGATCAGCATAACTTCCTACATATGATTTATTACACTATAGTGGCAAATAGTGAGGAATGTGTGTATGTGTGTGTGTGTTTTGGTTACTAAGTTTTAAGATTTATAATATCAGGGGAATTTGAAACTTACTTGGTAAGTTTATTGTATACTGGTCATTTTTAGATTTGAGTTTATAACTTTTTAAAAAAGTCTTAATGAAAAGACCCTAATTTTCTCTCCTCCCACATAAAAATAATTTGCATGAACTGATTGAACATATTTTACATCCTAGTAAATGTTATCGTCTTTCTGCAGCTTCAGAATTGTTGGCTATAACCATCCTCACTTTTTCCTTCTTTCCTCTGACATTTCTCAAAATCCCACATTCTGCTACTGCCAAATTTTGTATGAGGGTAGTAAACTTTTGGTCTGTGAGCTCAAGGAAATTACCGTAGTGGATTAGAAGGAGGCAGGAAATATGTTTACATATATCACATGAAAAACAAACTAATCTTTCAAGCTCCTTTCTCCTGGGGTCCCCAACTAATGAATGCACGATTACAGACAAATAAGCCCATGATTCAGAAACACTGAGAACTGTAGAGTTTCTGAGATGATATGGATATTACAGATTTTCAATTTATAAGCAGGGAGCTGGTGGCCAGAGAACTTAAGTGACACATTTAAAGTACTATGTGAATTAGTAGCACAGATTATACTAGAAACCTGGTATGCAGATTCTAGTTCCATGAGCTTCTCATCATCTAATGCCAGTAAGCCTGTATGTTTCTTCTGAGTGAAGAGGTAGTATGACAGGTTTTACAGCCATATCACTCACGCAGTTGGTGGATTAATTTATAGGATTCATCTGTTGTTACCCATTTGATTTAAAGTAAGCTCCTTAAGAACACGGGCTTATTTTGTTTACTGGATGTCCCCTTATTTAGAACAGCAACTGTGACACTTGTGAAATGAATAAAGAGGAAGAAAGACATTTAGGCAAAGGTATGGTACATGAGCAAAGAGAAAAGAGGGATGTTAACGTTGCTTTAAAAGCCTAGACAGGCACTTTCCTCATGGTGCAGGGGTTGAGAATCTGCCTGCCAATGCAGGGGACACGGGTTCGAGCCCTGATTCGCGAAGATCCCACATGCCGAAGAGCAACTAAGCCCGTGCACCACAACTACTGAGCCTGCGCTCTAGAGCCCAAGAGCCACAACTACTGAAGCCCATGCACCTAGAGCCTGTGCTCCGCGACAAGAGAAGCCACCACAATGAGAAGCCCGCGCACCACAATGAAAAGTAGCCCCCGCTCGCCACAACTAGAGGAAGCCCGTGCGCAGCAACGAAGACCCAATGTACCATAAATAAATTTTTTAAAAAAAGCCTAGACAGGAGAAAAAGTTTTGTCCAGCTTTGTACACTCAGGTGCATTATTTGACTCACACATGCATGTTCCTAATTTTGTTTTATGACTGTCCTTCTCTTCCTAATGTCATAACAGAACAAAGTAGTTTAATGAGTATATCTGCCAAGCTCTGAGGAAAAAGTAAGAAATAAGACACAGTCCTTGCATTTGAGGGAAACTGGCTAGTATTTTAAAAATCAGTAGTTTCTCTGATTTGGCATTTCTGTAAATCTCCATTAGAGCAATTATTTATATTTATACTGGTGAATGTGGGAATATAAATCTTAATACACCCTTTTTGTGCATGTAAGTCATCCTCAAATTAGTAAATAGGGTAAAGAAAAGGTAGATACCAAATCGCAATAACTAAGTTATATCTTGTCACATGTAGATTGGATTCACCATCTATAGAACTTCTGCCATTCTTCCATTTATATTTAGAAATGACCAACAGAGATATTTTTAAATAAAACAAATCGATATTTTAAGTTGACTATTTAACTGATGTGTATGAAAGTGCGTGTGGGTTAGGGTACAGCGGGGTACTTTTTGGATGAAAGAGAGTCTGCAGTTTTTAAATTTGTATTTTTATAGCACTTGAACTTTATGATGACGAGTCGAAAAAGTCAATTGTCTCCAAGAATCTCCTGGGTACAATGAATGCCACTGCCTCCTTCATAAGCTTTAAAATGAAATGAGGTCTAAAGTATTAAGAAGTATAACTGCCCCTCCTTTTGGAACCTACCACAGAACTAACTTCGACACAGAGCAAATAGGAATGCTAGTTCTTTTGGTGATAAGAAGTTGATCTCATATGAGTTGAAAGGCAGAAAGTAAAGATAATCTAGGGTAATTATGAAAGGAGAAAGTATACTTTCCTTCTTTAGAATATGTATAATATCACAGTACACGCAAATAAACACTCTACAGGTTCAAATATGAAAGAGGCTTTGTTTTCAAGTGACCAAAACACTGATGTTGACTTCTCCCCAGTTAGTCAGCCCCATCAAAAAAAATTTTTTGAGTGTTTTCTCCAGTTGACTTGAAAGGTCACGTTAACCCAAAACATTTGATCCTGTTGCCAAATCCAGCGCTAAATTCTCAGCTCTATCTTACCCAGCGCTTGATACAATTATTCACACCTTCCATCTTGAAACATTTTCCTTTATAAGACTTCTCACAAGTCATGCTTTCTTAGCCTTTTGCTGCTCACTCCTCTTTATGACTCTAAAGTTGGAGGGTCCCAGGCCTCAGTCCTCAGAACGTTTCTCTTCTTTCTTTATGCTCATTCCCTAGATGTTCTCATTCAGTCTCCACCTTTAAATACCCTCCACAAGCCAGCCATCACCACTTGGAAAGCTAAAAGGCATCCCAAGCTTGGCATGTCCCAGACTGGACTCTTGATTTCCCCTGAAGCCCCCCATGAGCATTTCCATCCATCGTATTCAACTTGTCAGTAAATGGCGACTCTTTTCTTCCAGTTGCTTGGGTCAAAAACTTTACAGCCTTCGATTCCTTTCTTGAATACCCCACGCCCCATCCATCAGCAAATCCTATGGCTTTTCCTTTGAGATGTATTCAGAATCCTTTCTTATTGCCTCCACTCCTACCGTCCTTCTCCAATCTCTTCATCTCTCACTTGGATTGCTGTGAAAGCCAACACACTTGTCTGCCTGTTTCCATCCCCGTCTACCCACAGTTTATTCTCAACACAGCCACCACAGTGAGTCTCTTAAAATCTTATATCACATCACTCCTCTGCTCAAACACTCCACAGGCTTCCCATTTCACTCAAAAGTAGAATCTGAAGTCCTTTCTATGGCCCATGGCTGCGTAAGACTCTACGTTATCTGCCTCCCTACAGCCCTAACAATCTGCCTGACCTCCTCTACTATCACATCTCTTCCCTACTCAGTCTCGGCCACAGGAGCTTCCTTGCTGTGGCTGGTCTACATCCAACACAGTCCTGCCTCAGACCCTTCCCTCTGCCTGCAATGCTCTTCCCCGGATAGCCACACGGGCTGGCTCCCTCGCTTTCTTTAGATCCTCGCACAGATGTCTTTCCCTGACTACTCTTTCTAAAAGAGAACTGTCTTCCTTGCCTATCATTCTCCTTGCTTTTACTCTGCTTCTCAGTTTTTCTTCATTCTTATCCCTAACATATATTTCTTTGTGTATTTCCTAATTTTCCCACTAGGAGATAAGCTTCTTGAGGCAGGGACTTTGTTTGGATTACTGACATATTTCTAGCACCTAGACCAGTGCTAAGCACACAGTAGGTCCTCAACAAATACTTATTAAGTGAATAAATAAATCCTGCATATCTAAGCAAGAGCCATCAAAATTTTCTTTGCATAAAGTCGGGGGAAACTGGCATAATGTAAAACTCACTGATACTGTAGTGGGAAGACAGAGATTTGAGTTCTGTTTTTGCTGCTTCTAAGTGGTGTGACAACTCTACAAGTATTCCCACCATCCTATCTCTCTCACACTAAGGGTCATCTGTGCAACAATGTCCTTGTTTGGTGTATAGCTTGTGACATCCATGACATTTTTCACATTATGATGAGGTACCTTGTCATTGATGTTTATTCATATTTCTTATATCTGGGGACCATAAATTGTCCATCCTTCTGTCTACACACACATTCATTGAACTTGGGCCAATTACTTAACACTGAGTCAAAGTTTCTTTACCCATGAAAACTGGGTTGAGGAGGGAAATGTGAGGACACCCTGTGAACTTTAAAACATATGCCAGTAGCTTGGGTGTACCTCAAAAGCCTGAAATGAGTCATATTACAATATCATGTTACAAAAAAGATTTCATCTCACACTTTCACGTAATCGGTAGTTACATGTCCCTGATGTGCACATCAAGGTGCAGACAACGTATTAGAAATATCAAGGGCAGAGTATCTACTATATGTGTGACCCCAAACCATTCCCTTATTCCTGGACACACAAGAATACAACATGTCCCAGCCTCTTACGATTAATGGGGCCTGAAACTGAGTTCTGGCCAACTAACTGTAGGAGGAAGTGATAAATACACCTCCCGGGGCTGGCCCCATAGCCTCTTACATGATCCTCTATTCTTTTGTTTGCACTTTATCTGCCAGCTGGTTAGAGAGGACCCAGTTGGGGACTTCAAGGCCTTAGGGCATGGAGATCTACCAGGGAGAAGAAGCCTGGTTTCATGAGCCACTATGTGGAGGAGAGTTGCCCAGGAATCTGCGATCCAGGAACATATGCATTGGAAATCATATAAGTGAGAAACAGACTTTTATTGTGCTAAGCTTCTGAGACCCAGGGCATATTCGTTAATACGGCAGCCAGTAAGCCATGGTCATTCACACCTCATGGTGTGGATTTGTTTTTTGTTTGCTGTGTCATATACACTGTTTTTTTTCTTTTTTTTTAAGTAATTTTTTTTAATCATTGTGTTCTGAAAAATTTATTAATTTTTTATTTTATTTATTTTTGGCTGCGTTTGGTCTTTGCTGCTGCACATGGGCTTTCTCTAGTTGCAGAGAACGGGGACTACTCTTTGTTGCGGTGTGCAGGCTTCTCATTGCAGTGGCTTCTCGTTGCGGAGCACAGGTTCTAGGCGTGCAGGCTTCAGTAGTTGTGGCTTGTGGGCTCTAGAGCGCAGGCTCAGTAGTTGTGGTGCACAGGCTTAGTTGTTCCGCGGCATGTGGGATCTTCCCAGACCAGGGCTCAAACCTATGTCCCTTGCATTGGCAGGTGGATTCTTAACCACTGTGCCACCAGTGAAGTCCCATATATTCTGTTTTCTGCTGATATCAAGTGGAACGTTGGATTACATGATATTGATTGTGGAATATCCACTTTGATTTTCACCTAATCTCTGGATAACACTATTTTCAAATAACCAGTGCTTTTCTCTCTCTCAGAAATATTCCTGTAACAGATCCTTATTATTGGTGAGTACTGACTCTCTCTTATTTTAGATAAAATCTCTTTTGATGACCTCTTAAGTCTTTTGTTGTTGTGGTGGTTCTAAGTGCTTCTTCAAAAGTATCTCTTATAACTTTAACTAACTAGCTGCTTACATATTTCTCCAAACAAGTAGTGACATGAAATAAACACCAAAATATTTGGGGTAAAGGGGCATGATATTTGCAACTTAGTCTTAAATGGTTCAGAAACGCACATTCACCGATGCACACATATACACACATACACTCAGCAAATGGGGCAGAATGTTAATAGCAATGTGGGTAAGTGGTATTCAATGTTCTGTATTCTACACTCGGAATTTTTATGTGAATTTGAAACTACTTCTAAACCAAACAAATTTTTTTTAGAAAAAAATGTTAGCATTATTAAAAATGTCAATACTTCTTATAGCTTTGCTTTTAAAATTTTCTCTGTGCAGTTTAAAACTCGTTATACAATATTTTTAATAACATGCTTTTTGAAATTTTGAAACAGGAGTTCTCTACACAGACATAATGCTCTGTGTCCATGATTTTTATGCTTTGCCCTCAAACAAAGTTCTGATATAGTCTATGCTGCTTCTCAAATACTCTGAATTCTATTTGAATGTAAAACAAAGGGAAGATGTGCATTACTGATACTATTTATTATTAATATTGTCAGCATGAGAAGGGAATATTCTGATCTAGTGAAAACTTTTGGTATCATGTTTTCTAGAAATAAGAAAAATTTTCAAATATTAATCAACTGTAATTTATGGGAGGTTCACAAATTAAGTAGGGAACTCTGTTGCATTTTAATATAAGTATTAGTACAACACATGACAAGGATTGATTAGTAGTCACGCTGGAGCTGCTTTATTCCAGACATCAAATAACGGCCTCCCTGGGTAGAAAGTATAACGATTCCCTATTCCATACTAGACTGAGCATCAGCCAACAAATTATTTATAAATAAACTAAAATGTTTCTTGAACCACTGAAACAGAAGAACTATTAGCCAACCTAATCAAGAAAATAGCACCTATAAGACATGAGAATAATAGAGATATTCTTAGGTCAAGGGGAAAATGGAAAAAAAAAAATTAGAGGATATTTGATTCAATTCTATTTAAATACATTTGAAAACATGAATAAAGGAGACAATTTTGTAGGTTATAATATAAATTATAAAAACCAAGTCCAGCCAAGACAGAAACTCTAAGAAGATGAGTTACTATGGAAGAAACTGAGAAAGTTGTAAAAGGTTATCCCTCCCCTTACCAAACCAAACCAAACCCACTAGAACTAGATAATTTCCAAGGTGTATTATATCATAACCTCAAGGAATAGATAACTTCAGTGTTACTTAAATCGTTTAGAGCAGAGAGAGAAGGAAAGCTACTGATTGCTTTTATGACACCAGCATAACTTTGAGCAAATCAAAACAAAACAAGATCCAAAAAAGAAAACTTGGGACCAATCTCATTTATTGATGTTGATGCAAAATTATATAAAAACAAATAGAATCTAGGGACACCTTATAAGCATAATATAGTTTATTCCAGGAATGAAAGGATAGTTCAATAATAATAAAACTCTTAATGCGATTTATCACAGTGATAAATCAAAGGAGAAAATAATGATCATCTCCATAGATGCCTTTTTGGCTTTTGATAAAATTCATTACCCATTTTTGACAAAGATTCTTAATAAAATAGGAATTGAAGGGTACTTCCTTAACGTGATAAATAAAAGTCAGTACTGTGTTTGTGTAAAATGAGACAGTTTTCATTTAAGCCAGGAATAAGACAGGAATTTCTATAATCCCCACTATTAATCAACAATGTTCAAGATATAACAGTCATATGTATTATATAAGACAAATCAGAGGTATGCAAATAGGAAGGGAGAAGGCAAAGTGACTGTAATTTGTAGGTGGTATGATTATATGCCCCCATATCCTATGAAACGAACTGAATAAAATATAAGAAACATTAAGATAACCCAGTAAAGTAGCTGGTGATAAAATTAATATTCAGGAATAAAACTCCATGGGGATAAGGAGATAAGTGACAAATACACAAAGGACATATTTATGTCAGCATTTACTGTTTTGTCACCCTCCAAAGGAATGTCAACTCCATGGGAAAAAGCATGTGCTTGATTCTGTTTATTGCTTTACCTCCAGTGTCAAAAAAATGCCTAGTACATAGTAGGCACTCAAGAAATGTTTGTTGAGGACCTCTCTGGTGACTCAGTGGTTAAGAATCAGCCTGCCAGTACAGGGGACATGGGTCTGAGCCCGGGTCCAGTAAGATTCCACATGCTGTGGAGCAACTAAGCCCCTGTGCCACAACTACTGCGCCTGCACTCTGGAGCCCACGAGCCACAACTACTGAGCCTGTGTGCCACAACTACTGGAGCCCACACGCCTAGAGCCCATGCTCTGCAACAAGAGAAGCCACCGCAATGAGAAGCCTGCGCACCGCAACAAAGAGTAGCCCCCGCTCTCTGCAACTAGAGAAAAGTCCACGGGCAGCAAAAAAGACCCAATGCAGCCAAAAAAAAAAAAAATTAATTAATAAAAAATAAAAACAGGAAATATTTGTTGAAATAAGGAATTGAATCTATAATATAGATTTACTCTCTTGTGCAGATACATCACTTTTTAATAATAGATAAAAAATGAAAGCAACTAAAATATCCATTAGTTATGATTAAATAAGCTATTAAAAATAATGAGGTATATTTCTGAACTAATATATAAAGCCCTCTAAGATAAACTGTTAAGTTAAAAAAAGCAAGGCACTGGGCCATAATACAAGTCTCGACACATTTAAAAGGACTGAAATCACACAAAATACGTTCTCCTCCAAGGAAAAAATATTAGAAATCAACAGAAAAGTACTGGGAAATCCCACATGTTTGAAAAATAAACAACTCATTTCTAAGTAACCTATGGGTTAAAAAAGAAATCACAACAGAAATAAGAAGATATCTTGAGCTGAATAAAAAAGAAAACACACAATATAAAAATTTATGGAATTCAACTAATGAATTGCTTACAGTGAAATTTATAGCTTTAAATGCTTTTATTAGAGAGAACAAGAGTCATTACTCTAAGCTTTCACCTCAGGATGACAGAAAAGGCAACGCAAATCAAACACAAAATAAGTAGAGGAGAGGAAATTACAAAGATCAAAGTAGAAATAATTGAAATAGAAAACAGAAAAACAATGAAGCCAAAAGTTGGTTCTTAAAAAGGAATTTTATAAAATTTTGTTAAAAACCTTATTCTAACAAATTTGACAATTTAGATGAATTGTAAAAATTCCTAGATATACATAAAATACCAAAACTGATTCAAGAAGAAACAGAAAATTAAAATAGACCTAAATCAAGAAGATAAATTTAATTAGTAACTAAAAATCATTCTATGAGTAAAAACCCAGCCTAGATGTCTTCATTGGTGAATTCTATCAGAACTTTTAAGGGGGAAATAATATCAATCTTACACAAACTCAGAAAATAGAGTGAGAGGGAGAGGTCAATATTATCCTGACAAAAAAGCCAGACAGACTACACGAAAAGAAAATTATAGAAAACCTCCGCCAACAGGTTCAAAAGTCTTAACAAAATATAAGCAAACAGAATCTAGCAACATACAAAAAGAATTATACACCATGACCAAGTGGGGTTATCCCAGGAATGCAAAAGTAGTTTCATATTTAAAAATCATGTAAAGCACTATATTAATGAAGGACAACACTACATGATCATCTCAATAGTTGCAGAAAAAAATTTGATGAAAGCCAAGACATACTGATTATTAAGATTCTCAACAATTTAAGAGTAGAAGGTTGGAATTTTCTCAACCTGATAAAAGGCATATGTTGGGCTGCACCCCGCAGGCCTACAAGGCCAATGCTCGTCCAGCTTTATGACCTAAGAAACAGACTGGAGTCAGGAACAGAGACATCAGTGGTTTCACGGACTGGGGAGCGTACCCATCTGAAGCAAGGTTATGGAGTGACACCCCACCGTGTGCGGTGGGTGGTAGGCAGGATGCAGTGGGGTCTTCGCTTGGGGGGGTGGAGGGAAGGGGAGATTACCAGTTATAGGGGAATTGATGTCAGGTGGGCTCATTAGTTACCAGGGAAACCAGCAGAGGGGCACACCCCTCACCACCCCTTTGATAAGAACAATCATCAGCTGGCGCCTGGGGCAAGTACATAGGAAGGTCAGTCATGTGTATAGGGTTTAGGTGAAGCAGGCACTGGTCGGGCAGGGGATGTCCAGAGAGCAAGAGACCAGCCATCTTGAGTGGCCTGGACATACACTCCACCCCTACATACCCGGCACGACCCTTACAATCTTGGTCCGCCCTTCTTCTGAGATATCCCTGGGGTCATGTATGTAGGGGGCACCGCAACCAGATACCACAGATACAATACAGACCACAGCAGCCAGAGAGGATCAAGAATAAGCCACCTAGTACGCTCAGAACAGTGGGCACATTTTGGAGCCAAGCGCTTAATGGGTCAACGTAAAGGGAGTCAGTAGCAGCAGTGCCCTGTCCAGTTACCAGGAAGGTGAGGCCACCCCTGGTTTTCACAAACCCAGAGCCACCACCCCCTCCACAGGGAGGGGTAGGCTCGGCTTTAAAATGAACATTCTGGTGGCCTAGCCAGGAGTCAGCAGTCACAGTAGAGGTCTGCCGCCCCATGTTATGTTGGGTGCCTTTAGGGGTGGACCCATTAGGTCTTTCCAAACAAAAGACAGTTAATCCCACTAGTTGGACTTGGGTGTCCAGAAGCCAGCATATTCTATTCCACCCAACATAGCCCAGTGGTGCTCATGGGAGGCCAGCTGTACAGGAATGTTTACTGTCAGGGGTCCTTCTGATGTATGGGCATGTGGGACAGGAAGATGGTGTGTCTTTTCCCCCATTGCCACAGTCAGAATAGCCGGGTCAATTTTTCATGAAAGTCCAGAGCAGTACAACAATGGTATCTCGCTGTAGACCCAGCAATTAACAGACTCATTTCGCAGTGAGGCTAGTGTTGTTACTCAGTCCTGGAATAAATCTCCTTTGCTCAGGCTAGGGACGAAATGTAAGACATCTAATAGGCACAACACAGAGCAGATCATGACCATTAAGCAAAATACGAGCAGAAACCACATCTGAGGTAATACCACATTCGCCCGTGGTTTTTGTCCTGGTCTGCAATACAGTTCAAAAAACTCAAGTTTTCAGTAATACCACGTATACAATGGCCACCTAGTTTTACCCTGGATATCTGAACAACAGCTATTCCATTTTGACTTTCAAATGCATTCCCTTCCTCAATGGCCAAAGCAGATGTACAATGCATGTCTGAAAGACCACAAAACAGGCTACCCTGGTTGGTAAAATTTAAGTTAAACCGTGTATAAGCCTTCGGACTTCCCCATACTTCAATGTGTGCAGATTTTTCCATCATTTCCCCT
Organism: Eschrichtius robustus; assembly: GCF_028021215.1. Taxonomy (NCBI): domain Eukaryota; kingdom Metazoa; phylum Chordata; class Mammalia; order Artiodactyla; family Eschrichtiidae; genus Eschrichtius; species Eschrichtius robustus. The sequence continues at coordinate 22,136,684 of NC_090831.1, forward strand.
TTCGATTGCAAATCTTTCAATAGAAAGTACTGATGAACAAAATATCCTTCCCTTGATGCTGGGTGCTAGCTCCTACCCCAGGTGCAGATCATGTCCCTAGGTGCCAGGCCTCTTTTATATTCCCCTAGTCATTCGCGTTGGGGGAGAACTAATCAGATCCCGTGAAAAGGCTCAGAGGGATGTTAATGGGGAAACACTTAATAGGCTATACATTTTCTCTCTTATACCCAACTGTCACACAAGCACTGAACATGTGCTTTTAGCAACAGACTTAAAGCAAGCAGTGTCACACTTCATGAGTAGTTATACTCTGAGACAACTTCACTAGATACTTTTCTTTCCATCCAGAACATCAGGGCAAAAGTATGGCTAGCACAATAACATTCATAAATACAGACCTCAATCAAAAGAACTAGAATTTAATATCCATTGAAACATAATATTGTTCTCTCTAAAATTAGCCCCATATGCACCAAACACAGCCAAATCAAGACTAATTTGTCTGCAAAACAAGTTTGGTCAATCGACCTTATAGGCTCCTCCAAAATGGCTGAGCGGGGCTCAGGAGCTCAGATTGAATTCCCAAAAGGTCTCTCAAGGCCAGGAAAGCCTTGCCAAAGCCCTGCTATCAGGCTCTGCCTTGGTGGACTTTTCTCTTCTAGAAGTCCCCAGAATATTGAGATTCCTGCACATGTCAGGAGACAGTCTTTTCCATTTTCCTGATAAGGCTGCTCAGAACCCAGGAGTCTCCAATTTCTGAAGGGACCGGGCAGACAGAAAAGGAAAATGCTTCAATTCTACCCACAGGTGTAGTTTACCAAACTGCTATAAATCATAACCAACTTAAGGGGAAGGGCTTCCCTATATCTGGAAAACACAGATCAAAACCAGTAACATTCCAGACAAAACCCATAAAAATTATAACCATATACACCAGTTCATTCAGTAACCAATCCTTTTTTTTAACTTTTCATGAAGCCATCAGGTCTTCCATTAGGATTCTTTAAGTTCTTACCCAGTTCAGCAGTATAATCTGAAATTTACCATGGACCTGTTATTGTCAAAAGGTCCTTCCTATGAATCTTCTTGAAGATGAGGCACTTTTGCAAAAGCACCAGAGTAAAACAATAACTGTCTATAAAAGACAAAAGACTTAAAAAGACACCTGATTAAGCACCTGATTACAATGTACTCAATAAAGAAACTTGTTTACAATAAATAACTAGAATTGTGACTGATTATAATCTTAACCTGTAAAAACCTTAATCTCTTGCAAAAACCAAGAAGCAAGTAACTGTGCATTTCTGATTGGAAAACTTCATGCATTAGTCTTCCTCTCCTAAGCAGGTAAAGGTAGGTAAACTGAGACCTGCTCAGCAATTAATGTTCCGATATTTTATCCTATTTGAAACGACCCTTGAATTCTCTTCTTTCAACTTTAGTTTCAAGTTACCAAAATCTGGAGAGACTATTTTAGATAGATATTCCCAAAACGTAATTATTTCTATAGAGAGAAATAATGTTAACTAAAAGCTCTTTTTTCTCCTTTACTCTTAGAGATCACAGAAGATTAAAGTTCCAGAGAGGCCAGGTGGATCATTTGCATCTCAAAGGCACCAGAGAAACACAAAAGAGAAATTCCTTCTAGAAAGCTAGCTTAACCAATTACAAAAGGCTCACTTTGATACAAAAGCAGAGGCATTAGAAGCCACTGTTCTCTAGATCTCTTGGCAGCCCCCATTCATCAAGGACAGTCACCATAGGACCCCATATACTAGTAGATAACCACCCCAGGATTTCCCCAAGTTTTGGGCTCACCCCTGGAACTTTGGGGCCCCGCATGTTAGTGGACGGCCACCTCAGGACTACTCCCGTAATTTTCCATTCCCCATTCTGTATTTCCCTATGTCTCAGCGCTCACGGGAGTTTCCTCAGTCTCCTGGCTGGCTCCGCCAATTGTTGGGCTGTACCCTGCAAGCCTACAAGGCCTGTGCTTGCCCAGCTTTAAGACTGAAGAAAGAACCCGGGGTCTGCAAAAGAGACATCAATGGTTTAATGAATGGGGGAGCTTACACTCTGAAGCAGGGTCCTGAAGCAACACCTCACGGTCTTCTTCACTCACAGGGTCGGGGCGGGGGGGAAGGGGAGGTTACCATTTATAGGGGAATTGATGTCAGGTGGGCTCATTAGTTACCAGGGAAACCAGCAGAGGGGCACGCCCCTCACCACCCCTTTGATAAGAACAATCACCAGCTGGCGCCTGGGGCAAGTACATAGGAAGGTCAGTCATGTGTGTAGGGTTTAGGTGAAGCAGGCACTGGTCGGGCAGGGGATGTCCAGAGAGCAAGAGAGCAGACATTTTGAGTGGCTTGATCATACAGCATATAAAAATTACATCAAAAAAATCATACTTAATGGTTAAAGGCTAATACCTTTCCACTAAAATTGGCAATAAGGCAAGGGTGTCCCCTCATAATTATTTCTATTTGACATCATACTGGAGGTTCCAGCTAGTGTAATAAAGCACGGAAAAGGAATCAAAGACATACAGCTTGGAAAGAAAGAAATAAAGCTTTACTACTAGATGACATAATAGTCTATGTAGAAAATCTGATGGAATTTACAAAAAAAGAAAAAGCCCCCAGAACTGAGTGTAACAGGGTTACAGTGTACAAGATCAAAACCAAAAATCATATGTATTTCTATATATTAGCAATAAACAATCTGAAAATGACAATCTGATAATGGACAATGTTCCATTCACATTCACAATAATATCAAGAAGAATAAAATAGCTAGAAATAAGTTTAACAGAAGAAGTACAAGATCTCTACATTAAGAACTACAAACCATTGCTGAGAGAAATTAGAGATTCAAAATATATTTGCAAATCATTTATCTTCTAAAAGACTTGTAATCAGAATGTAAAAAGGACTTTTACAACTTAATAAGAAGACAACAAACAGCTTAATAAATATATAAATGGGCAAAATATTGAGTAGGCATGTCACCAAAGAAGATAATTAATGCTAATAAACATATGAATACATGCCATGGTAAACACATGAAAAAATTAGAGAAATGTGAATTAAAACCACAAAAAGGCATCATTATACAGGCACTAAAATGGCTATAATCAAAACGACTAGCTATACCAAGTATGGGCAACAATGGGCAGAAACTGGAAACCTCACACATTGCTAGTGGGAATGTAAAATAGTATAGCCATTTTGGAAAACATTCTAGCTACTTCTGAACAATTTAAATATGCACTTGTCATATAACCCAACTGGACCACTCCACTCCTACCACTCCACTCCTGTCTACTCAAGAAAAGTGAAAATGTATGCACACACAAACACTTATATCCAAATGTTCACAGCAACGTTATTTATAAATGCCAAAACCTGGAAACAACTCAAATGTCCATATACTGGTAAACGGATTAAAAAAAAAAAAAAATGTGGTACCCATACAATGGAATACTACTCAGCAATAAAACGAAACAAACTACTCATACATGCACCTACATGGGTAGATCTCAAGAGCATTATGTTAAGTAGATCTCAATGGCATTATGTTAAGTAAAAGACTATATACTGTATGATTCCATTTACAAAAATTTCTAGAAAGGCAAAACTATCCAGAAAGCATATTAGTGATTATCTGGGGGCTAAAGGAAGGGGGATGATGGATGTTCTAAGGATTATGGTGATTGCTGCATAACTATATCATTTTAGCAAAACTGATTGAAGTATATACTTATAATTGGTGAATTCTATGGTATGTAAATAATACCACAATGATGTTTCTTAAAGAATCAAACACACCCTAATAACCAAGATATTCAGAGCAAGACGTGTATGTATAATATCATTCCATTTATGTTAAACATACTACATATATTCATATACATGCTAGTTAAGGCTACAAAATTTCTAGAAGTGTGTGTATACAAACAATATGTTTGCCTCTAGGAAAAGGACTGAAATCCTGGGAAAGGAGAGATAATTACTTTACATTGTATACCTTCTGACACTATTTGTTTGAAAAAATTAAACCACATAATCACCTTATAAATAAAAAAAATCCTAGTAGATAATTTAAAACAACCATAATCCAGACACAAAGACCCAGGTGTATGAATTTGCTCTTGAAGATTTACGCTTATCTGAGGGAGGCCATAAGCACTTATGAGTAGCCTATAATAAGATAATCAAGGTGAATTTCATCACAAAAATATGGTGTTAGTTCCTATTAATTTCAGAGAGCTGACTACAAATTGTGGGAATCCGGGAAAACATAAGAGGATTTGACTAGAAATACTTTAAGCATTACAGGGTATTACATTCTGCAATTCTACACTAGCCACAAAATACAAACAAATTCCTTGTCCCCAAACACAAACAAAATGCAAACAAAACTTTGAATACTCGATTTCTATATCTGTCTGCAAAAATACTGAATCACTATGCTGTACACCTGAAACTAACACAATATTGTAAATCAACTATACCTCAATAAAAACAAACAAACAAACAAACAAACAAACAAAAAAAAACTTTGAATACTTGGGGATTAAATGGGGGTGGGAGAGAGTAGAGGCAAAAGGAGCAAGAACGGGGTAGTCTAGCTGATAGCAGGCAAACAGAAATGTTTTCAGAAAAGGTACAAATGGCAATAATATAAATACATATTTTATATATATATATATATATGAAAAAAGGATTTCAGAATATTTTTTTCTGCTACATCATGCCTTTAAAAAAGGTATTATATATAAAAAGTGCCCAAACTTGTTTCTATGAATCACACAGTGGATACTGCAAAGTGATTTTCAGTTATACCATTTAATATCAAGAACCTGTTCCAAAGATTTGATTTTCAATTGCACATTAAGAAGATATGGCTATTTAATTAAGGATATTTGTTTTAATCTTAAGCAACCGGTGAAATTAAAATACACTGTCAATATTTAATTATCAAGATTCAAGCGCTATTTTGTAATAATGCTTTAAGGTCACATTTAAGACTTCTGCTATCATATTAATTTCTTTTTTTTAAGAAAGGAACATAGTACTTTGTATAGAGTTGCTCATAAATGCTTAGTATTTGGTGTCCATTTTCACACAAAAATCAATAATGTAAATACTTCCTTGAAGGGAAAACACCTGCAGAGAGGGCCAAATACATCATAAAAGGTGCTTCTTTCAGCTTTGACTGCTTTCACTTGCATTTCAAACTGACAGGGCTTTCACCCTGTTTTTAGTTCTTTGAATAGACAGTCCCATATGTTTGCCACACGTGTGCTCTTCACGCACAAGTTCCTCACAGTACTGACCCATCCCTGCTGTAGCTTTGGTGCTAATCTACACTCAATAGACATTTAATGAGCACCTATGTGGCCCATTATACTAAGAACATTCCATCAGGTTAGGTAGTATTATCATCCCAATATAACAGATGAGACATCTGAAGCTCACGGACTAAATGTCTTAGGTCCCCAAATCGGTAAGTAGAAAACCAGGACTTAGCCTGAGCCCTTTCATTTATACCCTGTTTTCAAGTATCCTCTCTATCTGTGACCCTTCCCTCCTTTCTCTCCCTAGTTTTCACTGATAACCAAGAGCAGAGTAGCAAAGCAATGAAGGAGGTAGCCTCTGCTTAGCCCCATTCCCTTCCCCACAGAGCAGGTGGAAGGGAAGAAACACCTCTGGGGCTCAGAGCTCCTACCACAGTCCTCACCGCTCCCAGTTCCATACTTCACCTGGAACACCCAGCCCAGAACTTCAGCCCCAAGCCTGTTCCATAGCTTTCTTCCCAGGGCACAGAAGGCACTATGGGTAACTATTCATGGAGGATCCCTGTCGTGATAGAAGAAGTGTCCTGAGCAACGCTATTGACAACTCTGAACTGATTTTTCTATGGGGACACAGCTCCCATTGGTCCTTGTGGGGATTATCAAGACTGTACTTGAGCTTGGAAGGAGTTGAACCGGCTTCCACGTGCTAGCCTGCAATCCTATGCACAATTCAGAGTATGACTTCCTTGGGAAAAATCAGGTTTCTTAACTAAGTCAATGGAAACCAGTTTGAACCCTCCACAACTGAAACATTAATGAACTTTTGGAATACAACCCACTCATACTCGGGAATTCAACCTTTACCCTCTCAGTTCACAGCTCTCTCTCTCTCTCTCTCTCTCTCTCTATATATATATATATATTTTTTTTTTTTTTCTCTCTTTGGCCGTGCCGCATGGCTTGCGGGATCTTAGTTCCCCAAACAGGGATTGAAACCACACCCTCAGCAGTGAAAGCTCGGAGTCCTAACCACTGGACCTCCAGGGAATTCCCCACAGCAATATATATTTGTAAGACTGAAAACACTATTTTTATTGTGCTTAATATAGTATAGGAAAAGATACATTCTCAAAATTAAAAAGCACATCTTCCTGGACTCATGTTTTTCTTTCTTACTTACTCTTTTACCTTCATTTTTTAAAGTATGATTTCACTTGTGGTTGCCAAGGGGGAGGGGAGGTGGCGAAGGGTTGGATTGGGAGTTTGGGATTAGCAGACACAAACTACTATATATAGAATGGATAAACAACAAGGTCCCACTGTATAGCACAGGGAACTATATTCAATATCCTGTGATAAACCATAATGGAAAAGAATGTGAAAAAGAATATATATACACACACACACACATATCTGAATCACTTTGCTGTACAGCAGAAATCAATGCAACATTTGTAAATCAACTATACTCAATAAAGTTAAAAAAATAAAAATAAAAAATTTAAAAGTGCCATTTCATTCAACTCCAGAGAAACTTCCATTTTTTCGATATTATTGTAAAGGTTCTACTGTTTCACCTGCATTCTGATTGCTGAGCCAGTGTTTATCTTACCTCCTCGATGGATAATCAAAGAAGTCTCGCTTCCAATGGGACAGTCCTTAAGTATATCCACTACTTCCGTATGGCTCAGGTTCTGTACATTCTGCTGGTTGATCTCAACAATGAGGTCGCCTTCACACAGGCCAGGGCATCCCTGAATGTCAAGTATTTGTTTCACCCGCTGTCCTGTAGGACTGTCTGCAATGGTGAAGCCAAAGCCCTGGGCACCTTTCACAATGGTTAAGGTCATAAGTTCAGCTTGGGTGGCCCCAGATGAAGCCATAGATACATTGTCGTCATGGACAGGTGGTGGATACGTGCTATCTAGCTGACCATCAGCTGGCATTGAGTGCAAAGTATGAGGCGGCCGATCTGTTATATCTGGAACCGACTGTGAGGTCCGAGAAATGTATTCCAAATATGTTTCATAGTTATGTCTTCCATTGACCATCACTGGAGGTGGCCTCTCCATTATTGCAAGGGGTGGCACCATGCTGTTAGCAGGATCTTCAGGATCAAAGGGCAAAGGGTAGCCACGACACAACACTAAGTTGACACTCTGACCAATAGGAACAGACTGGAAAAGTTTGACTACATCTGCATGAGTGTGTCCAAGGACACAAACTTCATTAATATAGACAATGACATCACCTGCAAGGGAAAAAAAGAAAGAGATTGACAACATGAGGTAAGTTCAATTAACGTTGACATAGAGAAATGGAATTATTTATGAGACTAGTGAAAGACGTGCTCTGTTTCTCAGTAAGCAGTGAGAAGATCAATTAGAATAGTACTTAAATTCCCTGTAGGTGACTCAAGGTTACAACAGGTCTGCCAACAAATATAGTGATTACATGCTGAAAAAAAATGCTATTTGGTTACTCCTGAAGTTCAGAAAAAACTTCATATTCAGAAAGAAAAGTTTAGAAGAATTTGTACCTTGAAGAAGCACACATTCTATGCTTCTTTTTCATCTTCAGGGCAATTCAGTTAATAGAATTTTCAAATTATTGAGAAGTGGTGGTCATAAGTTTTGGATGAAGAACAAAGGCAAGTATATGGGTTTTTTGCTCTCACTTGTCTGAGTCAACTGTCTTTTTTTTTCCTTTTTATGGAAGAGAAAAATATTTTGCCCATTTTATTTTCTCTCTCTATAGCAAAGTGTAATTGGAAAGGTTCCATGTATACACAAGTAAAGATCAAGAGGACAGATTTGGGGATCAGGGATCTGGGTCCATATCCTGGCTCTACTACTTAGCAGATCTGTGTGACTGGGCAAGTGACTTACCTGCTTTGAGCCACAGTTCCTCATTTGTAAAGCTGCTGTGAGGGTGAAATGAGATGATGCAGGAAAAGGGCTTGGCACAATGCCTGACATATGGTGAGTGCTCAATAAACGTGGACCATTATCAATATTATTGTTGCTAAAATAGGAGGAAGGGGATGTGAGACCCTGGCTTTCAAACAGGAAGCTGCCAAAGACTCCTCCTCTGATCTTAGATAAAGTGATATTTCTGCAGATCTTTTCAAAAAAGGCATTTGTCCTTTCTCCACAATGAATTTAATCACAGAGTTACAGAAGTCCACTGATCAGAAGTTAACTTTATGTTATTAAAAATGTCCTGAAGGCAAATTATTCATTATAAAATATATCCAGAAAAACAATATTTCCTTCTTAAAATTCAGGGAAAACATGTTTGTTTGAGATATTGTTTAAAAAATTCAATTATGTATGAATAACAGTTTTATTTTTGGAGCACTGCTCTATCATGGATTGATATTTTTATCCTCAAAAACCGTAATATTTGAGAATTGAACTTGCAAATTGAGATTGTGCCTGACTATGCTGAAGAGTATATGAGATTAAAAGACATGTTTTCACAGATTGTCAAATGAGTAATTCAACAGATATCAGTCTATCAGGATAATTCTGAAATGGTTAGTGTAAATGGCTAGGGATTTCATTCTGAGACATCATTGCCCATCAAAATTGCAAATATCAAAAATGAAAAACAGAGCTGAATTTTCAGAGTTAAACAGTTTTTTGGCTTCTCTTAGTTTTCTGATACAAAATGATTTCTCCACTAAATATACTTTAAAAATAAATAATTCTATGAATAGAACATTGCTGAGTAAAATGACCTTAACTACATACACTCAGCTAACACTCTTCCCAAATGCTAGAGAACTGCTTGAAAGTGCTAAAGATATAGACAGAAAAGCAAAAACAAACAAACAAAACAAAACAAAATAACATTTTCGGTGATCCAGGTTAGGTCTCATTCTGGAAAATGTCACAGACTACGTGATTGGTCAGATGGAACTTCACTCTTCAATTATGTCTATTAGAGAGGGTGCTGGTGTAATGGCTGGGACACTGGGCCATGACTCAGGAGTGAATTGGGATGGGCATCCACTCTCTGCTACTGTGACTTCTCAACAGACTGTGGCAGTTGGGAATGCTTTGGCATCATTTTTAACTGGTTAAGGTCATGCCAGAGTCCCAGAGAAGTATCTGATCCAGACAAACTTTTTTTCTTCTCCTCCTTGCCCCTTCTATTTTTAAAGTTACTATATATATTTATAAACTGAAAGGTTGAAAGACTATAAATACTTGTGTACTACCACCCAGCTTAATGATTAGAACATTGCTTATATCAGTTGAAGCCCCCTGGGTAGCACCCTCTCCCACTTGCCCTCCTTTACTGCCCTTTCCAAAGGTAACCATTGCCCCCGCATTTGAGGTTTGTTAGTCACACATACTTTACATTTTTATGACATATCTAGGTACACATAAACAAAAATCCTGCATAGTTTAACCACTAAATAATATCCCTCAAAATATGTTTTTGCATATTTTAAACCTTTTGTAAATGGTATACATATTAATCTTCTGTAATATCTCTCAAAATGTATTTATGATACTTATCTCTTTTGATACATTTACCTCTAGTTCATTAATTTTCATTGCAATATAATATCTATTGGATGACTACATCATTATTTATTAATATTTATCCATTCTTTTGTTAATGGACACTGGGGTGCTTGTGAATTTTGGGCTATTAAAGATAACTCTGCTATGAACCTCTTTCTATGGCCCTCATGCACATATGGGAGAGTTTTTGTGAGGTATCTACCTTGGGGTAGAATTGCTGGACACAGGCCACTTGTGTCTTCAACTTTGATAGAAACGGGAAATGGCTGACAAAATAGGTCAAATCGGTTTACACTCCCCTCGGTATGGTATCAGAATTTTCATTGCTCCCCATCTGACACAACGCTTGCCATTCTCAGACTTTTAATTTTCAGTAATCTAATGGGTGTGATCATGGTTTTAATTTGCATTTCCCACATTGCTAGTGAAGGTAAGCATCTTTTCATATGTTTATTGGCCATTTGGGTTTTCTCTTTAGTACCTCTCCTTTCTCCGTTTTTCCTATTAGGTTAGTCTTCTGTTTTTAAACACACTGACTATTTTTCTGCCCACCTCCATTCTTGATCCAACATCCTCTGTAGGTTTGGGAGGCTGCAAGGTATAGTAGACATTACATGGAATAGGGAACCAAACGTCTTTGGACTGATTCCCAGCTCCATCACTTACTAGCTGTGTGACTTTCAAAACTAACTTAAATCCTCTGTGACTCAGATTCTTCAGAAGTAATGAGGAACAATAATAATAGCAACTTAGTATGCTACAGGAAATAGCAAATGAGATCATACAGGTGAAAATGTCTGTAAGCTGTAAATTGTTATGCAAAGGATAATTGCTATTTCAGTAATTATTATCTGTCCTTGGTTATATCCGTCTATAAAATCAGGACAGTCCCACCAAGATATTCCCACCACAATCATAATTAAGGATGAATATGAGTTCCTGAGTGGGCAAGTAAAAGGCAGGAAAGTAACAAATGCCATTTTCCTCTACAGCTCTCCCTAACTTTAATCACAGTTAACAAACTCCCCAGCCCCCAAGCATGCTTTATTCTTCCTTCTGCTATGCCAGAAATTCATAGGAAAAAAGAACTAAGGGTAATGTTCAAAGCTCTCACGGTTCCCTGCCAGGTCTAAAGAGTAGTTATTTGAATTATACTGATTAATGTTATCTATTTTAGTGAGTTTTAATGTGATCTTGCTATTTAGAAACAGAATGAGAACTATTTGTGGTTCTTAGTAAGACTGCCTTCTAAAATTTATGGATATTTTCCAATCAGAGCAATTTTTCAAGTTATCAAGCAAGCAAGTGATAAAGGACCCTGCAATAATACCTTTGTGGAGCTACTCAGAAGGTTTCTGAATGTAAAAGATGAGGGGCCAGTTATCACAGGACAGAACTATCTAACAACTTGACACTACTTAACTGCTCACTTTAAAAGTAAATGGATGCCTAGGGCTTCCCTGGTGGTATAGTGGTTAAGAATCCACCTACCAATTCAGGGGACACGGGTTCGATCCCTGGCCCAGGAAGATCCCACATGCTGCGGAGCAACTAAGCCCGTGTGCCACAACTACTGAGCCTGTGCTCTAGAGCCCACGCTCTGCAACAAGAGAAGCCACGACAATGAGAAGCCTGTGCACCGCAACGAAGAGTAGCCCCTGCTCGCTGCAACTAGAGAAAGCCCGTGCACAGCAACGAAGACCCAACGCAGCCAAAAATTTTTTTAAAAAACAAATAAATAAATTTATTTAAAAAAAAAAAAGGAAATGGATGCCTAGACACTGTGTTATGCCAAAACTATTGTAGATGGAGACGTAAGCAAACATTTGCTTATTCAGAGGGAGAACACATTGGGTAGGATATTTATAGACCATGCCATGCTGTATGAATGTCATTTACATGTTGTGAAGTAAAAATATGAGCCACCTGGTATGTGCCTTCTGATGGCGCCATGCCAAGTCCTGAGACAGACGGGGCTTACGAGCACAGAAACGGATGTCATGAGGAAAACCGGCTCTAGGTCTAACCCTGTTGGCCTACTTAAATGGGAGAATTGAAAAAGAGTCACTTGATCTCTCCATCTCTCAATTTATTCTTTTATAAAATGAGAATTAAAATATCTCCTCCATTTCCTCTTTCACAGGGCTACTGTGAGAGTGAGACCATGCTTATGAAAACACTTTTAATTTTACCAAAGAAAGTTTCTCCATAAAAATAAGATGCTGCATTTCTTTTGAGAGCCTAGCACACGTTTTCATTGCCATATTGCCTGCAAGGTTACATTGTTTCCTATATGGCCATTCACTTTAGGACATATTGAGGCCAGATGGTTTTAGGGCTATTGCCTTCAGGTCTATTGGTCAAATTTGGTGTGACTAATGAGCTTGGTGTCCCCAACAGGGCTGATCTCATAATGACCTGATTCCCAATTATGGGATTTCAAAGTGCAAGTGAAGGAGAGTGAGGCTGATGAAGCAGGAAGTGTAAACTGCTGGCCTGTATGAGAAAATGTTCTAAGGTAATTGGTTTCTTTCTTAGTCGTGGAAATCAAAATACAATATTGGATACCTCTTGGGTACTTCATCATTTTGGATAAAATAGAGCACTCTTTAGTAAAGCACTGATTGCTTAAAATGGAGTTATTTTTATACCTCTTTCCTCTGCTCCCACCTTCTTCGAGTCACTGTGGCTACAGAATCTTCCTTTTCAGCTGCTCTCACTTACCACCTGCTGTCTACCTTCCTTAAGCACCACCTTGGACCAGACTAGAATAATTCACTTCACACTCCATTCTCATCCTACTGTCTCCTCTATTAACTTCAAACTACTCAATCTTCAGACCTACTGCTTAACACTCTCTACCACTAGCCTTTCCAACTCATTTTTGTATTCACCCCCCCCCCCAATAAGTTACCTTTCTTGGGAAGCTGGTATCTTTACTGTTCATAATTCATAACTTGATAACTTGCCTTTTTATTTGAATCCTGCTGTTCCTCTACCCTCAAGTGCACTTCTTTTCTATGTATAAATTCATTCCAGATAATTCATTTCTTTCCTGACCTCTTCAAAGATATCTTCCATTATTCCTACACAGATTGCTCCTGTCTCATGTTTGTGACTACAAACTCACCTCAAACTTTATTGCTTTGTGAGAGTTTTCTACCTGTTTCAAGTTTTTTCCGTAAAATATACAGAGTATCGTTACAATGCTGAGAACTTTTTAGGTATTTAGGATAAATTCTCATTAAATAAAGGATAGAAAGACTTAGGAAAAGAAAAACTGGATTGGATTTCACAGCTAAATTCACTGCTGTAAGTGTTTCTAACTTGTTTTTGCCAAGTCATATAGATTTTTGTTAAAAGAAAAAAAAAAAAATCTCACTGACTACTCCCATCCCACCAATTACATGTATTTTACATTGAGAACTTACTATTTTTTGAGTTTCCTCTCCAGCTAATACAATTTGACTGCCCTTTCTTCTTTCTGAAGCTTGTGTTAGTTTGTGTTTTTTATAATAACAATATACGATTTTCTTATAACAGGCAATTTTATTATAATATTGAATATGCATTTTCCCTCTATTCTATAACCCCCAAAAACATAATAAATTTTGACATGTATTTTTGGGCATGTGCCACTCACCACTTCAATTAAATTGAAAATAACAGTTCTTGATAAAATGTGTTCCCCAAAGTGAAGCACTGTGGTATGTCAGATAGACAAATAAAATTAAAGCTGGGTCTCCTTGGGTTGTTCTTTGAGAAAGTCATTCACCAGTTTCATCATCTACAAAATGGGCTAACAATAGCTGTTCTATCTACCTTATAGGAAAGAGAATGATTTTCATCATTCTGTGAAAATGTTCAGCTATTATGATATTACATATATAAATATACATATTAAAAATTTTTAACAAACGACTGATAAAGATTGGAAAGTAAGAATATCCTAAGAAGGAGAAAGTATAAGTAGTTCAGTTTTTTAAAAAAGAAACTGCTGAATTTTATTAAATTATTTGGTAGTTTGCTTGCAGAAATTTGAGAGGCCAGATAATGTTCATCCTTGTAGCTGAATACACTGTTTCCCAACAAGGAAGACTAGTGCCTCATGAAAGTATCCTTAAATTCCTCATTCCCTTCTGGAATAGAAGTACAGTGTGGTTAGGGTGGAGGGATCAGAAGGACAGAGCACGGGTGACTGTGTGGCAGGGGCTGTCCGGGCGCGTGGATGGAACGTAGAACATCCACACGTGAGGGTCTTGGCATATTCGCAACGATGTCACAAAGTGAGAAAGGTCTGATGATAAGTATCCCCCAGATAAATGGGCTGTTGCCTTGCTTTCTCAGTTCTCCTGATGAACTTGTTACAGGGTTCAATGCTTCTTATTGCCCCCAAGTTTTTCTTTATGACTAAATCTAATTTATTTTGCTAAAAATCACTATTTCCTCAATTTCCATTCTCATAAAAGTGGAAGCATCCGTCTTTTGGAATAATTTAAAGCGGTTTCTAAAATTCCCAAATGGTCTCTTCAGAGTGCAAGTTATAAAAACAGCCATTAATTGGAGAAGATTCCATCTTGGAGGTTCTGGAACTTAGCATCATTCTATTGACTTTAAACATCTGTCTTGCAAAGAGCATTATTGCAGACACCAACAAATTTTGCAGAAATGCAAAAACAAATACTTAGGTTATGGAAGGTATAGGAGGCAGGACAAAAGCCTTCATCAGGAGAATTTTAGTTTGTTAATTCTTATGTGCTGCATTATAAATGACATTGTGAATGAAAATGAGGTGAATTGATCTGTAGCACTAAAATAAGATGTTTTAATCCTCTTTCTTTCTTTCTTTTTTTTTTACATTATATAACCAAGTGTGGCATAATGGAGAGAGCACTGATTTAGGAGTCAGAAGGTTTATGTTTATGGCAGAAGGTTTATGCCACGTATGACAATAATTAGTGGTGTCAATCTCTGGTCTTATCCCTCATTTGTTTATTAATTTATTCAGCAAAGATTTACTACCATGAGTCAGGCACCATGGCATAAAGAGAGAAGATTGAACCAGATGACTTCTAAGACATTTTCTTCACTCTGAAATTCTAACACTAAGGTCCTTGGATTCTACCTCTTAGCTATGTCTGCAATTGTTCCACCACCCTAGGTTGGGAACTTACCCATTGTATGAACTCCTGCAACAGTTCCTTAGCTGGTCTTCCTGATGTCATATCAGGAAAGACTAGGGAAGGAGGAGAGGGAAGCCTAGCACATGGAATGACTCAGTGAGTCTGTGGGATTATGGGGTTACCTAATCTCACTCCATATTGACTAGGATTACATGAAGTTGCTAATAAGCCCCCTCTTCTGATCAGGATTGTCTCAGGAACCAGGAGAGTGTGACTATTCTGCAGTTCACAGGCATTAGTTTCAGGGACTTTAAAGCACTGGGCACTGCCTTCCACCTGCCTCTCTGTCAACTCATTTTTCATACCCTACTCTTGATGTCCTTTCTACTTAATATCTTTCAATGCCTGCTCATAGAAAGAGAATAGAGTCCAGGTTCTCTAGCTCAGCATATAAGGCTCTCAGTCTACATTTTCACCACCTCTTGTCTCTTTCCAACCTACTCTGTGCTTTAGTTGGGCCATAGCCCAGAGCTATGTCCTACACATGCTACGTCCTTCCATCCTCTCACTCTTCCCAGGCTTTGTCTCCACTAACAAACTCCTAGTTACCCTGTGAGACCAACTTCACCTTTTGGATCATCTTTCTGACCACCATTTATTGTTGAGACTTAATGACCTCTTCCTGTGTGTTACTCTTCCTGACATCTTAATTCTTCTACCCTTCTAACCACATTAACCACACCTAGAGTTTCTCTGACCATAGTGACTACCATTTTAATATATTTAATATTTATCTGGCATTTAACAAATTCTATTTTACCTGATCCTTCAAAAATCCATTTGAGGTTATTACCATTGTTACCTTTTTTCAATCATGTGGAAACTGAGCCTAGGAGAACTGAACCTTGGTAATTAGGTAAGATTTAGGAATTGAACCCAAGCTTTAACACAAATGTTAAGAATTTCAAACAGACCAGGACATATTTTGACCTGGGGACACTTTTGTGTCCCTCCAATCGTACCAATTGGCATGCTGGGTAAAATATCCTTAATTCCCGAATATGAAAATTGAGAGATAAACTGCAATATTCTTTTGATTACTCAAGTTAATAGAGGGAAGCAGTGAAGCAAATAATTGCAAACTGGGGAATCCGCTGTAATCTGCCAGGACACTTTCTGCAGTGCTCCAAAATAAGCTGTTTGGAAGAAGGCTTTACGGATGCTGAGGCAGAGAGGTGACAGGGCACTGTAACCCACAGAACTCTGTAACCATCATAAGCTGTAGTATAAATTATTTCAATAGCTATGTGATTTGGGGCAAGAAATTTAACTTTTCTTGGTCTAGTTTCTTTTCATGCATGGAAAACTCAGAAAAGGTAGTTTCTAAGGTGCAGCTTTAAAAGTTCCTATGTCTGACGAGAATGTGGAAAGCCCTTCAATGGCACTCATATAAGGCACTGGGAAATTTCACTGGTGCCATTAAACAGATAAGGGACAGGCCTTTGGGGGCTTACCCCAAGGTTCCTTGATTTCTGACAAATAGCCAGTGATTCTAACACTCTTATCTATAGGCAAAATGATACCAAGATATTGGCATGGCCCCTTATTTCTCAAAAGAATGCAAGCCTTCTTAATCATATTTTATAATTTCATCTGTGTGACCTGGTGCAGATGCCTAATTAAAAGCTTGGTTAAAAAAAAATTATGTTTAATCAGCATGCATCCGAAAATTACTCTCTGGCAGATGTGAATTAGGCTGACGATATATTTACATTTCTTTTGTGTTTGGCACTGAGTGGTAAGATATATTTAAATACTTGCATTTTACTTTGTTGGAAAGGAGGAAGAAAGAAATACATTCTAAGAGAATCTAAAGGCACTGATTATTTGCTGATCTGGCAGAGATGAAACAACACTTCAGATTAAAACTGTAAGTAAAGCCACAAAAAGAAAGTACAAAAGACAGTTTTTGTTTCTTTTTTTCTTTTTTTTTGCAAAACTCCGAAGAGCAGAGGCTTTCTAAATAGCTTCCTCACTTTAGGAATTCAATAGCATAAAATGGTCAGTGAATCTATTTTCCTAAAAGAATGCAACGACTTTTAAACAAAGACAAGAAAAAGAGACAGATATGTTATCAGAGGGACCCTATAAAATGAAAATAGGTTCCTGCATCTAAAGATACCTTTGGTCCACCAGAGACGTCCTGGTCCCACGTAATATCAAATTACGTGGCAAAAGCTCTACCAGAGATCTCCATCTCAATGTTAAGACCCAGCTCCACTCAACGACCAGCAAGCTACAGTGCTGGACACGCTATGCCAAACAACTAGCAAGAAAGGCACACAATTCCACCCATTAGCAGAGAGGCTGCCTAAAATCAGAAGAACGTCACAGACACCCCAAAACACACCACTGGACGTGGTCCTGCCCACCAGAAAGACAAGATCCAGACTCATCCACTGGAACACAGGCACTACTCCCCTCCACCAGGAGGCCTACACAACCCACTGAACCAACCTTACCCACTAGGGCAGACACCAAAAACAACGGGAACTACAAACCTGCAGCCTGAGAAAAGGAGACCCCAAACACAGTAAGTTAAGCAAAATGAGAAGACAGAGAAACACAAAACAGATGAAGCAGCAAGGTAAAAAGCCACCAGATGAAACAAATGAAGAGGAAATAGTCAGTCTACCTGAAAAACAGTTCAGAGTAATGATGGTAAAGATGATCCAAAATCTTGGAAATAGAATGGAGAAAATACAAGAAACATTTAACAAGGACTTAGAAGAACTAAAGAGCAAACAAACAATGATGAACAACACAATAAATGAAATTAAAACTTCTCTAGAAGGAATCAATAGCAGAATAACTGAGGCAGAAGAACGGATAAGTGACCTGGAAGATAAAATAGTGGAAATAACTACCTCAGAGCAGAATAAAGAAAAAGAATGAAAAGAATTGAGGACAGTCTCACAGACCTTTGGGACAACATTAAATGCACCAACATTCAAATTATAGGAGTCCCAGAAGAAGAAGAGAAAAAAAAAAGGGACTGAGAAAATATTTGAGGAGATTATAGTTGAAAAATTCCCTAATATGGGAAAGGAAATAGGCAATCAAGGACAGGAAGCACAAAGAGTCCCAAACAGGATAAATCCAAGGAGAAACACGCCAAGACACATATTAATCAAACTATCAAAAATTAAATTCAAAGAAAAAATATTAAAAGCAGCAAGGGAAAAACAACAAATAACACACAAGGGAATCCCCATAAGGTTAACAGCTGATCTTTCAGCAGAAACTCTGCAAGCCAGAAGGGAGTTGCAGGACATATTTAAAGTGATGAAGGGGAAAAAACTACAGCCAAGATTACTCTACCCAGCAAGGATCTCATTCAGATTCGTCAGAGAAATTAAAACCTTTACAGACAAGCAAAAGCTAAGAGAATTCAGCACCACCAAACCAGCTTCACAACAAATGCTAAAGGAACTTCTCTAGGCAGGAAACACAAGAGAAGGAAAAGACCTACAATAACAAACCCAAAACAATTAAGAAAATGGTAATAGGAACCGACATGTTGATAATTACCTTAAATGTAAATGGATTAAACGCTCCAACTAAAAGACATAGACTGGCTGAATGGATACAAAAACAAGACCCGTATATATGCTGGCTACAAGAGACCCTCTTCAGACCTAGGGACACATACAGACTGAAAGTGAGAGGATGGAAAAAGATATTCCATGCCAATGGAAATCAAAAGAAAGCTGGAGTAGCAATTCTCATATCAGACAAAATAGACTTTAAAATAAAGATTATTAAAAGAGACAAAGAAGGACACTACATAATGATCAAAGGATCAATCCAAGAAGAAGATAAAACAATTGTAAATATTTATGCACCCAACATAGGAACACCTCAACACATAAGGCAAATGCTAACATCCATAAAAGGGGAAATCGACAGTAACACAATCATAGTAGGGGACTTTAACACGCCACTTTCACCAGTGGACAGGTCATCCAAAATAAAAATAAATAAGGAAAAACAAGCTTTAAATGATACATTAAACAAGAGGGACTTAACTGATATTTATAGGACATTCCATCCAAACACAACAGAATACACATTCTTCTCAACTGCTCATGGAACATTCTCCAGGATAGATTATGTCTTGGGTCACAAATCAAGCCTTGGTAAATTTAAGAAAATTGAAATCGTATTAAGTATCTTTTCTGAGCACAAAGCCATGAGACTAGATATCAATTACAAGAAAAAATCTCTAAAAAATATAAACTCATGGAGTCTAAACAATATGCTAATAAATAACCAAGCGATCACTGAAGAAAACAAGGAGGAAATCAAAAATTTCCTAGAAACAAATGACAATGGAAACACGACGACCCAAAACCTATGGGATGCAGCAAAAGCAGTTCTAAGAGCGAAGTTTATAGCAATACAATCCTACCTCAAGAAACAAGAAACACCTCAAATAAACAACCTAAACCAATTAGAGAAAGAAGAACAAAAAACCCCCAAAGTTAGCAGAAGGAAAGAAATCATAAAGATCAGAGCAGAAATAAATGAAAAACAAATCAAGGAAACGATAGCAAAGATCAATAAAACTAAAAGCTGGTTCTTTGAGAAGATAAACAAAATTGATAAACCATTAGCCAGACTCATCAAGAAAAAAAGGGAGAAGACTCAAGTCAATAGAATTAGAAATGAAAAAGGAGAAGTAACAACTGATACTGCAGAAATACAAACAATCATGAGAGATTACTACAAGCAACTATATGCCAACAAAATGGACAATATGGAAGAAATGGACAAATTCTTAGAAAAGTACAACCTTCCGAGACTGAACTAGGAAGAAATAGAAAATATAAACAGACTAATCACAAGCACTGAAATTGAAACTGTGATTAAAAATCTTCCAAAAAAGAAAAGCCCAGGCCCAGATGGCTTCACAGGCGAATTCTATCAAACACTTAGAGAAGAGCTAACACCTATCATTCTCAAACTCTTCCAAAATATAACAGAGGGAGGAACACTCACAAACTCTTTCTATGAGGCCACCATCACCCTGATACCAAAACCAGACAAAGATGTCACAAAATAAGAAAACTACAGACCAATATCACTGATGAACATAGATGCAAAATCCTCAACAAAATACTAGCAAACAGAATCCAACAGCACATTTAAAGGATCATACACCATGATCAAGTGGGGTTTATCCCAGGAATGCAAGGATTCTTCAATATACGCAAATCAATCAATGTGATAAACCATATTCACAAATTGAAGGAGAAAAACCATATGATCATCTTAATAGATGCAGAAAAAGCTTTCGACAAAATTCAACACGCATTTATGATAAAAACTCTCCAGAAATTAGGCATAGAGGGAACTTACCTCAGCGTAATAAAGGCCATATATAACAAACCCACAGGCAACATCATTTTCAATAGTGAAAAACTGAAACCATTTCCACTAGATCAGGAAGAAGACAAGGTTGCCCACTCTCACTACTATTATTCAACATAGTTTTGGAAATTTTAGCCACAGCAATCAGAGAAGAAAAAGAAATAAAAGGAATCCTAATCGGAAAAGAAGAAGTAAAGCTTTCACTGTTTGCAGATGACATGATATTATACATAGAGAATCCTAAAGATGCTACCAAAAAACTGCTAGAGCTAACCAATGAATTTGGTAAAGTAGCAGGATACAAAATTAATGCACAGAAATCTCTTGCATGCCTATACACTAATGATGAAAAATCTGAAAGAGAAATTAAGGAAACACTCCCATTTACCATTGCAACAAAAAGAATAAAATAACTAGGAATAAACCTACCAAAGGAGACCAAAGACCTGTATGCAGAAAACTATAAGACACTGATAAAAGAAATTAAAGATGATACAAACAGATGGAGAGATATACCATGTTCTTGGATTGGAAGAATCAACATTGTGAAAATGACTATACTACCCAAACCAATCCACAGATTCAATGCAATCCCTATCAAACTACCAATGGCATTTTCACAGAACTGGAAGAAAAAAACTCACAATTTGTATGGAATCACAAAAGACCCTAAATAGCCAAAGCAATCTTGAGAAAGAAAAATGGAGCTGGAGGAATCAGGCTCACAGACTCCAGAATATACTACAAAGCTACAGTAATCAAGGCAGTATGGTACTGGCACAAAAACAGAAATATAGATCAATGGAACAGGATAGAAAGCCCAGAGTTAAACCTCACACATATTATTACCTTATATTTGATAATGGAGGCAAGAATATACAATGGAGAAAAGACAGTCTCTTCAATAAGTGGTGCTGGAAAAACTGGACAGCTACATGTAAAAGAATGAAATTAGAACACTCCCTATCACCACAGACAAAAATAAACTCAAAATGGATTACCGATCTAAATGTAAGGCCAGGCACTATAAAACTCTTAGAGGAACACATAGGCAGAACCCTCCACGACATAAATCACAGCAAGATCCTTTTTGACCCACCTCCTAGAGAAATGGAAATAAAAACAAAAATAAAGAAATGGGACCTAATGCAACTTAAAAGCTCTTGCACAGCGAAAGAAACCATAAATAAACAAGACAAAAAGACAACGCTCAGAATGGGAGAAAATATTTGCAAATGAAGCAAATGACATAGGATTTACCTCCAAAATTTACAAGCAGCTCATGCAACTCAATATCAAAAAAACAAACAACACAATCCAAAAATGGGCAGAAGACCTAAATCAACATTTCTCCAAAGAAGATATACAGATTGCCAACAAACACATGAAAGGATGCTCAGCATCACTAATCATTAGAGAAATGCAAATGAAAACTGCAATGAAGTATCACCTCACACAGGTCAGAATGGCCATCATCCAAAAATCTACAAACAATAAATGCTGCAGAGGGTGTGGAGAAGAGGGAACCCTCTTGCACTGTTGGTGGGAATGTAAATTGATACAGCCACTATGGAGAACAGTATGGAGGTTCCTTAAAAAACTGAAAATAGAACTACCATATGACCCAGCAATCCCAATACTGGGCATATATCCTGAGAAAACCATAATTCAAAAAGAGTAAAAGCAATTTTACTCCAATAAAGATATTAAAAAAAATTCCTAAGTTACAGAAATATTAGAATTAGAGAGTTTATAAGAATGCCAGACATAAAAAAAATGAAACAAAAGGCAATTGCATTTTTACATACCGGTAACAGAATACAGCCTAAAATAGCTACCATTTACAAATTAAGTAATTAATTAATTAAATAGTGCCCTTATGTAAATCTAGCAGAGAAATGAAAATTTAAATGGAAGACATTAAAGTTTTTTTTAAATAAACGGAAAAAAAAAAAAAAAAGAGTCATGTACCACAATGTTCATTGCAGTGCTATTTACAACAGCCAGGACATGGAAGTAACCTCAGCGTCCAGAGACAGATGAATGGATAAAGAAGATGTGGCACATATATACAATGGAATATTACTCAATCATAAAAAGAAAGAAAATTCAGTTATTTGTAGTGAGGTGGATGGACATAGACAGTGTCATACAGGGTGAAGTCAGTAAGAAACAGAAAAACAAATATTGTATGCTAACACATATATATAGAATCTAAAAAAAAAAAAAAAATTTCTGAAGAACCTAGGGGCAGGATAGGAATAAAGACGCAGACGTAGAGAATGGACTTGAGGACACAGGGAGGGGAATGGGTAAGCTGGGACGAAGTGAGAGAGTGGCATGGACATATATACACTACCAAATGTAAAATAGCTAGCTAGTGTGAAGCAGCTGCATAGCACAGGGAGATCAGCTAGGTGCTCTGTGCCCACCTAGAGGGGTGGGGTAGGGAGCTTGGGAGGGAGACGCAAGAGGGAGGGGATATGGGGATACATGTGTATGTGTAGCTGATTCACCTTGTTATAAAGCAGAAATGAATACACCATTGTAAAGCAATTATACTCCAATAAAGATGTTAAAAAAAATAAAGAGATCTTATGATTCCAGTAGAAGAAAATAAAAACAAAAGAATTAAAAATATCTTAAAACCCTGGCAGGACATGAAAGTTTATGAGAGCAAGACAAGAATGTATTCTAGAGTTTTCCTGTGTGTATGGACACACATGTGGGCAGATGCATCACAGAAATTTGCTCAACCACATACAACGCCACATGAAAACCTGAGCTACAGAAGTACATGGGAAAGAGTCATCATTTTACATGGACAGTAAGTGATGTGCACATTTATTTTCAAAAAGCATTACCTGTGTTC
The DNA here is from genome assembly GCF_028021215.1 of Eschrichtius robustus. Taxonomy (NCBI): domain Eukaryota; kingdom Metazoa; phylum Chordata; class Mammalia; order Artiodactyla; family Eschrichtiidae; genus Eschrichtius; species Eschrichtius robustus. The sequence continues at coordinate 22,159,952 of NC_090831.1, forward strand.
CTGAAGAAGAATGATTCTTTTTTGCATAAATGACTCCTCGGGCCCAATGTGGCATGACCCAGTGCCATCTTCTGAAGTAACTCCAACAGTGTATGGAGTGGGCTATAAAACCTCCCCTGAAATGATGGGGAACAGCTGGCTGGGGTGGAGCTGGAAATTGGTCATGGACATGCTTTCCAAGAGTTTCTACTCTACCTGAAACTGTCAGTTGCCAGTCATTCTGACTGAGCAAGAAAAATGAATAACAAGGAGAGAGAGAAGAGAGAGATGAAAAGGACTGGAGCATCCACTTCATTTCAGACAGCAGCCTCCTGCCAACTGTGTGAAAGTTTGTGTAACTCTGTGTGTGTGTTTGCTACCTGATCTACAACCTACATGCACTTTTAAGACAGGTAGAAGCAGTGTTTTTAGTCAGAGGAAAGAAGAATTTAGTTTTTGATAATGTGAAATCGATATAGAAAAGGGGGAAAAAACCCTCTCTTTTTCAAGGCTCCAGATAACATTCTGTGAAGTTGTTTCCTTGAATTGTTTTACAATAATATATACTATTTGCTTCAATGTGAGCTGGGTGCTGGTCTTGAGTATCCAGACTAAGGATGGGGGGATGTCTATTGTTGGGGCTCATTGGCGAAGGAAGCTCTCAACCCTGGATGGCTGTCACCCTACGTGGCATTTCTGGAAAGTGTTCTGGCTAGTGCTTCTACTGCAAGCCAATCAACAATCCTTAACTGGTAGTAAAACATATCAGGTTATGTTGATCTACTCCTTCACCCCCTTTGTGTGAAAAATTACAGAGCCCCTGCTGCCTTGCTGAAATGAAGGCTGCCAGGATATTTCTTCCATATGGATTTCTGAACTGGTGCAGCATTAAGTCGCTGAGCTTCATCAAATGGCTGGCAGAAAGAACAAATGTGCTGTGCTAAAAATGTGTCTGTTCACAGATGTAGAGAATGGACTTGAGGACACGGGGAGGGGGAAGGGTAAGCTGGGACGAAGTGAGAGAGAGGCATGGACATATATACACTACCAAATGTAAAATAGATAGCTAGTGGGAAGCAGCCGCATAGCACAGGGAGATCAGCTAGGTGCTCTGTGACCACCTAGAGGGGTGGGATAGGGAGGGTGGGAGGGAGATGCAAGAGGGAAGAGATATGGGGATATGTGTATATGTACAGCTGATTCACTTTGTTGTACGGCAGAAACTAACACACTATTGTAAAGCAATTATACGCCAATAAAGATGTTAAAAAAAATGTGTCTGTGTATTGCATACACACTGGTCCAAGGTTTGATGAGAGAGCCCTTCTAACTTGTTAAGAGGGAAACGGGCTTGGCAGATGTGAATCTTCACTGACAGACTTTGATCATTCAAACTTGGCCACTTTTATTTCCAATTTCAGTTTCTGAAAGAGCAATATTTTATACAAGTATCAAGAAGTCAGTCTGCTCATTGGGCCAAATACACCAAACACTGCCAATTAAAAATCCCACAAAACACATGGCAAAGGGAAAGAAAAAATTTTGTCTTGGCTGCACTGAAATTTTGGAATCTAGAGAAAGATAGTTATTATGTCTTTGATTTATGTGCAGATAAAGGGAGATCATATGACACCTTATAATATCAGACACCGAGAACTTCCTCCACAGGGCACATACTTTGCCACTACCCTCTCCATGCTCAACACTGTACATTGATGCTTTTGGGGATGAATAATGTTACTAGTCTAGGAGTTTCAGGAAGATATGTAGCAATTTCCCTACAGACAATGGGAGATAATTCTATTCTCAGATACAACAGAAAAATGGCATAGAGAAAACAATCGTATCTCCTGCTGTTCCCAATGTTACAATTATTATACCATACTGAAGTCGACTGCAATATGTTACCAGAGAATCATCATCAAAGATTTTAAGTTGTCCTCTCCTCCACTACCACTAGAGAATATATATCTACATGAATATACATGCAAATAGATCCACGTTTATATGTTAATTTGCTTGTTTAAGTGTTACAATACATTTTGCATTCCCATCAAATATAGTTAATGACAGAGTCAGAAACAAAGAAAATTTCTAGCTTTTTGAAAGTAAATCTAGGCGCGGCTGCCCTCACGTACCGGCCGGCGCGTGCGCGTGCGGCCTGCGCAGCCCGCCCGGCTCGTGGCCTCGCGAGAGCAAGCCGTGTGGTTGACAGGGTCTTGGTGCTCCGGCCGGGTGTCAGGCCTGTGCCTCTGAGGTGGGAGAACCGAGTTCAGGACATTGGTCCACCATAGACCTCCCAGCTCCACGTAATATCAAACGGTGAAAGCTCTCCCAGAGATCTCCATCTCAACAATAAGACCCAGCTCCACTCAAAGACCAGCGAGCTACAGTGCTGGACACCGTAGGCCAAACAACTAGCAGGACAGGAACACAACCTCACCCATTAGCAGAGAGGCTGCCTAAAATAATAATAAGGTCACAGACACCTCAAAACACACCACCAGATGCAGTCTTGCCCACCAGAAAGACAAGATCCAGACTCATCCACTGGAACACAGGCACTACTCCCCTGCACCATGAACCCTACACAACCCACTGAGCCAACCTTAGCCACTGGGGGCAGACACCAAAAACAACGGGAACTACAAACCTGCAGCCTGAGAAAAGGAGACCCCAAACACAGTAAGTTAAGCAAAAATGAGAAGACAGAGAAACACACAACAGATGAAGCAGCAAGGTGAAAACCCACCAGACCAAACAAATGAAGAGGAAATAGACAGTCTACCTGAAAAAGAATTCAGAGTAATGATGGTAAAGATGATCCAAAATCTTGGAAATAGAATGGAGAAAATACAAGAAACATTTAACAAGGACCTAGAAGAATTAAAGAGCAAACAAACAATGATGAACAACACAATAAATGAAATTAAAACTTCTCTAGAAGGAATCAATAGCAGAATAACTGAGGCAGAAGAACGGATAAGTGACCTGGAAGATAAAATAGTGGAAATAACTATGTCAGAGCAGAATAAAGAAAAAAGAATGAAAAGAATTGAGGACAGTCTTAGAGCTCTCTGGGACAACATTAAATGTACCAACATTCGAATTATAGGGGTCCCAGAAGAAGAAGAGAAAAAGAAAGGGGTTGAGAAAATATTTGAAGAGATTATAGTTGAAAACTTCCCTAATATGGGAAAGGAAATAGTCAATCAAGTCCAGGAAGTGCAGAGAGTCCCATACAGGATAAATCCAATGAGAAACACGCCAAGACACATATTAATCAGATTATCAAAAATTAAATACAGGGCTTCCCTGGTGGCGCAGTGGTTGAGAATCTGCCTGCCAATGCAGGGGACGCGGGTTCGAGCCCTGGTCTGGGAAGATCCCACATGCCGCGGAGCAACTAGGCCCGTGAGCCACAATTACTGAGCCTGCGCATCTGGAGCCTGTGCTCAGCAACGAGAGGCCGTGATAGTGAGAGGCCCGCGCACCGCGATGAAGAGTGGCCCCCGCATCGTGATGAAGAGTTGCCCCCACGTGCCACAACTAGAGAAAGCCCTCGCACAGAAACGAAGACCCAACACAGCCATACATGCATACATACATACATAAATAAAAAGAATGTAAGCAGACAAGAATAGCATTAAAAAAAAAATTAAAAAAAAATTAAATACAAAGAAAAAATATTAAAAGCAGCAAGGGAAAAACAACAAATAACATACAAGGGAATCCCCATAAGGTTAACAGCTGATCTTTCAGCAGAAACTCTGCAAGCCAGAAGGGAGTGGCAAGACATATTTAAAGTGATGAAAGGGAAAAACCTACAACCAAGATTACTCTACTCAGCAAGGATCTCATTCAGATTCGATGGAGAAATTAAAACCTTTACAGACAAGCAAAAGCTAAGAGAATTCAGCACCACCAAACCAGCTTCACAACAAATGCTAAAGGAACTTCTGTAGGCAGGAAACACAAGAGAAGGAAAAGATATACAAAAACAAACCCAAAACAATTAAGAAAATGGTAATAGTGAGATACATGTCAATAATTATCTTAAATGTAAATGGATTAAACGTTCCCACTAAGAGACACAGACTGGCTGAATGGATACAAAAACAAGACCCATATATATGATGCCTACAAGAGACCCTCTTCAGACCTAGGGACACAAACAGACTGAAAGTGAGAGGATGGAACAAGATATTCCATGCCAATGGAAATCAAAAGAAAGCTGGAGTAGCAATTCTCATATCAGACAAAATAGACTTTAAAATAAAGATTATTAAAAGAGACAAAGAAGGACACTACATAATGATCAAAGGATCAATCCAAGAAGAAGATAAAACAATTGTAAATATATATGCACCCAACATAGGGGCACCTCAACACATAAGGCAAATGCTAACAGCCATAAAAGGGGAAATCGACAATAACACGGTGATAGTAGGGGACTTTAACACGCCACTTTCACCAATGGACAGATCATCCAAAATGAAAATAAATAAGGAAACACAAGCTTTAAATGATACATTAAAAAAGATGGACTTCATTGATATTTATAGGACATTCCATCCAAACACAAGAGAATACACTTTCTTCTCAAGTGCTCATGGAATATTTTCCAAGATAGATCATATCTTGGGTCACAAATTAAGCCTTAGTAAATTTAAGAAACGTGAAATCATATCAAGTATCTTTTCTGAGCACAAAGCCATGAGACTAGATATCAATTACAAGAAAAAAATCTGTAAAAAATACAAACACATGGAGGCTAAACCATATGCTACTAAATAACCAAGGGATCACTTAAGAAATCAAAGAGGAAATCAAAAACTACCTAGAAACAAATGACAATGAAAACACGATAACTCAAAACCTATGGGATGCAGCAAGAGCAGTTCTAACAGCGAAGACTATAGCAATACAATCCTACCTTAAGAAACAAGAAACATCTCAAATAAACAACCTAACCTTACACCTAAAGCAATTAGAGAAAGAAGAACAACAAAAAAAAATACCCAGTTAGCAGAAGGAAAGAAACCATAAAGATCAGAGCAGAAATAAATGAAAAAGAAATGAAGGAAACGATAGCAAAAATCAATAAAACTAAAAGCTGGTTCTTTGAGAAGATAAACAAAATTGATAAACCATTAGCCAGACTCATCAAGAAAAGAAGAGAGAAGACTCAAATCAATAGAATTAGAAATGAAAAAGGAGAAGTAACAACTCACACTGCAAAAATACAAAGGATCATGAGAGATTACTACAAGCAAGTATATGCCAATAAATTGGACAACCTGGAAGAAATGGACAAATTCTTTGAAAAGCACAACCTTCCGAGACTGAACCAGGAAGAAATAGAAAATATAAACAGATCAATCACAAGCACTGAAATTGAGACTGTGATTAAAAATCTTCCAACAAACAAAAGCCCAGGACCAGATGGCTTCACAGGCAAATTCTATCAAACATTTAGAGAAAAGCTAACACCCATCCTTCTCAAACTCTTCCAAAATATAGCAGAGGGAGGAACACTTCCAAACTCATTCTACGAGGCCACCATCACCCTGATACCAAAACCAGACAAAGATGTCACAAAAAAAGAAAACTACAGGCCAATATCATTGATGAGCATAGATACAAAAATCTTAACAAAATACTAGCAAACAGAATCCAACAGCACAGATCATACACCATGATCAAGTGGGGTTTATCCCAGGAATCAAGGATTCTTCAATATACACAAGTCAATCAATGTGATAAACAATATTAACAAATTGAAGGAGAAAAACCATATGATCATCTCAATAGATGCAGAAAAAGCTTTCGACAAAATTCAACACCCCTTTATGATAAAAACCCTCCAGAAAGTAGGCATAGAGGGAACTTACCTCAACATAATATCGGCCATATATGACAAACCCACAGGCAACATCATTTTCAATAGTGAAAAACTGAAACCATTTCCTCTACGATCAGGAACAAGACAAGGTCGTCCACTCTCACCACTACTGTTCAACATAGTTATGTAAGTTTTAGCCACAGCAATCAGAGAAGAAAAAGAAATAAAAGGAATCCTAATCGGAAAAGAAGTAAAGCTGTCACTGTTTGCAGATGATATGGTACTATACATAGAGAATCCTAAAGATGCTACCAGAAAACTACTAGAGCTAATCAATGAACTTGGTAAAGTAGCAGGATACAAAGTTAATGCACAGAAATCTCTTGCATTCCTTTACACTAATGATGAAAAATCTGAAAGAGAAATTAAGGAAACACTCCCATTTACCACTGCAAGAAAAAGAATAAAATACCTAGGAATAAACCTACCAAAGGAGACCAAAGACCTGTATGCAGAAAACTATAAGACACTGATAAAAGAAATTAAAGATGATACAAACAGATGGAGAGATATACCACGTTCTTGGATTGGAAGAATCAACATTGTGAAAATGACTATACTACCCAAACCAATCCACAGATTCAATGCAATCCCTATCAAACTACCAATGGCATTTTCACAGAACTGGAAGAAAAAAATTCACAATTTGTATGGAATCACAAAAGACCCTAAATAGCCAAAGCAATCTTGAGAAAGAAAAATGGAGCTGGAGGAATCAGGCTCCTAGACTTCAGACTATACTACAAAGCTACAGTAATCAAGGCAGTATGGTACTGGCACAAAAACAGAAATATAGATCAAGGGAACAGGATAGGAAGCCCAGAGATAAACCCACGCATATATGGTCACCTTATTTTTGGTAAAGGAGGCAAGAATATACAATGGAGAAAAGACAGCCTCTTCAATTAGTGGTGCTGGGAAAACTGGACAGCTACATGTAAAAGAATGAAATTAGAACACTCCCTAACACCATACACAAAAATAAACTTAAAATGGATTAAAGACCTAAATGTAAGGCCAGGCACTGTAAAACTCTTAGAAGAACACATAGGCAGAACACTCTATGACATAAATCTTAGCAAGATCCTAGACCCACCTCCTAGAGAAATGGAAATAAAAACAAAAATAAACAAATGGGACCAAATGAAACTTAAAAGCTTTTGCACAGCAAAGGAAACCGTAAACAAGATAAAAAGACAACTCTCAGAATGGGTGAAAATATCTGCAAATGAAGCAACTGACAAAGGATTAATCTCCAGAATTTACAAGCAGCTCATGCAGCTCAATATAAAAAAAAACCAACAACCCAATTCAAAAATGGGCAGAAGACCTAAACAGACATTTCTCCAAAGGAGATATACAGATTATCAACAAACACATGAAACGATGCTCAACATGACTAATCATTAGAGAAATGCAAATCAAATATACAATGAGATATCACCTCACACCGGTCAGAATGGCCATCATCAAAAAATCTACAAACAATAAATGCTGGAGAGGGTGTGGAGAAAAGCGAACCCTCTTGTACTGTTGGTGGGAATGTAAACTGATACAGCCACTATGGAGAACAGTATGGAGGTTCCTCAGAAAACTAAAAATAGAACTACCATACGACCCAGCAATCCCACTACTGGGCATATACCCTGAGAAAACCATAAATCAAAGAGAGTCATGTACCACAATGTTCATTGCAGCTCTATTTATAATAGCCAGGACATGGAAGCAACCTAAGTGTCCATTAACAGATGAATGGATAAAGAAGATATGGCACATATATACAATGGAATATTACTCAGCCATAAATAGAAACGAAATTGAGTTATTTGCAGTGAGGTGGATGGACCTAGAGACTGTCATACAGAGTGAAGTAAGTCAGAAAGAGAAAAATAAATACCGTATGCTAACACATATATATGGAAAAAAAAAAAGTTTCTGAAGAACCTGGGGGCAGGACAGGAATAAAGACGCAGATGTAGAGAATGGACTTGAGGACACAGGGAGGGGGAAGGGGTAAGCTGGGACGAAGTGAGAGAGTGGCATGGACTTATATATACTACCAAATGTAAAAGAGATAGCTAGTGGGAAGCAGCCGCATAGCACAGGGAGATCAGCTAGGTGCTCTGTGACCACCTAGAGGGGTGGGATAGGGAGGGTGGGAGGGAGACGCAAGAGGAGGGGATATGGTGATAAATGTATATGTATAGCTGATTCACTACGTTATAAAGCAGAAACTAACACACCATTGTAAAGCAATTATACTCCAATAAAGATGTTAAAAATAAATAAATAAAATATAAGTAAATCTAGTAAGAATTTTATAATTATAGTATTAGCACTTTATTTTTTTCAAGTTCCTGCAGGTCACAGTAAAATGTAAGAATCATAACGATATAGTTCCAGGTTAATCAATTGAAAGTGAAAGTTTTTCATAGTCTCTTGATTTTTTCTGGTTTAGATAATGCAAAACCGTCCATTAAATCTTTTCTACTGAATACAAACACTGTTGGATGTTACAGGTCGAGGACCAAATTGGCTAATAACAACAATAGCTATTATTTATGTGCTACAAATGGTAAAACTGTATGCCAAGCACTCTGCCACGCATTTCAGAGATTTAATCTCTTTAATCCTTTAAAGAACCTGATGGAGAATATACTGTCCCATTTCATAGAAGTGATCATGGCTTAGAGAAGCCAAGTCTCACATTTGCAAAGTGGCAGAGCTGCCTTATCTCTAGTGTGTTTGGGGTTACTTTTAGGCTTGTCTTCTAACTACATGGATGTTTCGTTATATAAGTTTATGAAATTTCACGATTCATTTCATGTATTTACTTGGCACTTCTTAAGACACAGAGTAGAGTTAATCATTTGAAATTTTGTTTACCCTCACTTCACATTTTTGACCACCTGAATTGAATAGATATTTTGGCATAATGGAAACATACATGATATTTTATCATGATGTAACAGTCTTGTTTTTACTCACAAATCACCCAGTGACAGAATTACCTATATTTAAGTAGGCTTGTCAGCTTACCTAAGTGTTAAAGGGAGCAAATAAAAACAAAGACAAAATGATAAGCTACCAAAGAAGATCACTGGGGATGCAACTTTGAGGTCATAAACATCTAACAAATCCAAGGAAGAAAAGAATGAAAATTATTTTAAGGTATTTTATAAGATGCTTACGCTTTGAACGTTTGGCTTGCATGAATTCTAGAAGGCAGAAGAACTACTAGGAAGAGGATTGTGTATCCCATTTAACTGAAATCAGGGTGGATAATTTTAATGGACTCAAATATGGAAGGCCAATTAGTTCATTAGCTAACTGTAAAGGAATCAGTTTCCTTAGAATGTCCAGAACATTTGAAACAGAGATGTAGTATCATTTTTTTTTTTTTTTGGTATGCTCTATTTCCAATATTAGTTACACAGACACGCTAGCTTTTCTACATAAACAATAATCAATGATGTGATTGTTACCCATTCCAGTATGAACTCTACTCATGAAACTGGCACAGAGGCAGCATAATGTCACACTTCACATCCCTAATTACTGGCCTATGGAAGCAAGAGATCTAAGGATTTAGCCAATGAATAATATAAAAATATAGTCAGGAGATCATAAATATGTATTACTACATCAAAAGTTTGCTAGCCAATTTTTCAATAATTCCTTCAGCATAAAATACTTGAGTCAGTATATTGGAAAAAAATTAATTAAAATTCAGACTTAGCTCCGAAAGGATAGGAAATTGAAACTATATCAAATATTTTATGCCATGAAATGTCTTTATCTAATTTTTGTCTTAGTTCCATTCTCTTTCCCTATAGGTTTGATTGCAGGTTCTTAAATTTATTCACCTACTAAACATGCAATTATCATTTTTAATATGACAAGGCATCTACCTGTTTTGTGAAGAAAGGATTAGAGCTAAGAGGCACACTTTTGTGTTTTTTGCAAAGACAAGGGGAATACTAAAATAAACTTCAGTATCTATTTCACTTAATTTAAATATTTTTCTTTGTTCAGCCAAATTTTTCTCATGAAATTTTACTTTTTTTAAATCAGAAAAAACACACTAATACTTACTAATCTTAATAGTAACTTTACTGTGATTGATTGAATCAATACATGCAAAAGATAACTGTAGTTATGATCTATCTTGTATATTCTACGTATACAAAATATACAATAATGTCTTTATTTTCAATATCGAGAAACATGTTAATCTCGTAATATGTGAAAATGATCATGTTATTGGTGTGGGTGAAACTTTACTGTAGGAGAGAAGATAAATATTGATTTATTCTTGGTAAATTCTAGTAAAGGGGGAGGGGCACTTGCAGACACGGAGGTGAGGGGTTAGAGATACTAAGTTTGGAGTGATTAGTATAGAGGCCTAGGTCCTAAGCTTTCACTCTCAGATTGTTTTCTTATTTCTCTATGGATTTTCTATTTAAAATGATTTTTCAACCTCAAGTTTTTATTAAGGAGTAATTAATTAGTTCTATTTTCACCAATTTAACTACTTACCAGTTTTTAATCAGCATGAATCAACCAGTGTAACCCACATTAGGTTCATGTATTTTGACGCACCATACAATAATTCTGTTGTTTTAATATCCATTTAATAGATATTTATGGGGTTCCTATCATGTGCTCTGGAAAGGGCCCAGAAGATACAAAGATGAGTGAAAAATAGTGCCTAACCTTAAAATATTATGAACTATATCTCAAACTAGCAAAGAAAACTAGCATATATTTATCATGGATAAGTACATGATTCCTTCTCAGTATTTCAGTGAAATATTAAAAATAACCGGTGCTCTTAAAAACACAATACAAGGGCTTCCCTGGTGGCGCAATGGTTAAGAATCTGCCTGCCAATGCAGGGGACACGGGTTCGAGCCCTGGTCTGGGAAGATCCCACATGCCGCGGAGCAGCTGGCCCCGTGCGCCACAACTACTGAGCCTGCGCGTCTGGAGCCTGTGCTCCGCAACAAGAGAGGCCGCGATAGTGAGAGGCCCGCGCACCGCGATGAAGAGTGGCCCCCCCTCACCGGAACTGGAGAAAGCCCTTGCACAAAAACAAAGACCCAACACACCCAAAAATAAATAAATAAATAAATTTATAAAAAAAAAAAAAACCACAATACAAAACAACATAAAAAACAGAAAATGTTTACCCCTTTTCTTTGGAGTAATTTAGAAGATAGCTATCCTTATTTCTCATTTACCTAGTTGGCATCCAGTACAGCAATGGCACAGAGTAAGAGCTCAAGAATATTTGTTGAATGCAAAATTAGTAGCCCTGCAACATTTTAAGAAAGCATGAGCTAGCCAAAGAAGAGCTGTCCAAAGAGTTGCAAAAAGTTTTGGGAAATGGGTGTTAGCTAGGGAGGGGTACTCCCAGGGAAGAGAAGCCAGTGAAGGAGACAGGGAGAATGCGAAGTGGCCATTGATTTCACCAAGTGGGCGAACCCTAAAGACATTTCCAAGTTTCGTTTCAGTAGGCTACTGAGGGTAGAAATAATAGTATAGGAAATTGGAGAGACAGGGAGTAGTGAGGAAATGGATGCAGTGGTTGCCTACCTACTACGAAGAAGTCTGGTAGGGAAAGGCAGGAAATACATAGAAAAGTATCTAAAAGGAGGAGGCATCTGGCAGAGAAAAGAGGAGGAAAAAGTGGGAAAGAGAAACTTAAGATATTAGATAAGGATCAGAGGATGTGAATTTGAAAGTTTAGGTAGAATGGTAGCTTCAGAATGAAGAAAGAACATCCTCTATTTTTCTGACCCTAGAGGGGAAAAAAAGTAGAGTACAAGCAATAATAAAATTTTACCCTCACCTTCATTTATGAGGAAACTCGATTCATTATCTCAGCAAAGTAGGATGAGAGATGGTACCTTGGGGAGCAGGGCAGTGATGGGAAATTATAGCCTCCCTCCCGAAAATCTTGCATTTAAAGATTTCTCAGTGTTCCATGCTGTCATCATACAGAATGCCATTAATTAGCTGGTGGTTTCATGGCACTGCTTTTCCTCAAGTCCAGGTTTGGGACTAGGAGAGAAACAATGTCTAGTGCACTGAGGTTGTCTGCCCCACTAATTCAGACAAGCAAAGCTTGTCATTCAAATATTTCAATAATTGCCCAAACTCCTCATCTTGGGTTTTGTATATCTGGATCTATATGATTTTTATAAACTCTCTTAAGGAATACAAACTAAAGAAGAGATTACTACTCAAACATGGATGTGGAAGATTTTTTTCTTTTCATAAGGAGACTACGATAGCTTTGTTTCAACTTGGCTAGGCTATCGTACTCAGTTATTCAGTTAAACACTAATCTTGGCATTGATTTTGTAGATGGGGTTAACATCTATAATCGGCTGACTTTAAGTAAAGGAGATAATCCTTGATAATTTGGGTGGACATCATCCAATCAACTGAAAAGCTTTATGAGCAAAACTGAGGTTTCCCTGAGGAAAAATACATTCTGTCTCAAGACTGAAGAATCAGTTCCTGTCCCAGAGTTTGAAGCCTGCCTGACTGCCCTAAGGATTTCCAATTTGTGAGGCACCAAGATTTTCGTAAGCAAATTCCTACCAGTTCTGTTTCTCTGGAGAACACTGATATAGAGATCAAAGCTCAAACTTAACTGAAAAGAGTAGTTCTGATCTCCTATTTCTGACACTACACAGTGCTGTCTATTTAAATTCATTTGTTAAACTTATTGAAGGAAAATGAAGATTAGAGTGGTGGCCATTGACTGGGGCAGGGAATATGTGACAGGGGAGGTGGTTTCACACAAATTTTCCCCTCTTTACTTATTTAATACAGCATAAATCCTGCATAAAATCACATTCTTTGATTTTAATCACAATTCATTAGTCCTGGGGTTATATCTCCTATTGACTCAAATTGTGGCATCAGATCTCTCAGTTAAACACAGAGAAATACAGCTTATGTCTGAATAATTTAGATTAGATATAGTCTAAAAACATTTCCCTAGGGGCTGTTTTAAGCCACCCCGAGTAGACAAACTAGTATGCGTAAGTCTACTGCTCTGTAGGCAAGTGACACACCATGCTGTATACTGTGTGTGTGTATTTGTATTTAAATTCTTCTCTTGTTCTCTCTGTTTTAGATACAATCTTAGTTTACTCATCTGTTAAATGTTAAACATTTATTGCACTGTGGCATTGACACATTTATTTAATGCTGGGTTAAGCACCTGGTTATTTTTAGGTGAAAGGTAAAAAATAATTATTCTTCAGTTTTAGCATTCAGAAAAGGGTATATTTTTCATCAATTTCCCCTATTTATGTTCACTTTAACTGAGGTCTTCGGGGTTACTTTGCTGGAACAAATTTATTGTTTTTAGGCCAATTACAGATACTACAAACTATAGCAATAACCACTTTGGAATAGTCATGTATTCTATAGAAGACTCTGAGACATGATTTAATTGCTTATCTGAGTACAACTCAAGCTAGATCATGATTCTACAGAAGAATTTCATAGCTGTTCACTCCCATGCAATCTGGAGGGTATTGCTTTCATGAATTTTAAAATATCCTTTCAGAGAAGCACAAAATTTAAAGTCATTTATTATAGACATTAAATGCTAATGAGAACATTTAAAAACAGTGGTCAGGCTACTCAGCCACCATTCACTTCATAATTTATAGGTATATTTTATTTCTTCAGGTTAATAAAGGATGTGTTTGACATATTATTGGACTGACCTTGCTTCTTGGCAAATGCTATCTGAAAGTCTCTAGAACTAATTCCATTGCCAGCCATTCTTTTCAAGGACAGCTTGTTATTATTCTCTTGGAAACAATTAACAGTCTGTCGTACAGAATAACATGTACTTTGTCCTGAAATTCTTTATTGAAAAAGGCCCAGAAAACAAAGTGGTTTCAGACTTTGACTCTCGAGACTCTTAATTTCGGATAACTTTTTCTCTGTACTTAAATTTTAGAATCTTCAAATATTATGAAAACACATTGGCTAGGAAAATTATTTTAAAAGAAAATCCAGAGCATATCTTACGTTAAAGCTGGGATTCAGCCTAACCTGCTACATTATTTCCACTAATATCTACTTTGCCAGGCAATGGGATTTGATGCTCAGTTTGACATGAGCATCAAATCATAAAAGATACATTTTTGTTTAATATCTGGGATTTATTTATTTATTTATTTTTTTTAATATTTATTTATTTATGGCTGTGTTGGGTCTTCGTTTCTGTGTGAGGGCTTTCTCTAGTTGCGGCAAGTGGGGGCCACTCTTCATCGCGGTGCGCGGGCCTCTCACTATCGCGGCCTCTCTTGTTGCAGAGCGCAGGCTCAGTAGTTGTGGCTCACGGGCCTAGTTGCTCCGCGGCATGTGGGATCTTCCCGGACCAGGGCTCGAACCCGTGTGCCCTGCATTGGCAGGCGGATTCTCAACCACTGCGCCACCAGGGAAGCCCCAATATCTGGGATTTATTAAGGTTGAAAATCAAACAGAAGCATTATGGATTCTCCTTTTTTGTATTTTTTTTTTAGATCAACAAGGTTCGAAATCAACAGGATTTTCTAGCTAAATATCCTAATCCAGCTTTATCAAATCATTTTGCACTATTTTAGAATAAGATTTCATTTAGGTCACAAAATTCTGTTAAACGAATTATTTAAAAATGAATTTATTTCCTACCTAATCAAGCACAGAGCTGAAGTAGGAATTGTGTACAGAAAATTATATATCCACAAAGTCTCCCTTTTCTAAAGCTTATAGTCTAAGGCAGGGGTCAGCAAACTTTTTCTGGAAATGGCCAGACAGTAAATATCTTTTGTTTAATGGGCTGTATGTCTCTGTAGCAACTACTCAGCTCTGCCACTCTAGCACAAAACTAGTCATAGACAATGTGGAAAGGAATGCATTTGACTGTTCCAATAAAACTTTATATACAAAAACAGGCAGTGGACCAAATTTGTCCATGTGTCATAGTTTGCCAACCTTTGTCGTAAAGGAAGGTCATGGCAAGATAAGCAGCATTGCTTCACTGGCCTTTGGAAAGAATTTGGCATAAAGACTCCAGGTGGTATCAGAACTAGGACAGGGGATATTAAAGTAAGAGAGTATCAACCACGAAATGAGTTTTACATTTCTAGGACACTGATTATATTCTAAAGTTTTTCAAATACTATCAATAGTACTATACACAACTCATAGTTTATATAATACTTTCCCACATACCAGCTCTTATCGGGAAGATGATTATGTCTATTGTATAGAAAAGATGAAGTGATTGCTGCTCAAAGCAATTAAGCCTGTTGTTTAACTGTACTAGACCCACATCTTCTGATTCCAAGTATTCCAGGTTTAAACTCTTGAAAGAACTCACAGTGCGAATTCTTTAAGAAATGAGAATGAATGGAAGAAATCTTAGAACATGAAAGCCAGGCAGGTGGCCCATTTTTAAAAAGGAGAAAATGTTTCTAGAAACTCCGAACAGGTAAATAAGATTTGTTACCCTTTTAGAACCGTGTTAGAAAAGTTATTCACGAGCACTTTGAAAAGAAATGAATAATTACTAGAAGCCAACATGGGATGACTAAAAATTAATCAATCTTAGTTAACCTTATTCCCTCTATGCTATAAGGCTATTAGAACAGTTCCATAGACATAGAGCATTTTGAGTTTAGCAAGACATTTAACAAAAAACTCTTGATGGAGGTAAGTTAGAGAAACATGACCTGGAAAATACCTCTGATAATTTATAGTTTTTCTTAAACTACTTTACTGAGGTATGATTGACATACAAAGAGCTTTACATATTTAATGTATACAACTTGATGAGTTTGGAGATGTGAACCCATCACCTCCATCATCACTATGCCATAATCCATCATCACTATGCCATAATACATATCCACCATCTCCAGAAGTTCCCTCTTTATTTACTATTCTTATGTACAGAAAATTATTTATTATTATTTTGTGATAGGAACATTTACCATAAGTTCTACTCTTGTAGTAAATTTTAAAGGATTCAACATAGCATTGTTACCTATAGGCTCTATGCTCTACAGTAGATCTCTAGGATTTATTTATCTTGTATAACTGAAACTTTGTATGCTCTGACTAATACCTCCCCTTTTCACCCTCCCCCCAGTTCCTGGCAACAGCCATTTATAGTTTTTTGAATAGCAGAACCCACATAAATTGATAAATGGATTAATGTCACCATGCCATTGGACTCTATGAGTAACTGCATTTAATGTACGTGTATGTATACACAGAATTAAAAAAAAATACCAATAGATCATACTTGAATGAATAACAAGAAAGTATGCCCATTAGATATGTAAATTATAAATCTGGGAGAAATGAATCAGGATTCAAAAGGATCTTAGACTGAAAAATAGACTGAAACCAGCAGATGAAATTTAACAGGTGTAAATGTTAAGAGTTGAGTTTAGATTTTAGAAAATGAAAAGGAATACTAAAAACTGACACCTGATGACTCCCTGAAGGATGTCAGGTATAGGTTACCAGGAAGGAGATTTTGATTCAATTTAAGGAAGACCCTTTAGTAGTGATGGCTCTGCCATAATGGGGCGAACCATCTCACTTGGGGAGTGGTGGGAAGACAATGGGCTTCAGAGCTTTAGAGCAGTGCTTCCCAACTTTAATGTGCCTATAAATCACCTGTTAAAAATTGTTAAAAAGCAATTCTTGATCCAGTTGGTCTGGAGTGGGACTTGAGATTCTGTATTTCTAACAAGCTCCAGAGATGCCATTATTGTGGTCCATGACTGTCCACAAGTGTGGCAACAAGGCTTTAAGGAATGGAATTAGGAGTCCTACATATCTGGTTCCACCACTTAACTGCTGGGTGTCCTTGGAACTTATTGAATGTCTCAATCGAATATAACCTGTTTAAATGGAGATAATAATACCTATATCTCATAGGACTCTTAGGAGGATTAAACAACATTTTATATGTTGGCACACAGTGAGCATTAAATAAATACACATTTCCTTTCGCCCTTCACTTCCTCATCATCAGATATATTTGAACTGAGGTAGGATGATCCTCTTAGGAGTTCTGAAACAGATTCCTGCATTTTGCACGTCTCTTATGGACAATATGTTATAAACTGGAAAAGCTGAAGTTCAGTGGCTCTTTCCTATTCTTTCCTGGATTTAAAGTAGATGTATACATATTTGGTATCTACCATTAACCACCACCTCCCTCAGTACCCACAAATTTGTTTTTGTGAAGGGGGTATTTGTGGGTGGGTCATAGGGCGATGAGCCTTGGGTTTAACTAAAGGAGGAATTTTCTTCTCCCCAAAGGAGATAGCTGCTCCAAATCACATCTACTACCTACTCCTGCAGCATCAGGGAGCTCTTCCAAATCTCCCAGGACACTATCCTGGGCATTACTACACTTTGCCCTGCCCTAGAGGGCACTGTGCTTCCAGCTGAAATTCTCAGCTCTCCCAGAAGCAACTCTGAAGCCTGCAAACTCACCATCTTTCAACTGGTGTTTAAGGACTGCTGTTGGGTTTGATGACTCCTTCATGTGCCCTATGTGAGGTGAGTCTTATGCTTTTCAGTTTTTAATCTCCTTGTTGATAGTAGTTAAGCACTGTCTCTTTCAGTTAATGACAGCTCCTGCCCTTGGAACCAATAGAGCAAGAATTTTTTCTGCATTGTGTCTGTGT